>NC_091017.1:23114584-23416154 GCF_041296385.1 Aphelocoma coerulescens
CTTTTCTCAGGATCTTCACGTCTGCTCAGTGTTTCAATTTAGCTGATTCTATTTAGGAAGTAACTTTCAGGTGCAGACTTTCTAAATAAAAGGTGCACAGCTATAATGTGTTGCAATTGCAAAATCTCTTTCTCTGCACTTGATAAATACAATCTCACCTGGTTTGAAGCTGTTCAAAATACTGATGAAAGGTTGTTTCCTAGATTGCTGCTCTCCCTGTTCTTGAGTCTGCCTTCTTAGTGGTGTAGAACACAAAGCTTTTGCCTTTTCCCAGAGCCTTTTCTGAATTATTGAATGTTGCTTTTTTTGAATTTTAAATGGTGTTTGGATGTCAGCTCTTGTTTGCTTTGCCCATCTATTATTGTTCATTGCTTTCTTCTGAGTGATCTTGCTTCTTCCATGATTTTCCCTTGCATGTGGAAAGAACACATTACTAATTCACACTAAACCAATCCTTTATCCTGCTTCTGACCTGTCCTCCAAACTCTTTTGTCACCTGTTCTATGATTAACTTGGCAATGTACAGGCAGCTGTTATGCTGAGACAACTGCCTGATGTGGTGACTAATACTCCCTTTTATCTTTGTTCATCTTTTGCTTGTCTACCTATCACTCTATCTACCTACTTAACTGATCTATCTTGTCAGATACCAACTTTCAGAAGGCAGGATCTCTCTCATCTTTATGCATGTGTCTGCCCAGGGGGTTTTGACCTAAAGGATGTCTATGTAGAATGTGCAGTGCTATTAAGGATTTATTTGTGCTGAGGTCCCACACCCTCATAATTTCCTCCCTGCTATGATTTCCCCCTCCATCCGTGTTCCTACTTGCATGTTGCAGCACCTTTATGCCTTCTCTTTCACTTGTTCAACTGTTTGCTTAGTTATTAAATATTTGCTTTATTGATATGATTCTATGATTCTAACCCCACTTTTCATGTAGGATAGCTACAATGCTTCTTTCCATTAACAGTCTTTCAATAAATGAAATGCCTTTTTTACTGCATCTGTGTGGCCAATTAAAACTTGAAATATGAAGTGTGTTTCTCAAGGTCATAAAGCCATGAAGTAATATTTAATGTAGCTTTAGTATTAATTAGTCAGTACAACAAGTTGTTAAAATGGATGTAGAAGTCACAAACTAAATTATTACTGAAACTCTTAAACATAAACTAGATAATCAAAAACATACCAGGTGACACAAAATATGACAAATACCATTGCAGTTAAAAGTGCAAGGGAATTCCAGTGCAACTAGCAGATGAAAATATTTTATCATTGTGAAGGAAGAATGAGGCTTCAGTTCCCGTAGTTCATTCATTCAGAGATTGTGTAACATAAAGTATAATGTTTAAAGGAGCCTGAATGCCTAAGTGCAGTTGTACTGACTGCATCCACAACTTACATGTTTTGTAATGTACTAAGGTTTTATTTCATTGACTCTTATTTCACTGGTACCTGCTCATTTCACACACTCATATCACTGCTCATACCTTCTTGTCTTCCAAGAGCATACTCGGTCAACTTTGT
Source organism: Aphelocoma coerulescens (assembly GCF_041296385.1). Classification (NCBI taxonomy): domain Eukaryota; kingdom Metazoa; phylum Chordata; class Aves; order Passeriformes; family Corvidae; genus Aphelocoma; species Aphelocoma coerulescens. The sequence continues at coordinate 23,116,113 of NC_091017.1, forward strand.
TTCCTCTGGAATTTCAAATGGAGTGTTTGTGGACTAGTCCTCCTGAGTGCCCACTTGTATTAGACACTCTAATAGGATAGGAGGGATAAAACACCTCTTCTCTAAGACTTAGTTCAATATTCAGTCTGAATCAGGGTTTGCCTTATTTGTACATATCAGAACATCATATCTGGGTTTAAACTGTTATTCAGTGTGCATATCCTAATTTAATTTCTTGTGCTGTTTTACAGCTATAGTCACTCAGGTGAAAAATTATTGTCTAGATCTTCTTTCTATACATTGTGATTACTGAAATGAAAGAAAAAAAAAATCCCTAAACACTTGTTGCGATTAAATCCTAGACGTTCTTCATAAACACAGCTATCATAGAGTGTTTCTGAAGTCATTGTTAAAAGTAACAATATTCAATTTTCTGCAGTTTGAGTACATTGGCTTTTTCGTGTTGTTAGTCTCCTGTAGATAGTTGCATACATTTTGATTTATCTAGTGCAGCATTACCTCTACAGTTGGCCTTCACTGTAATACATTCTCTGGGAAGAGAAATTAGCCTTTTGTGCTCTCCCTTTTAACATTCTCTGAAGAAACAGCAGTGTGTCTCTGGCTCTAAAGTTGCAATTTCTTTCCTCTTTCATCCCAGAGGAATTATATTTGACATTTCCAGTTTTGGTAATGATGGAACCACAAATCTTTCATTTTTAAAGATCAAATTATCCATAGCAATTAGTTCCTCATAGAATGTCAGGAACACTGTTTTGTGTGACAGATGGATAAATATTTTCCCCTGGTTAATCAAGAACAAACATTTGTGGTAGTGTGGAATGCTAGGGCATCGTTTACTTACAGTCTGAGAGATATATTTATTTCATCTTTGTTAATCCTGTTATGCTGTTTTCATCTAATGAACAGGGTGGAACTGCCATAGCAAGATTGTAGGAAAAAATTTCAGAAGTAGTAAGATGTTAAAGGACCTTAAGTGTCGCTTGAGATGTGACAGGCATTTATCCTAGAAAACTTCAGCAATGCTGAAGCAGACTGACCATCTCAAATACCAAAGTCACTGTGAGGGAGATCAGAGTCAGTATCACAAACCACTGGGCATGGCATGCCAAAGCAGTGGACCATTTTCTCTCACACTGAAGCGGAATATATTCTATTTTCATGAACAAATTATTTGCTAATATGCATACATAATCCCCAAACAGTTTAATGTAATTATGAAATTATTTTCAAGGAATGTGCCTTTGTTTTCAGTAACAATTAAGTGCTTTAAGTTACATCAGTCTTGATAATGTTGAAGCAGTTTCATTTTTAAGTAGGACAGTGTATTCTGAAATTAACATATCAATTAAAAACATTAGTGATGCCAAATCATACATAACAAAAAAGAATGAGAACAATGTAAGCGTGTGAAGTTCAGGTAGCATGTGTGGCTTCAAAATAGGCTGGCTCTTTACCAAAAAAATATTTCTCTCAAGGACATGGCAGTGAGCTGACTTTGCTGCAGGTGCTCCCACACTGTTCAGTGACAAGAGATCACACAGTTCTTTTGCTGCTGCAAACTTGAAGCTGTGTTAACACATGCCCATTCACACTGAAGAGGTGACTGCTATTTCTGGCACTAGTGTGTGCCACTTTGTGTCTGACACAGGGAGCCCTTAAACTGAGGAGGTCATTCAGGCGGTGGCGATCTCCTGAAGAGAGTTTGGGTTATTGTGTCCTGTGACACTTGAACTGATTTTGTTATTCGTGCAGGTCTAATCACAAGCTTGATGAAGGTTTTCATTTTACATAGTGATTTCACAATGTCTATCTCTTTTGAAACAACTGGATGCACAATAAGAAAATATCTTTTTTACTTAGTGGCAATATTCCTTGCCCTTTCATTACTTTTAGTAAAACTACTTTCTATATCCATAGTTTTTTTACATTTTCAAAGCAGTTCACAAGCATTGGTATTTTGACTAAGAAATCCAGTGTTTAGCATTGCTGCTGTAGCAGCTTTCTTGCTGTATAATGGAAATTGGTCTTGGAGGCGATGGAGACAAGCCAGTAAAAAGGGAGCAAGAGCAAGTGACACAGCTCCTTAGAAAGTGAGAAGTTTATTTTAAAAGCAGCAAACATTCCATTCCCATTGTTTGAAATATGTTAGCTCAGAATTGTATCAAATTACCTTGTCTTGCTAATTGAACCAGTAAAAAAGACCCCACCACTACAACAGTAAATTGTGCCCATTATCTTGTATTGGACACATATAATCTCTAGGCTGGAGCTGAGACTTTCAGATTTTGTTTTTTAGCTTCTGTAGAGTGGATTTGGGGAACAATTTTTCAATTCTTCAGAGTTTTGGTTTTTTTCATGAGTCTGGCATAATATCGGAGAGCTTTGTACATAACTCTGTTTGAAATACTTATGGAGTATACTCTGGCAGGTCTCAGGCTTGTATGTGATATTTCATATATACATTCCTGCAGTTTTCTTTGCTGAAGCACATTGCTTGTCACTAAGTTTTTGCAGCTCTTGTTTCTTTTTTATGCTTAGATATCAAGTACAAACATATACAATCTAAATAGTAAGCAAATGTAAAACGGTGTCTGTTTTGATTAATATAGATTAGTTGGTACCTGAGTTTATTGGCATTCTAATAATTGTTCTTTGCCCTTCATATAACTGTACTGCAACATAATTAAAATTTGCTAAGTGTCAGACATGACACTTTAAGAAGTACTGAAGTGTGTGTCCCTGAGATCAGGTCTACTGCTCTAAGTAGTGTCTTGTGGGAGAAAGTCAGAAATATTATGACTGGTTCAAGTTGTACAGGAAAAGTATGGAGACTCAAACTGAAATTTGACATCAAAGTTAATGAACCTACAAGAATGAGGCATCAAATTACCACTGAAATTGGGAATTTACCAGCAAGTGCTTGGGGTTCTTAGAAGAATCTGTTCTTCACAGTTGGAAATTATGAAGACCTCTGTCACAGGTCTCATTCATATGATTTTATGTATGTTATTTGTAATTAGTTTAGAAAAGATTTAGAGCTGTAAGAAAAGACACATTAGAAAATGTCAGACACAATTAATTCAACAAGCTTTTACATGGCAATAGGAAAATAAAGACAGGTCATGCTATTAATTTCAGAACCAAAAGAAGGACAAACTATATTCCTGCTCAGAGGAATAGTACTATATTTGACACAGACAGCAATGGGTTTTCCAGTATCGGTGTTATCAGCCCCTAAGGTAACTGCTACTCTACAATGCAGACAAGGAATTAAGCTTTGAATCTAAATTTCGATCAGGTTGGCTCCTGACATTATAAAATGGAAATACTCCATTAAGCTATTCATACAGATTGGACTAAATCATCTAGTTTCAGAATCTGAAAGCAAAATTACCTGAGATGCATGCCAACATTCAGTTTAAATTCTTAAGCATATTGAACATTAAAAGTGTTATTAAATCCATACTGCTGCCTGAAAATCTATCACTGACATATAGGGAGGTTAAACATGCAAAATTCCCTTTGATTTTCAATCCACATTTTTTCCTCAGGAGAAATTTATATGATGTAGACCTTTTGGAATCCCAGCAGGTGCGTTAGTGTTCAAGTGTGTGCTTAGGTATTGCTGTAACTAAACTCTTTTAAAAATGTTAGCTTTATGGTACAATATTCTGATGCCCATAAAAACATCCTTAGTTATCTCTTAAAGATATTAATGTGTTTTAGTTGATGTATCTAATTCTTTAAAATATAGTATACATGTATGTTATATTAATGACACAATCATGTAATGTAGGTATGAAATCCAAGGATTAACAACTCTCAAATCAGAAGGACAGATGTTCAAACTTCTATTGTTTGAACAGTAGGAGAGATGGCAGAGATTGGAGAGACAAAAGATGGTCCTCAAATAATAATAGGCCAGTTCAGCTATCTGCATTAACAATCACTCACTCAGAATATCTGAGAGTTCCATTTCATGTTTAAATGTATATAAAGAATCCAAAACTTTCAACTTAGAGATAATTCTTGGGACCTGTGAATTTTAATGAGCTGCAATGAAAAGCCAGTATTTGAAAGTTTCTTTTGGGATTTAAAGAAAAAAAACCTTCTGAAGCATTTTCTTCTCAAGATGCTAAAATAGAACTATAACTATAAATGCAATATAATAATAACAATAACAATGAGAATAATAACAATAATAATAATGCAGGCATAAAATCATAAATCCATAACAATAGTAATATCAAGATGCTAGGATGTGTCTGAAATGAGAAAGTAAAATTAGATTGTCCTGGTATTTCACTAGAGAGAACATAGTACAAGTAGCACATTCTCATAAACCTGTGAGTTCACACACACAAACCAATTTTTGCAGTGCAGGTAAAAGGTTTGCCTTTGTCTTTGGGGTGGGAAGTTGGTAACAGATGAATTTCCAATGGCTTGTGCCTATGGAATACATTCTAGGCAGACATGAGCTTTCTTTGTCCACAGTTGGAGTGGGGTAGGAAACGAGCCAAGTTCAGCTGTTATAATGCTGAACATCACTTAATTATCTCTGCTGACAGGAAGCTTTATACTAAGATGGAGTTGTGCTTCTTCTGACTTTCATTAAGGTCCATGAATGGGTGTGGCCAGCTCATATTTGTTCTTAATATACTGTGCAGATGCAAAACCTGAAATGAATGAAAATAGCATTTGGAAATGCTGCTAGAGTGCATGTGGCTTTGCACTGTGTAACTGGTGTTATGATCAGATTAAACGGATTGTTGAGAAGTTATTTTATTTTTTGAGAGGTAAAATTTGATCACAATTCCTCCAGGGTTTTAAATTTCTCTTCTGGGTACCAGAAGTGTATTTATAATGGAAATTTCCGTGGCATTTTTCAGGAGTCGAACATTTTATAAGTCTTGATTTTTGTAATATTCATCCATATTTACAGAAAGGATTATAGTCTTGGGAGGTAATTTTTTATAAGAGAAAGTACATTTCCTCATTTGGTTCCTTTTTTTATTATTTTTGAATATGTTCTAAAGCTGTTCCCAGGATAATTTTTCTCATCTTAAGAGCCATGATCTACTGTCTTCATCTCTTTGTTAGACATACATGCTTTTTGTTTCTTGACTTCTAAGTATTAATATTTTAAAGAGAGACATTTGGAGGAGAGGAAGAAGGTCACAAACTATTCAACAAAGCTTAGGAAAACACCAAATCAGTTTCAAGGCTACAGAGAACACAAACCATGCACTATAGTTAAAGCCTTTAAAATTATAAAGTAGGTAAATTGGATTTTCATGGAAATTTCACAGAAAGACTCTTATTTCCAAACACCAATATAATGTCTGAATTGAGGTGAAATCCACATGAGATTCACGAACTTTAAAATTCAGCACTTTCATTTTATGCCATTGAGCAAAATACTCATTTTTAAAATTCGTATTTCATAAATAGCAGAATGAAATTTTATCCACTGTTGACTGGCAATACCTTGCTTTAGCCAAGATGAAGTCATTAGAAATACATTATAGCTTTGCTGCTTTTCAGGGTCTGCTGTTTCCATTTACAGGACCTGTCTTTCAGACTTACATAAAACCAGAAGTTAAAATTTATTTTCAAGGAAAAAAGTAAAATAGAGAAAAGAGACCTTGAAGGTATTTGATGACCTCTTGCATTTATTGTAGGGCTCAGTAATCTAAACTCCTATGCCTGCTAATTATTTCATCTCTAAAGGTGGCCAAGTCTCTTCAGTCCTTGGTGGCTGCCACAGCTTCACCTCTTTGCAATTCAAATATTTGGGAAAGGATCCTTTTGCTATGGATTTTAGCCACTTAGTTAGTTCAGCCCAGTAAAATGACCAAGCTGTTAAGTGTTGTGAAATGCAGGAGCAGGCTTCTGTTTTCAAGGGTAATTGAAGGTGTGGAAGGTAGGTTGATCTTAAATGACATTTGCTTGAGTCATTTCAAATTGGACTGTATCCAAACCCACCAAAGACAAGCCCCTCAGCTGCCTGTCCCACTGAATAAGCTGTGCTGACATGGGTGACTTAGCCATCTGGGTCACAATCTTTTGTCATGCAGAAGAAACTAGACCAAGATTAATGCCAAAACTGATTTACTTTCTAGCAAAGTGTCCTTGTCTTACATTTCACTTCCAGGTGTTTGAATAATACAAATAGGAAATATAATTGGTCTCATGGTTACTTATCTGACATCTTTTTCTCATGCAGTTTTGAAGATTTGTGCTTCAAATGAGGCAATTTGCTGATATACAGCCTTTATCACTTCAGATACCTAAACAGTATTTGGAACAGTCAGAAAAAATACCTGTTTAAACCCTATAGACAAAACTTTGTAGGTAGTCCAAATGCATCAGTAATTGTTTCTTCTAGCCAGAAGACAGCACAATCATTTGTTGTTTTCAAAGTTACTGAATAGCTACTTTAGTGGGTTTAAGTCAATGCTGTAATTTAGGAACTTTCTAGCATCTTAACTCCCAGAGGAATGTCTCATTAGCCTAGTGTCTGAAATTGATTTTCTAAAGTGTAAAGAGCATCTGAAATATTTACTTGGTGATTCAGGCTGGAATGCTTCAGAAATGAAGATGTTTTGCTCAGTCTCTAATGTGTTTCTAATGGCTACGGAGTGAGGAATGAAGTCCAGCACTTCCATGGAAAGGTCCCTTTCAATTCTTCCTCTTCCTTTCCTCTTGACCAGCATGGCAAGAGCTTGCTATAGAGCAAGTGAAAAAAAAAAAAAAAAAAATGGGAGAAACTGGTCCTTTAGCTCTGTTCTGGCAATTCTGTTGTGTTTCTTTTTCTGGTTTTGTACAGGAAGAACACAGGGCTCGTGCTCCAGTAAGCAATCAAAAGGTCCTCTCAAAAACAGTAGTAAGTAGAAAATTGAGAGCTGCCTTTTTGGCAGAGGCTTAGTATTTTAGAGGAAATGCAGGAGTTCAAATCTGAGTGCCTGGTAGTGACAGCACCAGCAGCTTAACTGTTTTTCTATATAATGGTATTTCCATCTTAAGAAAATGCTGATCTGCAGTAATGGAAAGTCCAGGTGAAGGAAAGCCCTGCTGTGCCTTTATCTAAGAGGTGGCTGCTTACACTGAAGAGCTAAGCAAGGAGGGGAAGGTCTTCTGGGTCTCCCCTCTCTTTTATCTGATTGGAGTGAGCACAGTTGGCTACAAGAAATGGTCATGACGTGCTCAGGCACTGGAGATGAGACACAAGCATGAGCCTGGGATGGGTAGAGGAGCCCTGCTGTCCTCGCGTAAACAATCGGTGAAAACACTCCCAGTAAGTTATAATCACTTTTGAAGGGTTTTCTTTTTCGTTTGTTCTGTTGTATGTTGTTTTGGGAAGGGGGATGAGTTGGACTAGAAATTAAAACAGTCCTTGTTTCTTACTGATATCAAATACTGTGGGTAAGCTATTAGAATTTCCTCCTGTCTTTTGTACTACCAAAGGAAAGGTCATGCTATTGCCACTGTGCACATTAAAGGGAGAGAAGAAAGAAGTACAGAGGTCCTTCTTTCTTCTTTTATCTAGACTATGTTCAAGGAACAGAGGTCTCTGAGCTGAAACAGTCCCTTTGGGATGAGTCCTACGCTCATCTTTTTTCTTCTGTATGTCTTCCGTTTTCCATTCTCTGCATTAGTGGATTGTCTAATCTGGCTGTTCATGGTGGGTAATATCATTAACTATTGTTTTTCTGCTGCTTCTAGCAAGTGTAGTTAAGCAAAAGGAAAAAGCTGAGTAGTTATGCACTTTATTTCTGAGTATAATCAAAATTTCTACCATTATTGACATTATTTGCATACTAAATACCCTGAACAAATCCTGTAACCCAGCAATGAATGTCATGTAAAGAAGCTTTCATTAATGGCACCTTGGAAAAGCCAGAACAGAAATCCAGAGCAAGGAATTAATCCCCTTGTCAATACTCACATAAGGAACTTTTGCAAGCTACTAAGATACTATCATTGATACATGTTTTAAAAAGTAAGATTCCTGTATTCTTACAGTACACATTTTATTTTACCCCAGAAATCATCCTATAATAAGTATTCAAAAGAAAGATATTGCATTATATAGAATCTATACTATTGAAATGTCAATATAGTGCCAGCTAAAGCAATAGCTTTGCATGGAGCATTGATGTATATATTGCTATCTTTTCTCATAAACACAGCAGGTGGATTTAGAAGAAGTCAGACATACAATTCCTTTCCTCTCTGAAGAATACAAGTTAACCATATATTGCAATTACAGAAAACAATGTATTTATCCTGAACGAAATTCTACAACAAAAATAAAACAAACAAAAAAATAAACCACAAACAAACAAAACAAAACCTACAGAAGCAACATATTCTGCCCCAGGAAAGGTTGTCAGCTTGGCTTTGTTATGATTTACACTTTAAGCTTAGTTATTGGCAATTTCGGCAGTGGAGAGGGAAGAACTGAACCAGCAACAAGACACCCTGAGGAGACTGACACTACCTCTTACTTTTTCATGTTTCATTCAAATAATTTTGGGGACTAAAATGGAAAGATAAAAATGTAGATGCAAATGGCCATTCAAAAATTGGGATTTCTGTTTTCTTTGAATTAAACCTGTCCTTAGACATTTAAAACAGATTTATCTGCAGAATTGTTCCACATGTGAAGGGAAAAAATAATCTTCTGCACAGATTTGGACATAAGGGATTTTTACTGGTATCAGAACCTCAGATTTGTATAATTGTCTTTTTTAACTACTGGTAAGCCGGGAATGATTATATTACTGTAGAAATTAGATAACGGGTTTTCACGAGGTTTCCGTATTTCAGAAAGGGGCAATTCAGGTGGTACAAACAGCTTTCTGCATTCCCCAAACAGATAAAATTGCTCTCGCTATCTAGTAAGCCAGCTGTTTCTGAATATCATTTGAAAAATATTTGGTTGTCAGATTCTCAAGAGAGAAATGCCAAAATGAATGCATCTTCCTCCAAGATTTCTCAAGGCTACACTTGAGGCACCTGACCTAAGCAATGGCAAAAATATTACCCAGAAATTGGCAATTCTAGACATGAAAATATCAGCAGAAATCAAAATTTATGTCATAAACACCTCCGGAGAGAGTTGGAGTGAATCACCCTGAAATACCTGACCAGTCAAATTCGAGTAATGAAAAGTACCAAGAGTAGAGAATGACTTGCTGCATGAAACCATTTGAAAAAGCTTGTGCAAAACATTCAGAGCCCAATTAGAAAATGTAGCCACCCCCTTAAATAGAGATGAAAAGGAGTATTACCTTTAGGAAATGAGCACTCTTGATTTTACTGTCATTCTCAGGCTACCATCTTTATTATACATGGTTGATTTCTTGCTGTCCCTTTGTAAATTCTTTATTGTGATTAGATTGGGAAGAACAGAACAGGGTTTGGCAGTTTTGGTTTTTTGGTGGGGTTTTTTGTTTGTTTGTTTGTTTATTTTCTTGGAAAAATTCAGGATACAGATTTGGGGGGGGAAAAATATAGAAATGCACAAGCAGGAGATCTAGTCCAGATCCAAATAGTCAGATAATGTCTGTGAGCTATAAAATGATATTGGGCCTGACAGAACTCAGATACTGTCCTGGGATATTTTGTTCAGCACCCCAGCCCCCATGCTCCCCACGTCTCACTCTCTCTCCATGGACATCAGCTCAGTAAAGTAAATGCAAGAGCACCTGAAGAGCCCTTTTCACCATTCTGAGTTTGTGGTTGATCCACAAAGGAATGCTCTGGGATTTGTCAAAACCCTACAGAAGTTACAACTCTTTCTTTTGCATCTTTATTTTTCCCTCATCTTTCTTATTTATTTGTATAGCTATAATTATAGCTGAGAAATACTTCTGACAGGCAAATTCTGCATTTTTATCTCCTGTCATTGATGTCTGATGCCACTCTGTTTAGTTTTACATTCATATTCCATATTTTACTCAATTGAGAGTGAAAATGCAAAAGGGGAATGTAGTGGAATAGTTTATATGAAAGAAAAATTAGGATTTTTCAATTTATACTGCTGTTCCAGAAAAGCTATTCCAGAATGATTGCTCTACAATCCACTTTTCCACTTGGAGCAGAATGTTTTATTCTGTAAAAAATTAATTCTCTTGGAAAGCAAAGGTTTCTGATGAACCAAAGATGAAGACATATCACAGGCTTAACTCTTAGAGCTGTGCTGAGCTATAGCATCTGTTGTGATTTTTATAAAAACATAGAACCCATTATTAATAGAATTTGAGATATAATTACACTAATTTTTATTTTCCTGAAGCTCACTTTGCTCGTGATTGGCTATTTCATTGCATTGAACTGGGTCAACTTATCTTAAACTGGAAGAAACTTTAATTTTAGGTCACTTTAGGACTTTGGCTGTAAAAACAAATTTGAGTCTTAGAACATATGAGAAACTAATGCCTGCGCATAGACCAACTTTATCAGTGTAAGTGAAATCATCTCATCCTATATGAAAGTTTAATGTCAGTTCCAAACTTTTCTTAACATTCTCTTAATACTGCTTTTTAAATTACTCTCTTCCTCTTCTTATCATTTGTGGCTAGTACTTGTGCTGCTAAATGCTGCTTTCCTTCTGACACTGGTCTCCTTTCGGAAATCCTGGAGTTTTTCCCACTCGGCTTTCTAAGCGTTTTATAAAAGTCCTTCCCAGCTTGCTTTCACTGCAAAAGCTAGGACTTAGTGAACTGAAGTTCTTGGGAATATAGGAGCAGACTTTGATAATTGCTTTAAATTGGCCAGGAAACTGAGCTTCTGAGGGGCCCTGTCCTTAAGATGGAGTTTAAAAAAGCGTCACGTGATTAAACAGAATAAACCTTTTGAAAGTTTTTGTTTGCTATTATTTTCTTCAAAATTCTAATAGCTTATGATTTCTAGTAATAGAAGTTACTCTAAATCACTCTAAATTCTAACAGCAGACTGTGGGAATTGGTCACATATAGGCTTCAATTGGTCACATATAGGCACCTCATTAACTGGTGTTACAGCAGCTTTGCCATTGTTTATTTTAAACTCTCTCCTCTTAGACACTCTTCTGGACAGAGTCTATGGGTATTCAGAAAAAAAAATGCGAATTAATGTGTCAGGGAAGTCAAAGAAATCACTGTTGATACAAAGGATTCCTCCTTGTTTCTTGGAATAATCATTTTGCTTCTTGCTGGCACTTATGATTCAAATAGCATACTAAGAAAGAGGTAGGAGAGAATGGGAATTAAGGTGAATTTTCATAAACATACATTAGAGGCAGACATTTGGCTGGTCCCTTGAAGTTTCATGACCTATTTTTATCCCCACATTGCAGTTCTGTTTGTTTTCCTGGTGTCTTAAGAGAACTTAGCTTTAATATGGATTGTATCAGCAGCCTCATTAGGAACATGTCAGCTGAGAGAATGACACTATGAGATGTGTATGATCTCTAAAGATCATAACAGAAAATGAAGTGTTTTAAAACAAATGTTGCAGGTATGGGTTTTTGTTGGTTTGTGTTTGTTTGGGGTTTTTTTTAACAGAAGAGGTTATTGGTATGGTGAGGCTTTTGACAACAGGTAGTTTTCAACATCCTCTCACTGTCCTTGTACTTAATTTACTGCCGACTTCAGTTTTTTTCAAAATGCAAAGAATGGCATAGTCTCTGCACTTGACAGCCTTTGAACCTTAAAATTACATGTAATGTCTAAAGCAAGAGACTAAAATCAGTCACCAAGCAGGCTGTGCTCTGCAGTGGCTTGTGTGTCTGATGCCATTTAGCTCGAAGAGAAAGGCGATGCTCAGCTGCTCAGCTGTCATTTTGCGTAATAAATTTGATGCAACATTTGATTCCTGGAAAATACAAACAGTGCTGAGAGCAGGAAGTCGAGTCTACAGGTTTTGGTGACTTCATTCCCCCTTATCTTCTCAAGCTGGGGCCACGTTTCCAAGAAAGTGGAAGACCCCACAGAGGGATAGTCACGCACCAAGGATTTTGCATTGGAGGACCAGGAATGGTTCTGTTTTTGCAGGTGAAGAAAAAGAATGGGTTTGAATGGAGAAATGGATCACTGGGGCATTTTGTTCATTTTCCACATTATGGTGCTGCTGGCTAGACCTTCAAGAGCAGCATTTTTGACACTGATATTTGGAGTTGGGGGTGGTGGTGCCAACTCAGACTGTTTAAAAGACTTGCAGGTAGGTAGTCTGGCACAAAACAGTGTTTCAACCTCAACGTGACAAGCCTGTCTTAAAATAAAAATTTTAATTCTTCAGACTTCATCCTGATATTTTTTACTTAGTTGGTTTTTTTTTTTAAATAAGGAAGGACAGATTTGTCACTCTGGCTCTTTTCCCGATTCTGAGGTAGGGCTTATTCTGTCGTTTTTAAACTGTGAAGGGACTTGCCCTCTGTCTCCAACATGCAAAGAAAGCCAGAAATGTAGAATTGCTGCTCCTCATTAACAGTTTGTCCCTGGTTTGGGCATTCTGTCTTTGTTTACCAGGCAGCAGATATGCTTCATTAACAAAGGTATGTCTGTGTATTTCGAAGCAGAATTGTAAACAAGTTCCTTGTAGTTAGTGAGGCAACCTGAAGAGAATTTAGGGACATATTCTTTACTTGAAAAAAAAAAAAAAAAAAAAAAGGGGGAGAAAATAATCTGTGTCTGAAAAGGTTTCGTTCCTGATGTCTGGACAGCTGACTAATGATCACAAAAAATTGGATGCATTCCATTTCTTGTTTCAGCTCTGAAAGCTGTGGCATAGAGAAATACATGAAGAAACTCTCACTTATTCCAGATGGACAGACTTATCTATTGCTGGATTTCTGCTTTTCTCACAGTGCTATGTGTTCATGGGACAGCAGAAGTTGATGTGACTTTGTATATGGTGTGGATCAATACAGGGAAATCTGTATATACTGAGCTTGTCTGCTCTTCCATTTACTCCCCACCAGTGCAGCCTCTGCAAGCACCTCTTGTGTAGGGAAAGGGTATAAAAATCCACTGCAACAAGGAATGATTGCTTAGAAATTGCACACAAAGAGTTCTGTGATCATTTCAAATCTGAATCAGTTTTCATGCCTGTTCACCAAAGTAGGGTGAGAGAGGCGCTGTTGGAGAGTCTCTCTCACAGGTGAACAGGGTGGGTTCATGGGCAGGTGGTGTTACCATGACAGAGGAGCCAAGTGGCATCCTCCCCATTCCATAGCTGTCAATTAGCAGCTGGATATGTGTGTGTGAGGAATGATCAAGGACTTTCCGCTGAGCACTAGAAATGTCTGCTCTCCAGAAATAAAAAACCAGACAACTTGTTACAGGCAAGTTGTGTTGTGTGTCTAAAGCAAAGCACAATAAATCAGTTTTCATAATTGTCTAGTCCAGCAAATAAACTTACATTAAAGCTTTTGAATTGTACCTGGTATTATTTAGAAAAGGTTTAGGATTTTTAAGGCACCTAATAGTAGCCATTCTATTCTTTCCATGTTTGTCCACTGAACACCAGCTATGTTTGACATAGAATTGGTAATGCACATTGTATGTTAATATGGACTGTGAGCTCTCCAGAATGCACTACAGAATATGGGCATAATTGATTCCTACCCCAAACTGGAGCTATTAATTGCCTAAAACAGTAAAGCCATAATAACATTTTCTGTGTGTATATATTTTGGAGGGGGGGGGGAAATGAAGAGAGATAAAGATATGGTTATTGCATTGACATTTTGGTAATGAGATTTTATGCTGAGCTGGGTTTCAGGACAAGCATAGACAGGGAAAATAATAGAAGATAGTAAGGAAAAGAGCAAAGGCTGGAAGGTGCAAGGGGCATCTTTGAGGTGCCACACAATTATGCTCATCTCCTCTGCTGAGCTTCCCCTGCTTGCCTGTTTCTAACATCAGCTCTGAGGTGGAGGGAGAGCATCACTGCAGTGATTAAAGGCATCTAGCAGTTAGTAATCATCTCTGTAAATATAGAAATATGTGTCACTGTGGACTATCTAACAATACTGTTGTTTATTAATAAACATTGCATGGGAGTACATAATAAATGTGGAAGCTGGTCCTCCTCCTTTTTAGTTGGTCAGTGTCACAGATATCTCGTATCTTGCTTTCTTATCAGCTGTTGCTTTGCTTCCTCTTTTCTGTGTCTTCATATTTGATTTTGTTTAGGCTAGCTGAGAGGGCAAGGGCTACTTTTGTTCCCTGTAGAGGAAGAATTTTCTTCAAAAGCATACAGCTATAAAATTAAGATTAAATAGTTATTATTTATCCTGGGAAAAGATCAGTTTCTCTATATTAGCTAGAAACATAATACTTTGGCTTGTAAAACAAAACACTTCTTCAAACACAGTTTTGCAGGACCATTGTACATATTGCCTGTGAGCAGGTTATGATAACATATTCACATGCTTGTGTCAGCAAACATAATTATCATTAATAGGTTCATTAATATTTAGTTCGGCCATCTTAGGTACTTCTCTGTATCCGGATATTTTTGCTCTAATTTTATTTTCCATGAATAAACACTCCAGATTTTAAAGGGAATGAGGTGTTGAAAAGAATCATAAAGAAACATTTTATTAGAAGAACGGTTGATTGTCTGTTTATTGGACTCATTAGTGTTGTATGAAAGTCATAACTGAGTAAGAAGTAAATAAAAAAAACTATTATCCAAAAAGTTACTGATTTCCTCACCAGCACTATGTACAGTGGCTTAGTCTTGGTTACATTTATGTCATTTTGTATTTGAAATGTAAAATTTCCTCAGTAAGTTATTCATAGCTGACTTTTAGATCTGGTTGTAAAATTTCATTCTTTGTATAAATTAAAAGGAAAAACTGTCTTAATAATGGGAGTGAAATGAGGCTAGCCACTGTGGTTGATGTGCTATTATGCTAGGGGGAAAAAAAAAAGTGGAATTAATTTGTCACTATGATAAATTGTTAATTTGAAAGCAAGATGGTTTATAGCAGTTCCATATTAACTGTAAATGCTTCACCCTGAGGACTGTTTAGCACAAGAACTGATTGAATAGGAAAGATGGAATAACTTCAAGTAAATCAGATCTTAAAGCATCTTGTGCCCAAACCTCTCTTCTCCTTGTGTGTCCCAAGCCCCATTCCATCAGCAATTAACATTCTCAGAAGGAAAAGATGTAACCTTGATTTATTTTGAAAGATTTGAACTGGTATATTGATACTGTTCTGGGCTCTGATGTGGGACCTCCCACAATCCATGAGTCAGAGAATTTGCTTATTGAATTCAAAGTTCACATCCAGCTTCAATCCTTATCAAAAATGGTTCACAGGGAATATCATATTCGATCTGGAGTCTTAACTGCGGGCTAATTGTGGTGACTGGAAGAAAGCTGCCTTTTTCACTGTAGCACTTATAGGTGATCTGATTTACATAAGTTTTCATGATTTTTTATAGGAAGGTGGGGAGGGGTGTTTTTATACCACCATTTGTCTCAGTGCATTGGACCACAGGAATTTGGTACCTTCTACATGAAACTGGATAAGCTGTGAAAAAGCTCAAAGCTAATGAGCTTTTAAAGTAAAACAAATAATAAAATAAGACAGGGTCACATGGGGATGTGTATACCTGGGACTGGTTTTTTAAAATTATTTATTTATTTAAAATAAGCTCAGTAGAGTCTCACTTTTCTTTGTCAGCATTTGTTACATGCTTTACCTGCCTTAATTACAGAGCTAGAGACACTTTAGGAAATTAATTCATTGTAGTCCCCCCTGTCCTTAGTCATCTGCATTAATAGTTATCTGTGAAGAAAAGTCACAATCACACAAGGAAGGTGAGTTTCTCAGAATGGGAAAATATCACCGTCACCAAAACAAGGTCTTTCAAGAGGCCTATCACACTGAAACTATTTTTTATAAGATTACTTGAAAAAGTCTTTTTAAGTATCTCTACATCATTATTTCAGAGACACTTGCTTCATTCCCATGAGTAAGTTGTGCTTCTGCCCTAATAAATCACTAATATCATCCTATTATTCTGGAAATTAAGTGGAAGAACTGACAAATAACAGCAATTCGCTGAAAACAGCTTCCACTGCAGGAAGCAGGACCAGAGGTCCTGAAGCCATAGATAAAAATTTGTTTCTACCTTTAAGATTTAATAAGCAAATAGAGCTTGAAGGAGTATCAATTTTCTTTCTTTTCCATGTATCCCTTCTCACATTGAACCAAAGGAGTAGTTCTTGTCATGAAACCTCTAATCCTAGCTGCTCTCAGATCAGACTTGGTTTTGGGGTTGGGAGATATGGTACTGTGTATTTAATTGCAAGGTTTCTTGTTGCATTTGTTCTCAAAGTAAAGACAAAATTATAGTAATTTCTTTAAAATGTCAAATTATAAGAACAATGATAACTTCTTGCTAGAGAAGGTACCCCATTTGTTTGTGTTACTGCTCAGTCATGTGCCAGGATGCCATTGTTAGAAATCATACAAGTACAGAACTATACTGATAAAAGTGTCTTTCATTGTCATAAATGTTAAAAAAAACCCCAAGCCATCTATTAGCTATTGTAACATACAACCAGGAAGATTCATATTTTGACAGAAACATGGTCTTGCTCTGCTTTTATTATCTTTTGCCCGTGGGAGAGTGAAAAAGATGCACATTAAGGAATTTTGATGGCCACTCTTCCATTTTGGAGACATGTTATCGTGTGTAGAGGGTAACGGATCAAAGTTAGAATCTTCTTCAGTAGAATGAATTTTCTATGATGTTTACAAAGAAAATTTCCTCCTTTGGAGGATCCTGTAAAATGCCTGCTTTGGGAAATAAATTTAAGGGCTGGATTATAACTCATGTAGAGGACATTTTCACATGTACAGAGATAGATCCCTGGTCTCTCAGGAAAAGCTGGCAGTGTATAGGATAAGACATGGTAGATGAAACAAATAGGAATAAATTTGTGGTGCATGCATATATATATATATAAACCAACTGTGTGTTGTGGGACAAGAGGAAAACAAGCTCATTTTATTTAATTTTCAGATAGCTGTGTTTTGTAGCTTATGTTACAAGCATCAGACACTGCAGTAATGAAGGTTTTTAATATGTTTGCAGGATGCCAGTGCAGAAAATGATCTGAATATGAATTTCTCATGATTCCTTAAAGTTCTTGTCTGTCACACTGAGTTTTAATTCAAAACTGTCTCTCTCAAACATTAACACAAAACTATAGAAGTCCCTTCCTTTGTCTTCTCTGAGTTTCTGAATGATTGCAGATGAGAGTTTACTTTTGATTTTTTATCTTTTTTACATTTTTAAAATAATTCTCTTGACTCCTCTAGACAAAATTCTTAGTGTGCACATCAGAAGTGCCATGAAAAGATGTGATACAAAGACACTGCCTATCCAAGTGGCAAGAAGTGGAACAAAATGCATCACAATATCCCTAACAATTTTTGCTGTGACAGCCAGATGGTTTCCTACTCAGGAAGGGGCCAACCAGCAAGATTGAAAAGACACAGGAGAGGAATACTCAGGAAGAGCAGTTAAATATCCACCAATGGCTCTGCTGGTGCATTTCTGCTCTCCCTCTGAAATGTTCTCATCCTGATGATGCTTTGAGGATGGAGATCAAAGGAAGCATTGACAGATGAGAAAACATGGTGGCTCCAGGCAGAGACCGGCGGCTGACGAGGACATAAGTGCCCATCCCCAGAGTAGGCAGTGCCATATATGAAGCACAGAGGGAGTGCAGCTTGGCCCTAAAAGCAGCTGTAGAAATGCAGTCAGGTGCAAGTATTTAGCAGTGTCTAAGCAGTTGTGTTTAATTGCATGGCAGTGTGCAGTGATCACGTTCCCGTCTTGCTCGCAGGTGTGAGGTTTCTGGCTGGGGTATGTGGGATGAGCTCTACCCCTTCCTGTCCCTGACTTAGCTTTGGAAATGGCTCAAGAAGTCATCTGTCATTTGACACAGCTCTACTGAGCTGTGCCAGCCTGTCTTTCTCAGGTAAACTGGGATTTAACTGAACTTCAGATGGGCCGTAATTATGTTCACACATTAAGAATTTTGCTTAGGTCATCATGACAGATGTGTATTTCTCCTCTCTGCTGCAAAATAGAGCAAAACCCTACCTTCTTATATTGTTATAACCTTTTTTCTTTTTGCCATTCTTCCTTTATTTTTATTCTTCTGTCTGGATAAGCTTTGTACTTTTTATACGTGGGGGCCCACAGAGGACTTCTGATGTACTTGCTTCCAGCTGAAAATGCAGCCTTATAGCTAACTTATTTTTCCTATCAATCAGTCTGGAGAGAATAGTGCTCTATCTTGTTGATCATTCTTGTGTAAAGCTCATGTATCACTTCAAGGATTGTCTGGATATTGGTTCTGTCAGTTTGCTTCTATCACCGTCAAAAAGCAAAGACCATGTGCTCATAATATTAATAGTCGGAATAGGAGAGATATATCACCGTTCTGGTTCAGGTTAGTCAAAAAGATGATTGAAAGAATGCTACAAAAATGCAGTGCTTAAAGGTAAAAAGCTGTTTGACAGTACCTGGGGGAAAGAGAAATGTGTAGCTAGAAAATTTATGACACTCTGTAATGTGTCTTTCATAATTTACATCCAGGCACCTGTGCCAGTAATCTCTTATACATATGACTTATTTTCCTCACATGAGTCATTTCATCAGCTGAGTAATCACATCGACTTTAGAGGAATTGTTATCATGAGAATGAATCAATTAACTGCTGTTTATCTATCTAAACTAGAAAAAAGGCAATTACAATTATGAGTTTAGCTTGTTTTCCATTAAAAAAATAAAGTTGTAATATGGGTTTAGGTAGAATGGTCTTCAACACTTCTTTTCACAAAAAGTTAAAAAGGCCTTCATTTTTCTATATAGCTCATTTTGCTAAGGCTATAGTTGCTTTCACAAACTTAAAGTGCAGAACTAATTGTATTTTTAACAAAGTGCATTCTGGTTTTCCTTTTCTGGGATGTGTAAATCCTCTTAAAGTTCTTCCACTCTTTTTACTTTCCTCCAATTTGTTTTTAAAAGATGATAGCAAGGATCTAATTTAAGCCTCTCTGTTCAGTAAGCCAAAAGAAATGGGCAACTCTTCCACAATGAAAATTTGAGAAACAATTCTTAGCAGCTTAATCCCTGTAAATTATTGAAGAACTGCACAGAAAGGCTCCAATTATGCTGTGTATGTTAAATGCTTCTAGTTTTCTGGTTTTTTATGATTGCAACTTTTGCCTCTCCTGCAATTCCGCTGTGTTTCGTTTCTGATGATAAACCAGAAGTGGGTTAGAATAACCATCCTAGACAGCTAGAAAGTTTTATCTTTTTCTGTAATTGAACACATATTGGCTTCTGATGCTGTTCTTTCACTGATAAAGTTCTTTTCAATCTGTTAGGATCCATCCCATTTTAGAGAGGATCCGATGTCCCAGCTGCAGTTGCATTTCAGGTGTGCTTGAGCTTGCAACTTTGGCATGTTTCTATCTCCAGTGTCTGTGGGGTAGATGCTGCTCGGACTCTGTGGATCCAGATGCAATTACTGTGTGGAACCAGCTTTTAAACCAGCATCCAACAAGGATGAAAAACATATAGATGTTCTGTCTTTCTAGAGCTGGAATATAATTTAATCTATATCAGTTTCTGCTGAGTTGTCATATTTCTGTTAGCTTAACCATTAGCAGCTAGAGAAATGCGGTAATACAGAGAGTACTTTGTATTCACCTTGAAGATTAGTTTTTAATAACCTTCAGTGACATATATGAAGGAATTCAGATTGAAGGTCTGTGAACAGGTATCTGGCAAGCAGTATTTTGTTGAAAAGATGAATTTGAACTGTGTAGTGTGGTTGATGTCAGGATAGACATTGCTTATCAAAAAGATTTTTATGGTGATATTAAAAATCTTTAAATTATTGCCAAGGTTCATGTAGTTGACTGGCTGAACTACTTCCAGAAGTAATAGCCGAATTACCCAAAAGCTAGAGGTACTTTATTA
The DNA here is from genome assembly GCF_041296385.1 of Aphelocoma coerulescens. Lineage (NCBI taxonomy): Eukaryota > Metazoa > Chordata > Aves > Passeriformes > Corvidae > Aphelocoma > Aphelocoma coerulescens. The sequence goes on from NC_091017.1 coordinate 23,136,128, forward strand.
GGAAAATTTAGAACCATAATGAGAAAATGCTGCTGGTTTGATCCATGTCCTCTTTTAAGACTCAGCGAGTCCTTGTGCAGATCTTCTGGGACTGCAATGCCTTTGGAGCTTTAGTAAGAGTGATCCATTTTGTTCATATCCTGTGAAGCACAGAAGCAAAAATGGCCACTGGGCTTTGCAATCTGGTGATAAGGATGTTTTCAATATGTTTAGAACAGATTTTGTCTTTGTACATGTATTGTTGAGAGGATGTTTTTCATAGGGAGCTTCAAGCCTGCAGCCAATCAGAACTCTATTAAACTGCTCCTGATTCTTGAACTCCTAATACCATAAAAAATGCTTTCAGCCTGTATGCTTGGAGAGGAGCTGAATGCTAAGTTTATGAGCAAGTCAGAAATGGGGGCTATCTCGCTTGAACCTCTGCCACCGTTGTTCTCTACAGATATGTGAAATGACACGAGAGGCACCACCATGAAGCTGAAGAGCAAAAAGAGCTGATGGCTTTAGCGATATTTTGTCACTTGAACAGTGACCTTTGTTAATAATGCCTGTGATAGGAAAATGAAATACTTTCTGTTTCGGTAATGCCAGTCTGATGCTTGGCAAAAATTGCTTTTAAGGCAGACAGCAAAGAAAAAAGAGCAACACATATTCTGTAGTGTATGAAGTTTAACATTTTCCCTGATATGCAGTCAGACTAAATCCTGAGTTTGCTAACAGATGCAAAAGGAGTTGAAACCACATTTCCGTATCACTAATAAAATAAACAACACACTGCCAGCATAATCAGGGCTGGATTTTCAAGGCATTCAACTTGTATTTAAAAACCTGATTGGAATAGGCAAGTTTTCAAAGGCACTCAGCATCCTGCAGCCCCTGTTGGGGAAAATCTGAGTAATTTACAGATGCTGAGCAATTCAGAGGGTTTGGCCCTAAAATGTTCACGTGCTGTTCTTGGGAAAAAAAGAGGAAAAGGTGAACTAAGCCTTGTGTTTTCAGTTTGAAGAGATAAATTTTATATGTACGTTTAATAGTTCTTAAATTCCTTCAAACCTTTAAAAACAACAGCACCCACACTTAATATCAAAAAACAATCAACAAGAATGGGCAAAACTGACTAGTTTAAATTTAATTTGTATTTTTAGTTTTATTAATTTGGAGTGCTAGTACCTGAGTTGGACAGGAAGCTTTTTTGTGGAAAATGGCTGTTATTTAGAAAACTGGTGGTTTGTATTTGTTTTTTCTGTTTGCAGGCTTTTAAGCAATAGCAGTCTAAAAGTATTTGTTCACACTACCAAATAGCCTTCTGAATCAGGCACCCTATTCTGCTATTGCTGTTCTCCACTTCAAAACTTTAAGTTTTTCCTCAAGGCCCATACTTTTCACCCTCTTTCTGAAAGTGATTTCCATCCTAATTTCATATTCTTTTAATTTAAACTGGTGTAAAGAAAGAGTAACTGTACTACAATCTATGAAAGTAAAATCAACTATATAAAATCAAGTATGGATGAGAAGGGAAAGCTTATTTAAAATACACCCTTTACATGATTCTTTTAAAAGTTTTATTTGAATCAATTTTTCTTTTGCTGAGTTCAGTCAACCCATAATAATCCACACTGGAAAGGAATCTTGTGCCTCTCAAGTGTATTTTTCTTCAGTCTTAACTGTTCACTGCCTTACTTAAGTGGTAGCTTTGGTTAATCTCAGTTCAAAACACTAATGAATAGAAACACTATGTATATGTTTAAAGAGGTAGCAAATATGAAGTTGCATATTTTTATATGAGCTAACAAAGTATCATACATTGAAATTAGGACAGATACCATTTTATCATCTGTGGTTTTTTTCAGTCTCCAAAGCTCTCTTCACTAGCAGCCTAACTACCTAAGGCAGACATTAAGAATGATCCATTGTCTAGCCAGCATTCCTTTTTCCTCTACAAGTTAAAGCATCCAGTTAGACTGTTTGTCTGAACTTCTCATGTCACATTAACAGTTTGAAAGCTTTCTTCTTATTAATAATGCTTGGAATAAATCAGATGCTGCTTATAAGGTCTGCAACAGGTTAAAATTAGGAACTGAACCTTTTATTCTGCTTAGAAAAATAATTTACATCTGCAGATGGAGTAAGTGTAAGTCTATGACAAAGCTTCGTTATTCCCTGACTTTGTGAAAAGATTCTGGCCTTGGTGAAGGCAGTTGCAAAGGCATCAAAATCAGCAAGGCAATTATTTTCCATCTTTTGGAGGACTTGTCAACAGCCTTCAATCTAGGTGTGTTCACTAAAAGGGTAGCTCCAGAGTATGTCTGCATGTAGGAGATGGTGAGGTGTTTGAAACAAACACCACAGCTGGGAGAAGTTTCTGACTCCAGCTCTTAATCCATAATGACAAGGAAATTTTGATACTTTAGCATAGATTTAGGCTTCTTATGTTTGGTTCTTCACCTTCAAAGGTGATGACAGCCACTTTGATTCAAAGCCCCTGTCCAACACAAATACTCAAGTTTTCTGCTTTGATTTCCAAATAGAATTCAGCTTAAATAAAAATAAAAGTAACAGATAAAGAACAAGAGTTCTTCAGGGATCAATTTAGTACTATCACTATAAATAAAATCTAGTTCTTAACAAGAAAGACAGGTACAGGCAACCACTCAACAGTCATGAATCTGAATTTCTGCATTTCCATGATGGTTTGAGTCCCTTTTTCACTTTCAAATAAATAGTTTCTAGGTGGAAGGTACATTACTGTTCATTAAGAATACTATTATTCTGCTTTCTTCAAACTGTCTTGCAGTGCAGATGGGAGAATGTGCTCATGGGTTTGAGTTAAAGCAAAGCAGTTTCAGAACTTGTGAAAAAAATCTGTGGTGGTTTGTTTTGGGTTTTTTTTCTAGAGTGGATATTAGAAACATTTTTCAGAAGGATAATAGGAATATAAATCAAGGCATAAATTTGGAAGTAAGAAAACCAACTGTAAGAATAAAATAATCCTTAAAATGAAATATATATAAATTGCTTATAGTTATTTTATTCTAAACCTACAGTCTACAGGCTGACCTCAGGAAGATGCATGGATTTAGACACCTATAAAATAAACATTATTAGCTTTTCTCAATGATTAAGGAAATGAATCATTTAAAATGGCCATTTCTACCAGACGGAATGTGTTTTTATTTTGTGTTCTCAGTACAAGCCTGTGGTCAAACTCACTGAAGTATTAATGCTGTCTTTATTTACTTTTATTGAATATTTAACTGTTTTCTTTTCTTTAGCATGGGGCTGATTTCTGTACTTTAACAGCCTCCATCTCTTAAAATCTTAGGACAGAAGATACAAAGTGTTCCCTGAAGGTTGATTCATTTCAGATGTAGTTATGATGGCAAGCCAAGTCAATATAAAACTAATTATTCAGTGGAATAGCCCAATATTTTTAGTTTGAAAGTATCATACTTTAAAATAAATCTGAAAAAATGGAAAGCTGATCAAGTGCTTCAACTATTTATTTCTTTTTAAAAGAAATGCATTTTCATGAGAGAAGCAAATGAAGCCATCTCAGCCATATCACCCATCCTTAGGAGGACACTAGAAGACAATTTCTGCCTGCCTCCCCAAAGTGCTTTAGAAGCTTGCTTTCTAATCCATGGTAAATGTCTCTGTCAGGTTTCACCCAAAGTTTTTTTGTTTATGTCTTCTTTTTTTTTTTTTTTTTTCTTTTCTTTTTTTTTTCTTTTTTTTTTCTGAGAAGGAACATCAGGGAATCAGGGAAAGGAATTCCAAAAAGAGGTGATTGTCCAGAAGAATAAAAATAAGTATTGCCATGTGTGGTTTGGTTTTTTTCCCTGTCTCAAGAGTAGAAATGGGTAGAGATTAAAATTAAATTACAAAAATATTGCCTTTGGTGAAGAGAGATTTTTATGAGCTTTAGTTTCTGGTGTGTAAGAATGAGCTTTATAAATCAACAACTGATTTCCCTACTGAGAAGCTCAAAGGATAAAAGTGGGGAGACAGAAAGAAGTTGCTGTGGCACCAGCAGGAAGAAATGGTGGCGGTAGCCTGATAACATTGTGGTGGTTTGATGAACTAGGAACTAGAAGGAAAAAAAGTGAAAATAAACAAGCAAACAAACCTGAGGATCTCCATGAACAAGTCCTGCAGTGTTTAACATAGTACAACACACTAACTAGTACAGCTCCACACTTTCACCTTTCTAAACTTCAGATCAGTTAAGGTAGTCTTCAGTTTATTCCTTAACTTTCTAGTACTACCTGTACATTAGCTATTTAATAGTCTTTAGCTTACATATTTTGCTTTAAATACCAGTCCTTGAGGAGCCATCTGTACTATTGGAGACTGCTCTGGGTGCTGAAACTAGACAAATCACATCTCTTTAATTAAAGGTCATGTTAAGGAATGACCTCTGACTTCTTTTGTTTGATTGGTTGTTGCTTTTCCTTGGTTGTCCTTTTCTTGGAGAGGGGCATTGAGGTTGAAGGGGGGACAAAGGTTGAATTGGAGGGGCTTCCTCTCCCATGTGTTTTCTGGAAGCCTGTTTTTTATCATATCTTAATGATCAGCAAATTGCTATGCCCCTGGGGGAGAAAATTAGGTTAAGACATGTTCACCTGTAAAAGAGCAGCGGTGACTCCAAGAGGCTGGTCTGTGAAAAGACACAGACAGCAAATCTAGAGGTATTGGATGGAAGCATTTTATCCATCTTCCGGTTGGAAGAGTGCAGTTCAGATTGCAAAACCTCATAAATTGGATATATTATAAGCAGACAGTGTTTGGGAAAGGTTAACAGGAAGTTGGTGTCTCAGCTCAGCTCTTGGGAAACTAACTTTCTAAATCACTTTCTAAATTATTCCAATATCAGCCATTCCCAGAGCTATGGGCTAGGCAATGCCATCTGTTGGCTTTTGTGAAAAAAACTCAAATGGAAAGTGTGTTTTGCTCTGTGATGGTCCAGCAGAAAGAGATTCACAGGCAATACTGCAGCTCCTGGTGGAGCAGAAAGTCAACAGGAAGGCAAGCTCTAGCTTGAGACACTTCCCTTCAGCATTTTGAGAAATGAGTCATGGCCTCTGGGTGCCTTGACACAGACCAGTCCCAGCTGTAGCACAGGTAAAACAGGAGCCCAGGAGCTCTCCTCTGTGTTGCAAAGAGAAGAGACTTGAGATGGCCTGAGCCTGTAAGGATCTTTTCATACATGCAACGTTACCGCTCGCTTAGGTGTTTGCAAGGCTTGTCTGACTAGCTGCATATGTGTGTAGCTTAATTTTTGAAAATCCAGAATGGTCTTCCTGTTTCCTTTGTAAGGGTTCTGAGCTGTATCTTTGTTTTTGCCCACACTTGTCGGCCCATATCTATAAGAAAGAAGCGATGTAGATAATTTTTGATGTCATTTTCCATTAAATGACTTGTCCTTTTTTGTCAAAAAGCCTTTTTTTTTTCCTTTCTTGCTTACTACTGCACATGGAAAAAGCCTGCATGCTGGCACTACAACTGCTTTATTTGCTTTAGATTGTCTTGCATTTAGGCCATTTGAAGGTTTGAGTGTGAACAATAGAAATAGTTATGATAAATTGTCAAGCTTTTCCAAAGATTCAGAAGTTCTGGAGTTACTGCCAATGACAGATGATTTGTCCTTGCTCATCACTTGTCATGTTGGCAGCATTTTTATGCTCTCTGCTAAATCTCCCTCAGTGTGTAGTTGAATTCTTTAGAAAAAGAAAATTAGTTTCTGTTTCATCCACGTTCGTGCTCATCAGTTCAATAGCACCCGTGTTTCACTAAGTGGAACACCTTCCTCATGAAGCATAAGTTTGATTTATTTTAATAGGGTGTTAGGAGAACTGCTGGAGTTTGACATGAGCACATTTCTAAAGTTACAAAGATGGTAAGAATGATCTTTTGTATCTATTGCTGTGGATTTCTATGACTGTGCATGAATGGTGCTGCATACTTGACAGGCTGTATCCTTCGCTGCAGGATTTATGCAACCAATGACAATGTTTTCAAATGCTCGAGTGTGAACTCTCTGTGTCTGAGAAAAGGCTGAGTGAGTAGATAGTGATTTTCTTTTCCAGCTTTTCCACAATTTCATAAGGTCTCTTTCAGAACTGGGCTGCTAACTGGCCTGCTTGGAATCTTAGTAATGGAGAATTATGTGATATGGCATTATAAATAATTGAATACCAACAGTCTATAGATGAAAAAATGCTGAATTCAGAAAATGGTTTTCTGAAGGAGTTGGTTAATAGGCTGTCCTCTGCTAGTCCTCTGACACTGATTTAGTTGTCTGAGACAGGAAAGGGTCAGTGGCTATGGGCATCAGACTGAACCCCAGTTCACCCCGGAGTTCTACTTAAAAATGTTCCTGCACCGTGGAGGTCCTCAATGGCATAGTAGAAATAGAACCCCAGAAGCACAAAATGCTTTTTTGGGGGGGGATTCTTTCAAATATTTCCCCTTTTAGTAAATAAATATAGTCTGAACTGCAGAACAGTCAGCAGAGAATTAATAAGTTCTGCTTCCTCTAGCTACAGGTAGTCCCATTCATCACAGTTAAGAAAGCAACTTATATTTAGAAGCACAAAGGCAGCTGTCTTGGCTTAGACCAAAGACTATTTCAGTGCCTTACTTCTCCAAAGGTGGTTTGAATGCCTAAAGGAGCAGTAAGAACAGTGTAGGGATACATGATACTGACTCCTAATGCTCTCCCAGCTCGCAGCTCTGCTTAGCTTCAGAGAGCTTTTTGCATTGACCTATAGCTTTATATGTTTGTTAACCCACAGCTTGTATGATTTCCCCTAGAGGATGTGTGAAATGAGAACTTGTCAAATAGGTACATGTTTTCTTTGCTTTGGAAAGTGTCAGCTTTCCTCCATTTAATATCTGTGTAGAATGTTGGTGTTCAGCCCTCATTATGAATGTGCACTCTAGATTTTCTCAGTTTTCGCTTAAGAAGTGAGCTTCATAAACCACAGGTTCACCTGCCCTCTGTCTTGTATGGAAATTTCCAATCTGTCCCTTACCTTTTGGGAGGGAACAGTGCTGCTTCCTGTCACAGAGCCAGCAGATGAATCTGAAACTTGCATTGTATTCAAATGCTTGAGGTCTGGAATCCCCAACCCCCACACACCCCAATCAAGTTGTTATATTGCTTCTAAAATAGAGGATTTAAGTTTTCTTTTTCATTACTGCCCTTATGTGCTTGCAAGCATTATTCTCTACATTCATTTTTCCCTGGCACAAAACACAAGTTCATGCCAGCTCACTTGGTATGCATGCAGATATGAATTTCAACAAGAAAAAGATATCATTCAGATAACAAATACCTGTTTTACCATTCTGAGCATATTAGGCATAGAAACCTGCTCTACAACTGCCTTAAATACTTCTGATGAAGCTGAGCTTTATGTACTTTTTAGGTTATGGTCCATTTTAAGCAGACCCAGGTGTGGTCTTTTGGGTTTTTTTTCACTTTAGTCTTACTTGTTATCATCCCTTCTAAGAGAAAATGCCATGGCTTTTTAAAGTAAAGAGAATGGTAAACTCAGTAGATAGACAAGGACATTCTGGAGCAATGTGTCATGGCTGTAAAGGCCTGCTGTGTGCAAGTAATGACTGCTGTACTGATGAATAATCTAGGTTGTGTTGATGCTGAATTTAGACGGTTTTGGGGGTTTAACATTTATTACAGTCTTGTGCTTGTAAAATAGTGCTTAATAGCTGCTGATAATCTTCTGACTGTAAGTTTATGCATATGACTACTCTTAGCATTTGAAGAAAACCTTAGGATTGGGCAACTTTTTCCCTCAAGCATCAAAACTGAAGGTTTACATAGCATTGCATTTATTTATTTTCTGTAAAATAGTGCATGTTCTGGTGCATTCATCTACAGTGAAAAACATAAGGAGCATAATATTTGGAAAATATGGGAAGGTTATTAATAATGAGGATAACATTGTCGTGTCCTGCAATTCTTACAGACAGAATGTGCACTGCCAACTTTAAAGTCAATTAAATGGACAACAAAGGCTATGCTCACAGAAGACATGTTAAGAAGGGGGAGACTGAGATGCAGCATTTTGATGCTGCTGGAATGAGCAGCTCTTTTGTGAGAGATAAGACTGAATGACCAAAGGATGAAAATATGGCCTTGAAATCCCAGCCTAGTGTTGAGTCCCAGTTCAGATACAAATTTATATTAAAATCTAGCAGCTTTCTCAGGGCATCATCAGTCATCTTTTTAAGCAATGTCAATACTAGAACAGGCTTTGGGTAGATGTGCTAAGGAAAATGCCAAAAAGCAGCTTTTAGCTGACTGAAAGGTAAAGTGAATTTTAAAATCAGGGGCTATTTGCAGCTCATCTAAACTTGGAATATATTAGTTTGAGTATCTCTGAGTGTGTTACAAGTTCATCTCCATTTGACATATGCTTTTTGAAAATGCTTTTAATATTAAGTAGATTCATGAATGCATAAACTTTAATGGATAAAACATGATCTTTCTGCTGTGGAGTTTCAACTGTAACTAAAAAATGGGTTATTTCATCTTGATATTTGCAAATTATGAATAAATCTGGCACAGGTACCCTGAGCTGTTTGAAATAACAGTGACTTGTGAGACCAGTCAGCTTCTTCCAGTGCCTCGCTTAAGTGGTCTGTGAGCTTTACATAACAAAACCAGTGACACTTAGGACCACATTTAATTAAAAAGATGTTCTCTGATTGAAATCTGAGAATCTGGGCAAAGTAGGAACTCCAAACCAAATATTTATTAAGAAGCTAAATGAACTGAAACAAAAGTTTTAATGGGAGATACAATGCATTAAAATCTGATCAGCTGAAGCTTCAGGCACAAAGAAGCTTTCCGGCCCACTTGTAACACATTAATAAAAAGTGAACAGAAAATGTGAATTTTCATTTTGTGGATTCCTTGAATCTGAATTTTCGGTTGACTGCCACTTGGAAGCAGAGAAAGAGCTTAGGAGCCCTTTGTGGAACACAGTTATTGTAATTTTCCTACCATGACTGGGAGACTTGACTCAAGGGTGTCACTCTGGCAGATTGCCTTGGAGCCACACGAACCTTATGAGACCTCATCTCAAGCAGAGCAGTTACAGCAGGGCAGACGTTCCCGGAAGGACATCCCAGAGCCAAAAGTTAGGAAGGACAAGGTTGCTAGGACCCTGACAAGAAATCAGAAAATATGTCAACTGTGCTGCCTTTTTTTCTCTGTTTTTGTATTTAATTCTGCCTGCTTTCAGCAGAACTGTATGTAGCTTGACTAGCAGAATTGTTCCTGCTTTAGTAAGGCTTTGATTTGTTCTGTTTTATGGAAAATTTAAATGACAGCTTATGCTGTAAATGGGATAAACTTTCTGTCCTTTGGAAGTTTATGTAAGGAGGAAATGCTCCATTGTGAACTTTGTTACTATTCTGTCCTCTTTTGACCTTTTTTGGTTCCTGGGTGTGTTTTTATTCCAACTGGTTTGTTATGAGCAATCTGATCAGAACAGCCATGCTCCTATTCAAACATCCTGGCTCAGTCTATTGTGCTGCTGCCTATCACAGTTACTCAGTTTCTATCCTATTCTTTTATATGTGCTGTGGGAACCCCTGCACTGGAGAATGCAAGAAAATGTCAAAGCAACACAAGAAAATATCATGTTGTTGTTAACTACCATACTCCACATAAAGAAAGGACCCTGATTCCTACTGCTAATGATATTGAAATTTTCCAGAACCACATTAGCAGCTATGGCTTTCACTCCCCTTCATTTCTGATCAGTGCTGTGAGAGTTTCAAATAAGAAATCAGTCATATACCGCTGCTCTTGCTTTCTCTCTCCCAAGTCTCTCCAAATCACAATTTCCAATCTTGCCTGTCATTCTGCTAAACAAGCAGTGACCTCAATTCTAATAGTCTCTGAATTAATAATGAGGATTATCAGTGTGAGGTTTTTTGATGCTCTTCGGATTTGTGGCCAGTTAAATTGTTCTCCTTTGGACATAGCACAGTATAATTTGCCACCATCCTTGGCAAGTGCTGTTTCTGTTGGTCATCATTAAAAGCCAATGGTTCAAGTAATAAGAGCCCAGCACCAGACATCTAATTGAACATTTAAACACTGTCATTTCCAAGATTCTGCTTTTCTTTGGGTTGTTTTCTTTGTGTTTTTTTCTTTGTGTTTTTTTAAGGGGGTATTCAATACAGTTTGAAGTATCCAGTAGTTATGAGTTATGAATCAAGATGATCGTGGTAACTATAGAATTGAAATTAATTTTTGTTTAAAACTATTTGCATGTTAATCCTAATTCAATTTCAATTAGAAAAAAAAATTTAAGGTGTCCAGCCTTTTCCAGAGTTTGTTTCTGGCCTCTCTTTTGTCAATGATTTCTTTCCTACCTAATGAAAGCAGAACAATTGTATTTTTATTGTCTTCATTTGCACTGTGAAGTTGATTCAAAAGTGACTTGCCACAAAAGTGTAGTGGATTCAAAGAGGGAAAGGATTGAGTGAAAGATGAGTTAGGAAGCACATGTTCAGTCCAGCATGAAAGCAGGTCCTAGAAAAATTTTCAACAAGGGAAAGGAGATGTATGAGAGGAGGATGAGAGGCCTTCTGTGCAAGGAACATGAGACAGGCTATAATTCATCATCCCTGTGACAGCCCTCTTTCTCAGGACAATCCTTTCCTTCCTGCTCTTTGCACTTCTATGAACTCCAGCATTTGTTGTGTGGGTTTTTTTGGTTTGGGTTTGTTTCTTTTTTCTTTTATTCAGAGGCTTTCAGGATAGATATACACTGGAAAGGCCTTAGAAGCAAGAAATACAGAAATACGACAAAAGTTACTTGATATTCATTTTCTGCCTTCCTCTCCGTTGCTTCCTCTCAATGCACAATGTGCTAAGGCAAAAATGTTTTCATTTCTCTCCTCAGTCAGCTGAAACATATTCTTTCCTGTGATTCCGGCAATGAAATGTATTTTCCAAGTTTAATTGGCAAGTCAAACAATAACACAAATGCTTCTGCAGAATAGTGCTAAAGGTTCTCTATCCTCAGTTCAACAGCAAAAGTCCTAGAGAGCATGTGCTTTGGTTTTTGTCATTTGCAGAGAGCATCTATTTAATTTTTTTCTGGCTTTCACGAGCAAGCTGACTGATAGCTGGTTTGTTCTCTATTTCAGGTCGTGGAGACTAATTTGGTTGCTTTTGACTGTCACTGGATCATTATAAATGAGGTAACTGTCAAGTGAACATTGTTGTGAACCATGAATCCTGTTTTCAGGCTTACTGACAATATTCATGCTGGTTCTCACTTTGCCAACAGGAGGCAATAGCTATGACAAAGTTCAAGCACACTGAGGGAGTAAATGTTGCTTAATAAAAGTAGAATGACAGGTTCTTGGACTTTGCTGTTTTGTCTTGCCTGTTTTAAATGGAAGTCCGTGTATGAATAAATGGAAAATAAAATGAAAAAAAACCCTTTATTTCTGAGTATTTTGAGATTTCACAACTGAGCTGGCTGTGTTCACAGGATCTTTTAAAGGCCTTTTTTAAATATGTGATCTTATGCAGTGGAGTCCTTGCATTTTTTTTTATATTTTAGTTGTTTGGTTTTTTTTAATAATAATCAAAGTAATAATAATAAAATCCCCTATTTTCCATCCCTTTATGAATTCTCCAAATGTTCCATCATGGTTGATATCCAGACCTGTTGAGATTAGTGGGAGGCTTTTTGGTAGACTTCTGGATTAGGTAACATATGAATGTTCGTAAAGGGAAAAAAGAAAATTAAATTGAGATCCTGCTTTTACACTGTGAAACAAGTTCTTCCATGAAAGCTTGTTACTTAAAATATGACAAGTCAATATGTGAGGTAGTTCTGTGTACAAAACATTGAAAAATGCAGTTCAGGTTTGACAGCATTCAGGTTTTTTGTTTTTTATGAAAAATAATTTAGGTATAGGATATCTGGATTCCCATAGTAGATAACTATCTCCTAACGTGTTAATCATTCAACTCCTGTATATTCTCAGGATAAAAGATTGCTTGGAGATATTGTATGTAGATTGCATGTTCTGCTATCTGGATTTACTGTACATTTCTGTTTCCATACTTAATTACTGCATTTTCATTAGTATACTGGGCTAAACCAGTGGATTTTTAGCCAGTTTTCTTTGGAGAAAAATATGTCTCAGGAAATGCTGTGAAGACAAACCAGGTCCAGCATAACCATTAGTGTGGGCCCTGCCTTGCTCCTGACCAGTACTGTGTGTGTTTCCCAGGACTGAATGGGGCTTTGCTGGGAGAGAAGCCAGCTTTAATCTACAGGTGGTCATGTGAACAACATGCAGGCTTTCTTTTTCGTGTCAGATTAAACCAGAATTCACTTCAGAGTTAACACTCAGTACTTTAAAAGGAGAGTTACCTGAATCTAAAGTCATCTTCTGTGTGAGTAGATTGGACTGCAGTTTCTTAGACAAAGCTCAGATTTTGGCTTGCTGTTCAAGTTAAAGACACTGCCATTGATTTTTCTTTTCAAATGTTACATACTTTCCAAACGATCTAAAGAATGTTCTTGCTTTTAGCTGTTTCAGCTCCTTCACTCTAAAAAAAAAACAAGACCAAGGATCCATTTCTAGCTTATATGCTTTCTCTTTGCTTTTTATTCAGAAATTCGTGTCTCCATGGGGGAAAAAAAAAATCTGCTTTTCAAGCATTGTTATTTGCACATTGCAGCAGATGAAATGGCAGAGCAATCAAAGTGGTTACCACTGATCTGCCTTCTCCGCTCCAAGACTCTTTCTCTGGGCTGCAGTCCCAGCAGCAGAAAAAGCTGAATGATCTGCGCAGAGAATGTACACCATCCCTTCTTAGTTTTATAGTTTTGTATATGAAAAGGGCAAAAGCTGTGATTAAGTTCATTCCAACAAACTGCTCAAAACCATTGTCATTAAAGTCTCTGCATCTCATTCAGTAATTCCTCTTTTCTCTTTCAGACAAGGTGAATATGTTTAATGCTATCTCATCTTAATCTGCTTCTGAACCTAAACCTTAGATACTTAGAGACTTAGATAGCTTTCTAGCTCTGTTTGTTCAAAAATGCAAATAATCTCAATATTATGTGGATGCAGAAATCATATTAGCAATAAATAAGATTGGTAAATAATAATATGGCAAGAGTTCTGCTTTGCCCAATTTTTCCTTATCACTATGTTCAAATTAAAGCAGAAATCTGCATATTTCCTGAGTGTTTAATGTTGGGTAATTGCTTATTGCAACATTTTGCTAGTTCAGTAGTGAGATTGCAATGCCTCTATTTGGCAGTGCAAGACTTGGAAATGCAGCGATTTGTGGGCCCCTTTCAGTGTGATACATAAAACAGCTATCTTTATATCCCAATCCATTTGAGGTGGTCAACCATTAACTGTTGATGACCATAGTACTTCCATAGGACTGGGAGATGATCTCAGAGTTCTGCCCATTTTGTTGCTTATGTGAATCTTTTGTGACAGCTTAGGCATCTGTACTTGAGTGCCTGTACTGGCTAAGTGACACTGTCAAATAAGTAACACTGCTTCTCTGGCCTCCTAATTTGAAATTCTAAGATGATCTGTGGCAGTGAAAATGCATTGTTTTGCAAATTCTGCATATGATTCAAATAATTCCTTGACTTGAGATACCAAAATAAGCTGGAATTTTCTTTCCTTTTCCATCAATGTTTCAAGGGAATACAACATTCTTACCAGCTATAGCAATACAGAAGCAAATAACCGCCTTCAGTTTTGTGATCAGGAATCTGCTTAGGCTTTGTGAGGTAACATCTGCTATTTTAATTGCTCACTTTAAATGCTATAATGCCTGCAAAGAGTTCCTTAATTTTTATTGTCCCATTACTTGCTACTTTATGCAATACAGCAAATTTTCTTGAAGACTGTGTATCATAATGTAAGCGTGGGAGGAGGTGGTTTGTTCCCATGAAATGAAAGAATTCATAATTTTCTAAAACATAATGCATTGTATTAGACTGTGGAAAATAATGCTAATCTCTTCTGATCAGTATTGTCAGCTGAGGAAATACTCTCCCAATAAATGTTCCTATTTCTTCGGGGCCTTAAAGCAGATGTTACAATTCTTTATTTAAAATTTGCAGGAGTCATAGATTTGAACACAGTCATGATCAAATATGCCTTAACAAAATGTGGGAATGGATTTCTCACACTCTCTCATCCTCTGTCTGTCTTTGCTTGCTTCATTTCCTCTGCACAATAGTAAATATGGCTTCAATGTCCCAGGATGGAAAATGATATTTCTTCCATGACTCTTAAATCACAACTGTACAGTAATCTTAGATTTTATTTAGTGGAACTGAAGAAGGGGCTTTTGTATGATTTTTATCACTTTACCTTATTCTTTTTAAATGCAAGAAATGCCCTTTTTTCCATTTTAAATCATGTCCGTCTCAAGTATTTTCTTTCGTTAAAACATTCAGGGTTATCTTGCTATTATCTTGCTATACCCAAGGCAGCCACCAGTTCTCTATTACTACTGCTTACTCAAGGACAGCCCCAAACAGTTTCCACTGCCTACAGTTGCAATACAGGAGGTGAAAATATTAATGCTACTTTACAAAGGATTGTTTGGATTTCATCTGCAATAATGTGGTCAGTTATGACCAGGTCTATTACAATTAGAATGGAATGAGTGCACAGAAAAGCTGCTTTGTGTAAGAAGAGACTGGAAAGGTTGGCTTGATTAGCCTATGAAGGCAAAGACTGAAAGAGGATGTGCTCTCTGTTTGTAAACACTTACTGAGTGTGAATAAATGCATCATTGTCAAGAGCTAGAGGACAAGGTTGTCGCAAGAACAAATGAGTTCAATTTGTCCATGAGTAAACTGAGGTCAAAAGCTGGTGAAAGGTTTCTAATTACCAGAGGCACCAGAGGATGGAAAAACTCCTTCTTGGTGAAAGAATGAAAAAAACCTCCAGAGTCTTTTAAAGACCAATTTATGGGAAAAGGTCCAACAGATTTGCCCATCATAGCACAAGAGAGGACTGGGGGACCTACAAGGTTGTATTCAAAGTTTGTATTCTTTTTGATTTTTCCTAGGAGAGGGCTTCTCCTTGGCCCATGTATTCATCTTGTTCATTGTGTTTCAGCCCAATGCACTCCACCATGAATAAGAGTGTAGAGCACAGCCATGTTCCAAGCTCAAGCAGTTAGGTCAGGTCCTATAATCACGACTCAGTTACAAGAGCTCGCATAATTCAACATTTTCTTATGGAGAATGATTAATAAAAGCATTAGAGCTTCATTTGAGCACATACATTTTTCATTGGGTTGGTGGGTCCGTGTGAAATTACACCCTCTTTGGAACAGGTGGGCAACCAAGTTGCCAGCTCCTGGCGTTAGTGAGAGCTAATGCACAGATGGAGTGAACTCTGCTTTCTCCAAGATCTTGGATTTTTTTTCTCTGAGAAAGCTAAAAGTTGATTTCTCCTTGTTCTATTAGGTTTTATTCATCCTTTTCTGCAAAGCCTAAAAAACCTAAGGGAGATAAAATTGAGCAAGTGATGACGCAGTTCAAAATCTTCTTTTCCTTGTCTTGGAGCTTCATCTAGTCATGCCTTTCCCTCAACTTCTCTTTGGAAAGTGCTGAGAAATTCAGGAAGGGCACAGCACAAATGTGCTCTGGCATGGGCAGTGGCAGCCCAGAGGCCTTAAGCCACCCTTTCCCCCGTGCTGACTTTTGGAGGAGGAAGAAACACTCCTCTCTGCGTGTCAAAATTTTCTGTGATGAAGTCCTGGCATGCACTGGAAAATAGTGCATGTCCACTATATTATAAATACTGGAAACATCTTCTTGGCCCAAAGTTAAGATGTTTCCATAAGAAAAGGTATTGCTGCCTTTGTTTTGTGCTTAATACAGGAGCATGTAAGTAAGTTCTTTCCCTCCATGTCTCTCACTGCAGGTACAATTGCTCTGTGGTGAATAGTAAGTCTCTGCCTGGGCTGCTTATCTTAAAATAATGGGACATGTTAGATGTCCAGTATGTAGTCTTGGTTCCCATGGAGTCTTGCCTTATATGTCAAGATGATCCTCTTCAGTTCTTGTTTCCTAATTCATCTGTAAAGAGTTCTTAATTTAAAACACCATTTGTTTCCTTATTTATTTGCCTGCTTAGATGAAGTGTACATCTAATTTTTATCCTAGTTCCATTTGTGGCAGGACAGTCTCCCCTTAATTCCAAGTTCAGACCAGCAAAAGAAAGGCTTGGAATTGAACTTCTATATTGAACTTCTCATGTGAAAGAAAACCAAAAAAACAACCAAACAAAAAAAACCAAAAAGAACCAATAAAAAACAGACAACCTCACATAACCTAGCCTAAATTTATTCAGGTGCCAACTCAGTTCAACTTGGCCAACTTTCTAATTTTTTTGACATTCAATGCTTGTATAACAGATCATCTGCCATCCTTATATCATTACAGTGTATCCTCCTTTGAAGTGCAAATGAAAATTGTTTCCTTTCATACAATAGTTGCTTTATATAGTTTTCTTAAGTGAGATCCAAAATTCAAGAATGAGAGATGATATTGGAGAGTCATTATATAAAAGGCTTGTCACTCAGTCAATGCCAAGTTTTTAAAAAATGACAAAGAAATACATAGCAAATGACTAATGTTGAATTTGGGGTGGCATGGCATTTCTTTGTTGTCAATCTAAAATCTGGATTTATGATAAAATCAGTGGAATTCACAGCATTTAAAATAATAGCTGTCATTAATCTATAAATGTGTATACCTCCTCGGCCACCACACAAAAATGGCTTTGGTGTTTTGAGTTCTATTATTATTTCCCAGGTGATGTATAAAAACATGAGGTAGCAACCTAGAGGTTAAAATGAGAACATTCTATTTAAAATGCACCAAAAAGTGCTGAATACAGAAAACATAAATACGCTTTTATGGCAGAAAAGATAAATGCTTGAGGAATTGAAAGTCAAAATCTCTTTTAAAGTAGTATTTGGCAATATAATATGGCCATGCAGGTATCTCTTTTTTATATTATTAGAGTGAATTTAATAATCTTGGTGTTACAGTTTGGGCATGCTGTATAATGAAACCAGGCAAACTTTTCTAAATCCTCTGAGAAAGTGTATCATTTAAAATCAAGATAAGAAGTTTTTTGAGCTCTCCTTTATGATTATATTGAAAGTATTATAATATATATATATATTTTGCTAAAACAGCATTATATATGGGGTTTTTTTTAACCTCATAGCTAGCAAAATGGTACAGGCTAAATGAAAAGACAGCATCTTAAGCTGAGATAAGCCATTATCTGTGGTACATTAAGAATTAATCGACCAGAACTGCAAGATATTACACTGAACACAGCTGATGCTATGTTATTTCTCTTTGCAGAAAAAAAAAAAAATCTATATTTCATAAAGAACATTAATAACAGATGAATTCAGAAACTGTGATAATCTGTGAAGGCAAATAAAATACTTTTACTGTAGTCAGGAAAGTTGAAGTTAAAATTTACATCTCACATGTTTTTCTTTCAAAATGTAAGGGAAATAAACAAATACCAGTATGTCCAAAGTAGTTCTTTCAAAATAATAAAAGGATATTATACTGGAACAGCAGAAAAAGCCAAAATAACTGGGGTGGTTGTCTTAACTTTTAAGGAGCTGCTTTTTCAAGAAGCTTGGCTTAATTTCCACAAGAAAGATTCCATAATTTGAGATCAAGTCTAGCTCCTGGTGTCTCCTAAATTCTTTAATATGGTTATAGATCAGGAAGCTAAGGCAGAAAAAGATTATGCATTTCATTACAGGTATAACAATGTAGAAGTGCTGTATCCTTTGAAAAATGACAAAGCTATAAATGCACACACGAGAATCAAAAATGTTCAATAAACTCTGTCTGTATGCAAGGGAATATTAAATGCAGGCTGCTAATAGGAGACTCTTAATCACCTCCCTTCCTGGGGGCATATCCACAATTTTAAAAGTCTGGAAAGTTTGGGGCATCAGCCTCTGTAATTAAGAGAGATCATGGACAGACAGTTCAGAATGATGGAAAGTCCTGGTTAAAAAGATTGTGCGAATTTTAGATTATTTCTACTATTTTACAGGAAAATACAGACACAGAATTATCTTGAAAGCTACCATCTATTTGAATCACCAGGAAAAAAACATGTTTAACTAAAGTTCAAGTTCTTATGTGAAGGTTGGAGTCAGTTGCTGTTGCTTGGGAGCCCATGTTCCTCTTACTCAATATTCCCTGAGGGAGTCATCATTCAGCTGTGTAAAACACCATGTTCCCAAACTGCAGGAATTTATGCTGTGTAAAAAACTGTTTTTCTGATTTCCCTAACCTGTCTTAAATTTAATATTTCAAGCTTAATATGGGTGTGTTTACTTAGTTATTTTTTCTTTAAAGTATTTGTCTGTAGAGCTGAGTGTTCAGCTGTAAGCTTTAATAGGTACCCTATGGAATTGAAATTTGGTTTTAAGTTAGGTCTTGCTATAAACAAGCACATTCACACCTAGAATGCTCTTATGCATTTTCTTTACCCTTTTGGTAGGTGATGTTTGCTAACTTGCACCTTGTTTATAGGTTCTTGATATTCTATTTCTAGGAAATGAACACTTAAGGCCTGAAAAATTGTCTCTACCTTCACAGCTCCTAAGCAATGCTACATTCAGAAATACATCATGGTATGGCTTCCTACTGATTTACATATTATCTGTCAAAGATGCTGTGAAAGCCTTAAATAAAAGATCAGAAGAGGTAAAAGGAGAGGCAGAGAAAACCCCAAATGAAACAACTAGGAGCAATTACATGTACAAATATTTGGTGAGGTTTGAGCACAGTACATTTTGAACTTTGCAGTTAAGGGTGGTATGTCAGTTACTTTAATGAGCATGCACATATTGGTTTTGAGGCTAGGGTGGAGTTTGACAATAGCTGTGTGTCAATCACAGCCTCTTGGTCCACTCAGTTTATTTTTTGTTTATACCTTGGTGGTCACATTTCTGAATTTTGACTCTCATGCATACTCTCTCCCTTGCCTTATCTTTCAGGAAATAAATGATGTGGATGTGCAGGAGCTGGTGAGAAGGTCAATTGGAAGGTTAACAATTATTCGACAGACATTTCCAGTCCCCCAAAACATAAGCCAGCGCTGTTTCCGAGGCAACCACAGAATATCTTCATCGCTGTGTGATCCGAAGGACCCTTTCTCCCAAAGCATGGAGGTAGTTCATATGCCAGTCTGTCCCCACCTGGGAACTGTCTTTCTAGATAACTTCTAAGTTTTTCCCCAGGGGCTTACTGTAACAATGTTATTTTTCATGTTCTCTCTGACATGTAGCTTAATGGCTCATGGCATGCCCAAATACTTGGAGTAAGGGGGTGAGTGTGTCTGACAGAGAACAACTTGCCTGCTCCACAGCAATAGAGATAAACATCCAAAAAAGCTGCCTGATCTCCAGGTAGTAGGCTAGTCATTTTGTTGCCCTGATAAATTTTAATTTTTGTCATCTCAACCAAGAATAATTTCCTTCCTAGTAGTCAATGTCTCCTGAGTTGCTGGGCTTCTCTAAGCCTCAAATATGTTGTCATTAAGAAAGTCTTCCAGGGAGCACCCACATCATCTCTTTCAAGTGTCTTAGTGTATACATCTAAATCTGTGTCTAAGTTCCAAGGCCTTATTTTCAGGGTTGTTAATCACAGATTACAATTAAACTTTAAGAGCCTTTCTACCACATGAATTCACCTACAGGATCCCTGTCCTCCTGACTTCACATAGTTTTTCCAAGAACAAGTCCCCTGTCTCTCTCATTAGGGTTCATCATGACAAAGCTATGGCAAATCAGGAGTGTGAAATTAGCTTAAGATGTTGATTTTACTTTTGTGGGTTGTTTTTTTTTTTCTGGGATCATTTGTGCAGTTGTAGAAAGATGACTGTGTACTATTATTTTTAGCAGTAGAGGGAGGAGCATATCTGACCTAGCAGCTAAAAGCAGCCACCTCATGATTCTGAAAGAGTGCAAGAAAACAATGGGAGCAAAATAGGGAGGTTCTGAAGAGTGTCTTTGTTTAAAATGAAAATATGTAAGGGAGAAAGTGTGGATAGTCTTGTCCTGTTTTAGATTAGTTGTTAAGAGTCTTTGTGTCAGTAATTTTAGTTCATAAAGCAGCCAGCCAGCAATTATTGATGACATGAAAAACTGGCTGTAGCACAGTGCACAGTGATCCTATTAGAGTTCTCAAAACAAACAGGACTGTCTGATGCCCATTGGTGCATAGGATATCTCTACAGACTATTTAGGAAGTGCAAAAATCCTTTAGGCTGTGCCATTCTGTCATGGCAGCATGGTCCTAGGGGGAACTTTGGAAGTCTAAGGACAATGTGTTATGTGCAGGAACTTATATGCAGGAGCCAGAGAGTGCAAAGAGCAGTTCTCATGAACAAAATTACTGACTACAGCAAGGCAGAAAACAAGAGTCATGTGTCAATGGGAAGCTTCACATTTTGATTTGTCTTTCTCTTCTACTTCACTTTTTCATTTTCACTTCAGCAGTTGGCTGACTCTAGGAAAGATAAGTTTTAAAATTCAAAGTTTATTCTCAACAAATTGGCATATTCCATTTAATTTGTTAGATTAGATCTTATACCTTAACCTATGTGCCATGATCTACCTATAGCTTGGAGAGCTACAATATTCTTATTGAAAGCTTTCACAGCATTTTGGTTCAAAGGAATGATGGAAGCTTGAGTGGTTTAATTGTTCTGTGCAACTGAGTTACTTTTTTCATGCTTTCCCTGGGATGGCTGTACTTCATTATTTTAGCTGAGACAACATTACAAACTGAAAGGAAGGAAAACTCTGACACAATTTCCCCTGTGTCTTCATATGATGCACAGTCCTTTGAGTAGCTGTGGGGTTTGTTTGCTGCTTCTTTGTTCTACCCAACAATATTATAAATTAGTTTATAATCCAGTGGGGAGTAGGAACAGTTTATAAATTGAAATTACTAATTTTTTTTTTTAATGACATCGAAGTGTGACTAATCAAAAACATTCTCTGGAAATTATAAGGGGTAATTTCTTAATTTATTTTTTTCTGAATTACTAAAATCTGTGTGAATAATCAATTTTTTTCAGCATCTTTATTAAAACATTGAAAAGTATTCTGGTGAAGATATCTCACTGTGTCTTTGGAATTGGCCTAGTTGAAACAAATTCTATGAGTTTGTGTCATTTTGAAGGCAGAAAGTTAAAAACTGGATTCAGAGAAGAATTTAGTACTGTCACCCTTTTGTCTAAAAACTATGTTCAATATTATAGGTACACATAAAATAGCCACTGATAATACAGATTAATCATTCATCCTTAATCTAATGCTAAGTGCCTTTCTTCCACAATCTGGATTAAAAAATTACATCTGAATTTTGAACTGCATCAACAGAAGGTTATGCAATTAAATACTTCTTGGTAATACAAGTGACCAGCTATTAGTCTAACAGGCTTGGAGTAAATAAAGGATCAGTAATGGACACCAGGCATTAAATGCCCTAGTAAATTAACGTGGGAAGTTAATAAAAGTGCAAACTGACTTTAAATTACAACCCCCTTCTGTTCATCAGGACAGATATTAATGAAGCATACTTCTGGTAGTGGCAGGGAAGGGTGATTTTGAGAAACAGAAATTAATTGTGGGGTCTTTATCATTGTATTATCAGTGATTGATTGCTGTAAATGTTAAGCTCAACTATTAGTGAAGGACTAACAATGCTTAATAACTGCTGAACTCTGTCCTCCTGAGCCCTGTTAATACTGGATGAAGGCCCAGTTATATTACTCTTAGATTAGTGAGTGCATCCTTCCTCATGAACTGTGACAATTGTCTTCTATTCCCCTTGATAGTAGGTTACAGAAGTTACCTTGAAAGCAATGTCATTTTGGTGGGAAATGATGACTTGGCATCCACAGCTGGTCATGTACCAATTTAGTCTCATTAGTGACCTTATTCCCTCTGCTCTCCAGAGGTGGTGTGGGGCTTTTTTTCCCTTTGGAAAAGGCTTACATGGAAAAAGCTTGCCTCACAGCACAGTGATAATTCTTTCCCTCACTGCTCCAACAAATATCCCTGTAGAGCTGACTTTGTTGCAGAAACACAGTTTTAGCTGAAATGCTTTGAATTCTTTGTAAGTTTACAATATGCAGGCAAATCATCCAAGTTTTTTTTAAAAATGCTTGATTAACCTGGACCCAGATTCTCAATCCATGCTTTTAATCCTATTGTGCACAGTGATGCCTGGCCTGTGCCTCTGAAGAAAGGAGATTTGTTCCTGGGTGAATACCAAAATGGAAATGTTCATAGTCACTGGAGGAGCTCAAGTAAGAATAAAGAAGCACCTTCCAGAAAGACAGAGTGAAGGATCATTTAAAGAAAAGGGGCAATAAGGATCAGAGGTTCTGTGCATCTCTGCTACTAACAGTGTAGAGTTGTAAAGGTAAGGGAGGATTCCAGCAGTTTATCACAAGGGAAAGCAGCGGATCATTAGCCTTCCTTTGATAAAATAGGGAAGTCAGTTGGGATGTCTTAAGTAATTCTGGCCAGGTAAGGAGAGAGTACCTCTTTCCTGGGTGCTATGCAGGGAGGGAATCTCTCATGAGACCTTCCTGGGAACAGCATGCAACAACAGGTTGTGGATGACACAAGCAAAGCCAGCATAAAGATGGGATTTACCAAAGGAAATAAAAACATAAAAATATGTTATAAGGAAAGGAGTAATCAGGTAGAAAGAGAGGTGTTTGGGGTTTTTTTAATTTTTATTTTCTCCTTTTTTAAGGGGATGTGTGGATTTGCTTATCAGTGTCTCAGATCCTCAGCATTATTGTGCTTCCTTGCCATATACCCCCTCCCGATAGCTGCAGGGCTCTCCCAGTCTTTGGATATATTTAAAAAGCAGAATAGGCCCACTAATTCCCAAACGTTCCTTTTGTAAGCTTGCTTCTTCTTTTAAAACTTTGAGCACACCACCTATATCTGTGTAAAAAACCCTTACAGAGAGCAGCCAACATATTCCACAAATCTGAGGAAATGTCGTTTGCCTCATCTGACTGATGCAGAAAAAGCCCCAGCAAGCTTTCCTCAAATTGCCACTGGCTAATTTGTTGTCAAGCACTAGGAATGCTCTACAGAGCTCTTTATCATGCAGCTGAGGAAACTGAGTTTCCCTCAGTAACTTCAGATGATCCATGGGTTATCTAAAAATAATATTCCCAAAAGTCCTTTTTATTTCTGAACATAATTTTTCTTCATGGGAACCTCTGTTCAGGACAGCTGAGGTTTCTTTTTCTATGATACTGTCAGTAACTTAAATGTTCCTGCCATTTGAGGACAGGAAAGACTGATATAAAACGATATTGAAAATTACTTGTTTCATAAGTTTTCATGAATTCTGAGGTTCTATTCTTTTACATTTAATTGTATCTTTCACATCTGACTTGGCACTGTGTGCATTCAAAAGCACGTACATAGAACTAGAACATGGTTAAGTGGAAGTGGCACACAAGTGATTTCTCTTCTTGAGTTCCACTGTTCTGTCTTTAATCCCAAACTGGAACTTCCTCGCACTGTATGCAGCTCTGCTCACAGTGAAACATACACACATTTATTCTGTAGGAGTTTTGTCCTGCAGGGAATTAAGAGCCAATGTCAAATACTCTGACAGTAAACACTATAAATTGCAGAATCAACATGCAACTGCACACTGACAAAAATTTCATTGAGTAGTATTTCATGCCAGAAAGTGCCAATCTGAATTGACTGCACAAATCAGGAACAAAAAACACAATGAAATGATCTATTCTAAATTTTCAGAGTTTCTGCTTTTCAAAAGAACAAAACAGCCTTGAAGATAATTTGATAGTGTCCAAATATCTGGTAAAAAACTGAGTCTCACAAGCAACTGGTTAAAAATAAAAGAAAGTCAGTTTACAGTCATAAGTAAAGCTGTAAATCTGGCAGGTGGAGCTGTGCCAGTGATTGGGCTGCTTGCACTTCTCATGTGTGTGTAGTTTGTTGCTGCAAATCACTTTTAGCGTTACAGCTGCCAGCTGCAGATTTTACCAGAGCGCAAAGGAATGACATTTTGCCTCTTACAGGTTCTTCTTAATACCAAATAAAGTATTTAATTACCAGAGGATTATGGGTGAGGCAAAACAAATTATAAATTCTGGCAGGAGGCTACAAATAATAGTGATAATGCTTCCCTTTTGATCCATTTACAGATTTCAAACCTGTATATATATGACACTGTCCTCCTGCTGGCAAATGCCTTTCATAAGAAGCTGGAGGACAGGAAGTGGCACAGCATGGCCAGCCTCACCTGCATCAGGAAGAATTCTAAACCCTGGCAAGGAGGACGATCAATGTTGGAAACCATCAAGAAGGTACTTTTTCTCTGTATTTCCTCATCTTTGATTTCTATAATACTTACATTATGCAGTATTTCTTGCTGAGGTGCATATTACTCTAACCAGTACCAGCAGTATAGGTTTTACATATTCACAGTTCCTGAATGGAAGTAGTCCTTATTTGGTTTGGGTTGTTTGTTGGTTGGTTGTGTTTTTTCCATGTCATAATGATCATATTGATATAAAATCAATACGCTTGTTTACCAAAACTACCAAACCAGCTGGATCTTCAAGGAAGAAAAAGTGTCACTGGCGAACAGGTGTCAGGATTGAAAAAGTTTCACTGGTTAGGAAGTAAAGAAAATGAATTTACTATTTTATTTGTAAAAGAAAAAAGTTGCAGAATTACACTTGGGTAATGTTCTGTGGAATTCGCTGTTGCACTGCTTTTGATGTTAATAAAGTGAAATCATAGAAATGGGAGTAAGGAACCCCCTAAATTATCTAGGCTATATTCGGCCACCACAAAACTGTGCCTGTAACAGTCTCTACAGAGCTTTATCCAATGTTGCTGCTTCCCTGTGATTTTTATTTCATACCTTAATCTTTTTATTTCATACCTTAATCATGCTCATGCCCAAGATGCTTTTCCTGTTCTTCAGTCTTTTAAGACAATTTTTCTTAGTCATTTCCTTTCTTTGTAATGTTTACAGCCCCCACATACTTACAGACAAATATTGCAGCCTTCTGGGTCAATGTTTAGTCAATATGAACAAGTTCAGGATTTGCCCTTAGCTGTAAGTTATTCACATTGTTTTCCTTAAGTTATTGATATCTTTCGTAAAACTGCCTTCTAATTTGTCTGCATACACTTCCTTCTAATGTATACTTACTTTTAAAGTGCTGGCATTGTAAACACAGGAAAAAAAATGGATAAAAAATTTTGTCCATTTAAAAAAAAAATCTTGAATGGTGCTTTAATTGTGTCTTTCACTACAGAACATAAAAACCATTTAAAATATAATGTTGTGATGAGAAGTTGCCATTCTGCATTAGGTATTTAGCTATACCAGAAATTATGACGATGCAGGCAAAACATAAGGCTCCTTTGACCACTGCTTATATTTTATGCAGTCCCAGCTTAATCTGTGTTACCTCCAAAATGGCAGTTCAAAGATTTCTTTGGTATCTGTTTCCACTTTCCATTCTAGCAGTTTGAAGTCATGAGACTGAAAGAATAATCCAGGACACATTTCTTATTTCAGGGGCAGGATATGGCTTTAAGGGACTCCAAACTGCATTGCTCTTAACCTACCTATCAGAGCAATTTCAAATTCACATTTGGCAATCCCGTGTATTTTGAGCTATGTTTCAGGCAAGGCTGATTCTCCTCTTGCCTTGGGTTTTGTAAATACCATTGCACACTTTTCCATTAAAATGGCCAGGAGAATTATGAAAGCATTCAAGAAGGCAGGAGCAAGTGGAAATTCCAGAGTTGTTGTTAGCTTGCTAAAAAAATGAAACAAATGCCAAAGAAATTCCTGATCTGTGCAGCTAACCATGCTTCCATCCTGTCACTTTTGGCTGTCTCTGTTATTTCAATTAGATGGCTCTGAAAAGAAAGTATTTTATTGGTGCAAATTGAATAATCCAAATCCTCCTTACACTGCACTGTGCTGACAGAGATGAATTTCTAAAAGTAATGTGCTAAAATTGAAAGTCAAAATCTAATCCAAATGAAATACAGAAATTTTACTGTGTGTGGATGTCAGTAGCATTTCAATCCATAGGCAGAGGAAAGGTAAAGATTGCAGCTGAGAGTTTGGATTGCACAGGAACAGGAATTCTGCTTTAGTTTGGTGGCCTACTTTCCCTTTTCTTTCACGAAAGCAGTTAGGTAGAAGAACTTTGGGATCACAGCTGTGTACTTTTGAAATTAAAAATTTGGCATTGATGAATGCCTGATGGGGTATCACAAAAACAATAAAATCCAAAAGTAATGAAGGGAAAAAAGCCGCCACTTAATCTCTCTTCTTGAGAATGCTTCTCTTTCCCATCTCACCATATTCTTTAAACATATTTTCACTCCTGTTGTCCTGAGGAGTCCTCTAAAATCAACTGAAATAGAATTTTTTTTACAAAAACACACCAGTTTTCCCTAATTTTGAAAGCAAACAGGAGGAAGTCACCACGTGGTATTTAAATAGTTTCTGAATTAAAAGTTCTGCATTTTCATTTTGAACTCACCACTGTTTACAGGATGTAGTGTATAATGGAATATCATAGGAAGATATGGATATAATTCAGGGTGAAAATACATTCTGAGATTTCTTAAATATTCCTGGAAAAAGAACTTCCATCCTCTGCAACACCTTAATTCTTCCTTCGTGATGATCTGTACTGTAGAGCTGAAATCATCACCTGGTCTCAGGTTGTCCCTTCTCTCAGTGTAGCTTCTCTAGGAATCAAATTGTACTCAAGTATGGTTTTGAGTTGAGGAAGAGATGTCTAATTCCAGGCTGCCTGCCTCAGGAGAGGACCAAAAACTCAAGCAGTTGTTCTGGCAGCAGCAATGCAGAAGCACCATGGAGCTTCTGCTGCTAAAAAAAAAAAAAAACCAAACAACAACAACAACAAACCTAGTTCTAGAGGAAGCTTTTATAGAAGAAATATCTGTCTTTTAGAGTTTGAGATCCAGAAGCAGGAACATCTGGAAGTGTTTTAGCTGCAGAGGGAAATCTCTCTTTGATTTCTGAAGGGGGAAATAAGAAAAGGGTTGGGAAATCTTTAGTAAGCTACTCACTGAAGAAGGTAAGAGAAAGGGATGTTGATGTTCTACCTGCAGCAGCAGTTGTTAAAAATGGAACTCTGGTGGTAAGTAAACTGGTTTTTTATAGTTAATGAGCTGGTAGGGGAGAGTAGGGAACAGAGGAAATTAGAGTTTCAAACATTTCTTAAAATGGTAAAAAAGCTGTGTAAATCATTCCTCATTGTCATTTGTTGAATATTCGACTCATGCATTGCTATTTCTACAAACAGCTCAAAAGCTGGTTTTTTTCTTTGTGAATTCAGCTGATTGGACAAAGCCTAAAGAAAAAATTTCAAGCCCACCACAATTATTTAAATCTAATATCAGTTTCTACCCATTCTCTGACTGAATAAACAGTTAAATCCATCTGGAAATACAATCCTTCTAATGAATTTGGCCAGCTCCAGCAATTAGTTTAAATTCACTTCTGCATAGGAACTATCCCTAAACACATGCTCACTTGTTTATTTCTCAGTAAAGCTATTTCACAGTTGGAGGAATAAGTATCACTAGAAAATAATTCTACTTTGAGAAAAATTAATCTTCCTGAATAGTCTGGGAATAAATGTAAGTAGGATTAGAGGGGGGATCAACTCAGCAAGATGGCATCAAGTTTCTGCATCTACCTTCTCTCACACATCTCAGGGCTCTTCCCAGTCACATTTTTTTAGCTCACTAACAGCAAATTTTTAGTGCTAGCAGCAATATAGAGCCTGTCCCTTTCTAGGAAATGAGCTGTTTCATGAATCATAAGTGGAATTGTCAACTAGTTCTGGTCTCAGAAATGTCAGTGACACTCAGTGGTGACTTGCAAAAAAGGTGCCAAATTGTTTTTCTGGTAATAGATTGGATGGTCTCTGCTAGTTGAAAACTCAGCCATGTTCTCAAGATCATATTTTTTCAAAAATAAAATGTGGAACTCGTATTTGATGTTTGTAGCATTTTTTCCTGCCTATAGCCACATTTTTTATCCTTAATTGCAAAATAGCTAGTACCTGAGAATAACCATATTTTGGAAAAAAAAAAAGAAGAGGAAGTTTGAACAGAAGCTGAGAGCAAGAACAATATTTTATAGCTGATGATTGGCAAGCTGACATTCCCAAGTGAGGTCCTGACTGCTAGGTAAATACTGCTTTCTTCAGGGACTTACAGTATAGTAGTGCCTAAGCATATATAAACTGTAGTTTGTCTTGCTAGTCTAGATGAAACTCAAGTAGGCTTTAATTATATTGCCAAGCTTTATAACAGCTCTGCAAAGCCCCGAGCAGTGATCAGAATCATAAGTAAAACACTTTTGTCCCAGCAACTGACATTTCACTCTTCAGTTTCATATGTGTCAGGAAATTGCATGGTTGCAGCTGAACCTTAGAAGAATTTGAGAAAGTACATAACAAATATGCCTTCGTGTTTTCCCAGTAGTTCCTGTAAGTTAAATGCAACGAAAAATTTCTTTTACTCTTGCCGGTTATCATGAGTAACACTGAAATCACTGGTAAAAATCTCGTCAGGAAGTTACTGGATCAGTAGCTGTCATACAGATGGTCATTTCCTCTGTGATCTCCTTCCACTATGCATTAGCAGAGGGATAAAACTCACGCCATAAATCAAGTGTTTCAGAGAGATTCATACAGTGAAAGACTACGCATAAAAATTGGGGCAGTGTCCTGAAAATCTTCCTAGGCGATATCCTGTTCCACTCTATCAGCCCTAAGCAATAAACCAGATTTGTGTAAGCCTTGTAAAAAGGCTGTGTGGGACAATGAGGAAAAGTAGAGAGCAATGACAGGATTGCATGGTCCAACAAGATCAGTCCCAGATAGGGAGGAGAAATCAAGACCCCAAGAAATTTCCTATAAATTTAGCATTGTTGGTATTAAATGGGCAGTTCTTTGCTGTTCTGTCTTTTTGCCTCTGCCCTTCCTTCCTGAGCCAGCATCATTCCCATCTAATCTGAGCTCTTACTGCACTATCTTCATATGTACACAGTCTAAGAGAGGAAGCTCTGAATAAGACAGTCCACAACGAGAAATTTTCAAAGAATTATAGGATTGCCAAAATAGATAAATGAGAAATAATGTTGTGGTGATTAAGATGGGATTCCAGACAAATAAAGTTGATGGACTTACAGTTTGTATCATGCCCTGACAATTGAAGCCATTTAAAAAATCAAGTTAAATAAAGTTATACAAAGTTTCTGGATAGAGATCGAATTCCAAAACATGTTAGGTAATTCTGTTAACCTGTACTGTATGTAAGGGGACATATATTTCCATATCCCATGTTTTCTTCAGAAATGGATTTGATAACCTCAAATATAATTGAGGTTAAATGATTCTTTATTTTTAATCATATTTGCTCAAATAAGGAAAAATATTATTCAAAAATGTAGAAGTTTATTAAAATTTTAAATTGCTATCTTAAGTCTCAAAAAATCATTTACATTTTAGACATGGTTTTATCTTCATGTTCCTTAAAGTATTGGAACCACTCTCAATATGGAAAATAAAGTCACTTGAATTTGCTAGATTGAAAATCCTATATTCTTCATTTCTTTTTTTCTGCTGTACAAAGCATCTGTGTGAAGAGATTGTGGAGGGTTTTTTTGTTGAATATTTCTTCTCTTTCACCATTTTGTTCCAGAGTTTTCCCTTCCTTTTTCCAGGTCCTGCTTGTGGCTCACTTGAGATCATGGTGCTGCTCAGGTGGTCTATAACAGTTTAATTAATTTTCACACTTTACCTACCTCTGACCCACAGGTTTAGTACCCAGTGTGGGGGAAAGTTTTGGGAAGTAATATAAGAAATATTAAGTATAATATCATCAAATCAGTATCTGGTAAGGTGTCCAGGTGGAGTCTTTGAGCAATCAGCTGGGTATCCCAACTATTGCAGGTCTGTGCCACTTTGCAGGCATTTCTACATCACATGTTCTGTGCAATTGTGCCTAAGGTAATCAGAAAGCCAAATAAGAACCTATGAGAGAAAAGATATGTGGGGCAAGTTTCCACTTCTGTTCCATGAGTAGGATGAAGTCAGATTTAAGTTAAAGGTTCATATTTGTGAAACTTGGTTATTTACCAAAGGATATGTTCAAATGATTCAG
The DNA here is from genome assembly GCF_041296385.1 of Aphelocoma coerulescens. Taxonomy (NCBI): domain Eukaryota; kingdom Metazoa; phylum Chordata; class Aves; order Passeriformes; family Corvidae; genus Aphelocoma; species Aphelocoma coerulescens. Next base: position 23,166,498 of record NC_091017.1, read on the forward strand.
TGGGTAAACACAAGCTCACTCTGCCTTTACTCTGAACCAGCCAGAGGTGTGCTAACCCCAACCTAAAAGCCATGAAAGTGTGATTGTAGTGAAGTTAAAAAGTAATCAGAGTGTCTTGCTAACCCCAACATGTGTCAAAATTGTCTGGTTTGCAGTTGCCAGACTGCAAAAGACTGTTCAGATATACCCTTAACCAGGACATTGGATTTTTTTCCTTTCTTTTTTTACAATTATTTTTGTTGTAGTATGGAATAAAAAGTAAATATTGTAGAAAGAAAATATTATGGAAAATATTTTTTAAAAATCATTAAATATGTATATACACAAAGTATTTCCTTGGTTTTAATTGTAAATGGCACTCATTACGTATTTGTATTATTATAATATTTGTATTATTATTTTAATATATAATTATTCATGTATTATTCCCTGATAGTACTAGTTTCTAGTTGTCTAGTAAATTCTAAAGATATTATCTCAATGATCAATTTCATAACTTTTGTTATAATTACAGTAATGTTTTGTAAAAGTAGGAGAACATTCTGTTAGTTCACAGCAATTTGCAATGGAGATGCAAATTCTGTAGTCGTTCCTGGATTTTGTCCAAACTGAAGATGTAAGAATAGAGCTTTTAATATCATGATTCAGCAAGGCTCATGTGCTTAGCTAGGTAGTTCATAATGCAAGTTTTTCCAGTTTAAATAAAAAAGCTCCTAAGTGAAACAGCAATCACAACTGCAAAGTTCTTGCCTTATGTTTTGGGTGAAAACTATGCATTTCATAGGGTTTTACACCAGAGGTAGATTTTTTTTTTTTGTGCATAAAAACATAAAAAAAATATTTTTTACCTTTCTTTTTTGGAGGGAGAAGGTTAAACATCAAATTTTCCCTGAATCTGTACACTGAAGAAATTTTTGAAGGGTAAAGGTTTTCATTATTGGCATTTTACATGGTTCTGTTGATTTTATAGTTCAGGTCATCATAGTTCTTATACAAAGATGAAATGTGTGTCATGTTGAATTAACTCTGGAATATATTTTGAGTATGGCTGTGGTGTGTATAGCCCTTTGAACTCTATTTCTTTCTAGGGATTATTCACTGTTTCATCTGTAATATTTTAACCCCTTCCAGCAAAACTAAAAAAGTTAAAGCACGCTTGAAGAGATGCTTCACTCTTGCCCATGTCATGTATTCTTAGCAAAGGATAATTGGGAGGAGAAAGAAAAATCACTGCATTCAGCTAGACCTTGAATCAAGCCCTTCTTCATTTGTGCAAATCACATATGTTGAGCTCAAAAAACATGTAACTTCATCTAAAACTCAGCCTGCCCTCATGTGGAAATCTTTCATGAGGGAGAAATATTTAAAGGGAAAAAGCAAAGATCAACAAACATAACTAATTTTTGTGCAATTTCTTTTATATATTTGTGTTTAGCTTTGCTTCCACTAAACTTAGTTGCAAAATGGTTTTGGATTGTTTTTTTTTTAAATTTGGTGGGGTTAGAGTGTCAATACATATATGTTGATGGGTCAAAGAACAGAAATTGGAGTGCAAATATGCTAAGAGTAAGACTATTGCTTGTATTGCATCTGTGTAGCATTGCTGAGTTTAATTCTTCTGTGAAGAACTTAATTATGATGAAAGAATAATGTAAGCATCAGAATTTTTAGGGAAACGTGGTCTTTGGAAAACTGTCCTCATGCTGGTAGTTACCTGTGTATTCTGCATAGTTAGTGCATAAATCCCTTTGAGAAACAAAAGGGTAATACAGTTACCCACTTACGAGTTTTCATTCCATTTTCCTTTTTTTTTCAATAGGGTGGAGTGAATGGCTTGACGGGAGAACTGGAATTTGCAGAAAATGGGGGGAACCCCAATGTACATTTTGAAATTTTGGGAACAAACTATGGAGAAGATCTTGGCAGAGGCATCCGCAAGGTGAGGCTACATATATTCAAACAAAAGTCTATTTTTACTGGTATTTTCAAAACCTTTCTTGCGTTCTTTGTTAATAGAAAAGCATTTGATGGCGGATAGCGTGGTGTTCTGTATTGTTAAATGAGTAAGAGATGGGAGAAAAGCTTTGAACTTTGAGATACTCATGTATTTTGTTATTTCAAATAGGCCTTGGAGCAGGTTGTGTTGATGAAGGTATCATTTATAATACAGAATGTGTTGAGCTGCTGATCAATTGTCCTAAAAGACCAGTGAAAGCTGTTGTTTTGTAACACTTGCAACCTCTGTCCAAAATAGCAAATTTTACATTGAATTATGTTTAAAGCACCAAGATTGGTCGCTGATACTAGGTCAAAGTGGGATGCTCCACCTGCTAGGTGATTAAAATTCATAGCTATGGAAAGAGAAAATCTCCTGTAGTATAGATAAAATTTCTGTAGTCTCTACATGAAATAAAAACATGGTGTTTTAATGAGTTAACTTTTACAGAATAAGTTAATGTTATGTATTCAGCTGCCAGACACAGTCCAAATGCCTGGACTTGGATATTACAGGGAATGGCATATATGTCCAGCAAAATTACTCTTTCTTGGTATTTGAGTTTTGCCAGTCTAAAACTAAATTTAAGTCCTGTGTAAGAAATGGTGGAAAGAGGTCTCTATTTGCAATGAATATCCTTAGCTTTGAACAACTGTTTATCCGGTATGGCAAAAATCATTTGGGACTTCACAGGTGAATGAAAGACTAATAAGCTTTCCCAGGAGCAGCTGTCCTTTAAAGACACACTTCCTGAAAACTACCAAGATCTCTTCATTTAGTATATCACATCATGCTGGGTTTTATACAGGAGGAACATGAGGTCTGAAAGGAAATGATAGAGTTTTCTTAATATATGTAAACTGGTTCCGTATGTGCGTCACTAGATGACGAAGTGCCTCATTTGTCTGCACACCTTCTGGAGCAACAGATAAGTACTCTGAAAGAAGGAAGAGATAAATAAGAAGTCTAAAGTGTCTAAACACTGAACTGTCTCCTCCACTATTCACCAGAATTGTTATTCTGTTCCTGCTGTTCCATCTCTTGTCAATACCCTAATGTGCACATGTGCTTATAGTTATGTCACCTTGAGCAGAGGTCCTGACAGGTGCTTCAGAAACTAGACAGAACTGGATCTAGTTGATATCTGGAGGAACTTCACACAGTCTTTGGGAGACCAGAATGTTGGATAAGTCCTTATTTCCTTACCTTTAAGTTCTGTCTGTTTCAACATATTTCGACTTATTTTTCATGCTGTGCACTGAGGAGCTATTTATTCTTTAGTGCTACCTTCCTAAGACAAATCTGTGTCTCTTTGTTTAATTTGTTTCATTGACTTTGACTGGGGGTTTTTCGACTTCAGGCCTGTCTGGGTGAATGCCTGAGTGAAGCACTAAATTTTGTTTTTTCTTTCCCAAAAAAGATAGAAGAGAGACTCACAGAGAGATCTTGGAAATACAGAAGTACAAAAAGACTTCCTAGCTATTCTAATTCTTGTTTGATGGTGTAATTTAGAATTGTACTGCTAGTTTAACAGCAGTAGAGTTGGTAGAGTTTAATTTTAAAACAGATGTTAATGACTGTGGGCACACCTAACTTGTGTAAAACAGTGGGATAATACAAACAGGCTTTTTGAACCTTCCTTGTTTACTCTTTAGGATAGTTCAAGAACAAAGAGATATCCACTGTCTTTGGAGGGAAATGGATTTGAAGTTGGTCAGAGAATAGAGCTTTGCTCATAATATAATTAGATTATGAAAGTCAGCATCATACAACCCTTTTGAGGAGAAAACAAAGTTTAAAATTAAGATACTGAAAGTATGTGGGTTTTTTTCGTTTGCCAAGATGAGCATTTAAAATTAAATATCAATATTATAAGAAAATTTTCCTGTTGAGCAAGATAGTCAGTAAATGCCTCTCCATAGAGTTTTGTGATGCTCTGCAGCTAGTTAAAAAGAAGAAAGGGTTCAGAGCAGAACAGATTTAAACTGTTTGAATTTTCTTTTTCCTAAACAACACTCAGTATTCCAGAGAAGGCTTTAGAAAGAGTTCTGGTGTACAGAAAGAAATTTTCTTTAGAAAGAAAGTTCTGTATATATTGTGAGAATGTGATAATTGTTCTCACAGGTTTCTTTAAAAAAATTCCAATTAATTATTTCAAATTTTTGCAATAAATTGAATAAGAAAATAATTTAAAATTAATATGGTATTTCTAGTCAATGTCACAGAGATAAGAAAAACAAGGTAGGTTTCTTAAAACTATCCCTTCAGAGGCCAGGAAAAAAATTTTTAGAGGATTTTATTATTTGACAAAAATTCACATCTTTTATCTTTGATTAGGATTAACTTTACATCTACTTTACAGAGCTACTGGTGTGGGAAGCAAATCACAATAATTACAGGAGTCAGATATATTTTTGTTAACTACACTAATTAAAGTATACTTCAGATTTTCGTGTATTTAGTGATCTGACTGCAGAACTACCTAAGCATTTTTATTTCTCAGCTCTAGTAGAAGCAGCTGCAATTAGCAGACTGACTGAAATTTCTGAGCTAATGCATCTTCCCTAATCAACATATTTTTAAGTACTTTTATAGGAGATAATGAAGGGTAAAATCATTACGAAAAGCCCATTGAAGTCATTGGGACCAGAGATTGCCATCAAGTCAATTGTGTAAAGAATTGCTATTTTGTTTTCCTGAGGAACAGTCAATTGATTTTAATAAAGCAAGTAAGATTTTAAAACACACTCGAATTTCTCAAGAGTCCAAATTCTGCTTGAAATCTGTTCTCCTTGGGTTCTGGAGTCATTTATACTTCCGCAAAGTTCACTTATATTCATAGGTGATTATCCCCAGGACTCAAAAAAGCGAATAGCTTAGGATACACTAAGAAGTCATGTTTATGCTTTTTTCTTGTTTGGACAAATTAAGCCATGTATCTAGGAGAAATTGCTTTCACGTCCCTGCCTTCAGCTTTCATGGCCTCCTGTCATAGCTGGAAAGAGAATTCATGTGAAAGGTTGTTGTGTTGGGCTCCGTCATCTAGTGACAAGTTAACAAATCCCAGAGTGGGATTTGCCTGAAACAGCAATTTTGTACCCTTGTGACTGTAAATGTTATCCATCACCTTGCAGACCACGGATCACTTAGGTGTACTGTTTGCCAGAGCTGGGTACTTGGAATAGTACACTCAGACTGCTGCCAGACACTGATTTTATTGACACCAGTGGTATTACAACGCCAAAAGAACTGAAGAAAAGCTCTGGCTTTTACACATCGTACCGTGGCTTGCATTTGTGCAGATGTAGTTATATTCAGTGGGAGACATGGGTGTATTTCTGACATTTCTCTGTTGGCATTTGTCTGTTGGTATTTGACATTTGCGTATGTATTCTTTGACATTTAAATTTCAGTGCAATACTTTTATCTATACTGCTGAAATGTAAGCTGCCATTCCTGTGAATAACCATCCAACAAACAAACGAACAAAAGGGAGTTGATAGCTCCGAGTCCTGTCTTACATCTTAGTGGTGTAGAAAACAGCACCGCAGTAATAAAGTGGTTTTCATGTTTCTTACAGTGCTCCTTGTAATTCAGAATGGGCTCATCTTCAAAGGCTCTGTTCTACATCTTTTGAAGTGTAGGGGACTTTCTTTCTGTTCCCACTCTGGTTTTCTTACCACATGTGCTCATTTGAAGATCTGTGTTTTGCTCTGCCTCCACTTCCATATTATCGTACACCCACCTTCTGTATGTTTCTCTTCTCCTCTGAAGATGTTTTAGGTTATTTCCTCCCAGTGAGGGAGCAAGATGATATACCTTGCTCTTGCATCAGTTTCTGCCTGCACCAAGATGTTCATGTCAAGGTTTCCTTTGCATTCAGGACAGCTGGAGATGCCTTGGAGGAAGGATAGAGCTGGGAGCATGCAGGAAAACAGTCAGCCTTGGTGGGGCACCAGGGTAACCCAGGATGCTTTGGGCCATCTGCATTTGTTCATTAGGATTATAGGGTTTAATCCTAAATAATTTTGATCTGATTGTCTTAAGGAGGAAATGTTATCTATTTTAATCCAAGGCAGATCTGTGGTGCCATGCATTTTGTGTGAAAGGGATTGGAACCTCACTAACAGATACATTGTTCCTCTTCACTTCTGCCAGTGCAAGTGGCAGGACTTTCCTGCATGCAGGTTTTTATTTCACAGACTATTAAGGGTTAAGTGCAGCACTCCGTAGTTGTGCTATTTGTTTGCATTTTTTCATTCTAGTAAAATAATTGCTACTTCCACTTCATCTGAAAACACTTGTTGTTTACAATTGTGGCATTTCTTTCTAATACACTATATTTTTTCCTTACACTTGCCTCACGGAGCAACATATGTTCCAAGCATATATTTTGACCTTCAGGAAGTTGCTGTCTATTCTTATAAAGTTAAAACTTCTTTTCTGCATCCTTTATCTCTTACTCCCTTTTGTTCCATTAGGTAAAAGGATAAGTTATACAGCTCTGCTGACACATATTGACTAACCTCATTTAATAACCAAGAGCACATGAAGTATTTCCTTCTTGGTTAGCTTCCTGGTTAGCTACTTGAGGTAAATGATGGCTTCACCTGTTCTCTTTGTGAGTGCAGTCAAGGTAGAGCTGTGTAATGTGACTTTAAAAATGTGTATGTATCAGCACCTGGTACTTTAAGCTGTGACCTGTGCAGATGTTTCTAAAGGTTGACATGCAATTTATGATGTGACTGAAAGATACCCTTGCAATTCAGAGACATTATTGATGGTATATTTTCTAGGCAGTTGAAATAAATATTGCTGTGTCTGACTACTTTGCCTCTAGTGCTGATGGAGAAGGTGGACCTGGCACAGTTCTACCAGGATACTCTTTCTAAAGCAACTTTAAATACTTAATCAGCCTGGTAGAAATTAAGTAAACTACTTAATACTAAAGATAAAGAGGTAATTAAATACCTTGATGAACCAAGACCTGCTGTTCCAATTCAGCCCAGTACCTAAATTTTGCTGTAAGCCTGCTGAAGAATGGCATTTCCTTCCTTCATTTAGCGGTATGCAATAAATAGATTTAAGACTGATTCTTTACTTTCTGGTAGCTTCTGCAAATCTGTTGTCAAATCTCAGTGAAATTTAATTTGGCTGCAAAGTGTTGGGGATTTGCATGCTATCACAATGAAACTAGTGTTAATAGAGAGCTATGTTTTACTTGGAAGTCTACTTCTGTTTAGCTTAAAGGCCAAACTTAATGCGTATTTGAGTATAGCAGAAAATGAAATAAAAGTATCCATCCATAATTGTATTCTTGAACTTTAAAAAATTCAAAAGTCTTTTTTAAAAATTCCCTCTCTGCTTTTGAATGGAACATTTTCTTTTAAAATCTGAGGATGCAGAAAGAGAGACTGACTCAATCAGTAGTGTGCCATTTCGAGAATTTACCAGCTTTTGGACTCTCTGATTCAGATGGGGGGAGTGAAATCTAATTTTTGGTGCTAGATTGTCCAGCTGCCTGCCCTGACACTGGGGTCTTTGGATGAGTATTTCTTTGCTTGTAATAAGTTCAAAGTAAAGCCAGAGATGAATTTGGTGGCTTGGTGGAGGCTGCCCCAGGAACACAGAAGTGAAGGTTCAAGTCATCCTTCTGATAAAGGCAGAGCAGAGTTGCTACTACTCAACCCACTCCACATGAATTATTCACCTGTGGAGCAAAACATCCACGAGGAATACACGAGAACCAGGATCAGATATATGAGCAAAATGACCCAGAACTCAAACTCCAACTAATACCTACAAAACCAAGGCAAGCACAGTGCACTATTTCTTCTTAGCAGAACAGTCAGCCATGTCTGCTGAGCTCCAGTGTGTTTAGTGTGTTGTAAAAAAGAGAAATTATTTTAGGCTGTAATACAAGTGGGTGTCCGGATTCCCTGGTCTAGAACAATAAGGTTAAGTGCTTTGTGAAAATTCAAATAATTAAGATACAGGTTTATCCAGTTTCCAGCACACAGGTTTGATGGCTTTTAACAGTGACTTCCAGGGCTAGAGTTGATTTGGAAAAAAAAAGTCTCTTAAGCCTCTGAGTGACTACAGCCCTCTGGAGTGAAGAGGGGCATGCTCCTGCATTGGGATCAGTGTGGGGAGAAAGAGAAAATGCAGGTGGCAGAAGGGGAGAATGCTATGGAGCCCTGAGGAGAAGTATTGATGTCAAACAGAAATTCCCCTTGGGACCTTGATGCTCTGTAGTATTTCTCTTCACAGTTTTGGCACGGATGAGCTCGTCTCTCTTTTGCTCAGTATATCCAGTCCTGTCAAAACTGATAAGAATGTTCTCACTGAAAAATATTTTCAGTGCATTGGGGACTGCCTATTTTGACTGATTGCTTTCATCAGAGAGAGACAAATCTTTTTCTATGCACTTTAAATTATATAGTTTCATGCATTTTATTCATTTTTGTTCATCTGGAAAAGAGGTTACATTTTACCCATCTCCTGCAGAAAATATAGTTGTCTTGACAGCAAAGAACAGGAGAAATATTTTCCACTTTCAAACTGTGTTTTTAATTTCCTTTCATATCTTGTTATGACAATGGAAACTTGAGAAAGATAAGTCAAAAATTAATAATAATTAAAAAAAAAAGCTGGGAGCAGCAACTCCTGTTCTCTGTTGATGCTGCTAGGCAAGTGCCTAACCACAGAGGCTCCTGTGTGATTATTCTGTGCTTCAAAATGGGCATGAGAGCAAAGAATGACACAGAACTTCAGTCATTTTTGCAGAAGAGATTTTTTTTTTTTTTTGTCCTGAAAATTTTTGAATAGCAGAACTAGCATGATGAGTTTTCAATACATACATTCGAAAAGAAAATTTGAATTTGCATGTTGGTCATGTTTATGTAGCATGTAAAACTTGATTTATGTCCATTAAATATGATTCCTTCACTTCTGGATTCCTCTTGAACTGCTCACAGTTGGCTCAGATCAACCAGACCAAGGGATTAGATCACTTTTGATTTTTCCGAACTTGATATTGGCAGAACCCTTTACAGTTTTCAGTATGATTGGTTGGGCCACTTTTGAAATACCTTTATTATGGTTATATGGCTTTTTTTTCTGCTTGAGTAGCTGTGAAAGCCTCACGGTGAACATGGATCTGCAAAACTGGCTGGCAAGTTGTGAATTTTTATCCTCAGATGCTTCTGCTGAGCAAATTAGCTTTGTAACTTACTTCAGAGATCTGAAGTGCTTGGAAACTTTGAAGTGCCTCAAAACTGACATTTTGAATAATGTCAGAACGGACTTGTATTATTTAAGAATGGACTTAATGCTTCATTGGCCTCTCAGGCAGTAATGCTTCTATGTGATTTTGGAAATCCCATTAGGGACTTCTCTTCACCTTTAAGAGAGTACTCAGTGGGTGCTGCTTCAAGAATGTGGTTCATCATCCTTGAAATTAATAGGATAAAACACTTAGCTCGACTTGGAATTACTTGGTTTAAGGTGGACAGTCTCAATGAATTATAGATTCTTCCAGAATTAAAGTTTTTAATGCTTGTCTTTTGCTCTTTAGAGCTGCTTTGCTTTCAGTCAAGGTTATCATCTGATGAAAATGACTTCATTTCACAAATGCTTCGAACTGGAACAAACATATGTTTTCCAGGAATAGGAAGAAGTAATAAAGTATATTTAACCCTCCATTAATCCAAAAGAATGAGGGTGTTGTAGCTAATTTATCATGTGAAGAGGGAGATAATAACTATATCTCCAGTAAGTTATATATTTCCACCCAAATTTGGATGCAACTTGGGTATCCTAGTCAAAAATTCCTAATAACTGGAAAGTCGTGTGGACAGGAGAGAGGAATGGTAAAAGACTGAACTGCTTCTTTTAACAGGAGGCATGAAGTGATGGTAATATGAAATGGGTCATTAAATTTTAGCTTTTGAGGGTGGTGAAGGCTTCAGTTCTCAGAATTAAGGGCTCAGTGCACAGCCTTGGGAGGGCTGATACATATCTGTGGGTTGTAATCCAGATCTTAATCCATAATGCATGAAAGTAGATCTACACAGATTTGGAATCATAGAATTGTTGAGGTTGGAAAAGACCTTTAAGGTCATTGAGTGCAACACCAAGCCCCCACTAATCCCTGTCTCCAAGCAGCACATATACACACTTTCTGAACACTTCCAGAGATGGTGACTCCACCACTTCCCTGGGCAGCCTGTTCCAGTGCTTTGCCATCCTTTCAGTGAAGTACCCTCCCTCTCACTACAGCCTCTTCTCAGGTAGTTGAAGGGAGTGATAAGGTCCTCCATGAGCCTCCTTTTCTCCAAGCTAAACACCCCCAGCTCCCTGAGTCATAACACTTGTGCTCCAGATCCGTAACCAGCTTTGTTGCCCTTCTCTGAACGTGTTCCACACCTCAATGTCCCTCTTGTAGAGAGAGGCCAAAATTGAATCTGGTATGTGAGGTGTGGCCTCACCAGTCCTGAGTAGAGAGGGGAAGAGCTCTGCTCTGCTCCTGCTGGCCATGCTATTGCTGATACAGGCCAGGATGCCATTGGCCTTATTGGCCACCTGGGCCATTTCACGGGATTTGAATTCGATAAATTGTCTTTTTCTTCAAGAACTGCAAGCCAAGACCGACACAATTATATGGCCTGTTGTGTTCTCCCAGCCACATCCCATGATAATATAGAATTGTACCACAGTCCAGGCTGGACTTCAAAGAACGTCCAGTCCAACCTTTCAATAAATTGCTTCTAATTTGCATGTTTAGTGAAAGGCTTCTCCTTGAAGGCTGTGTGATCTTGTAGGCTGGTAAGTTGGATGAGCCTCTGTGGTGCATCTGAAAGGCCTGGAATGCTCATATTAATCAAAACTTTGCTGGTACAAGTTTAAAGTAGGCAGAACTATCTATTTTTTGCAGTAAAATCTCTTTGTTCCCAGTTAGTGTATTAGCAGGAAAACATAAAAATGTGTCTTTTTAGACACTGACTATTTATGTGTATCAGAGACAAAACTTGGTTTGGTTTTTGTTTACTTGTTTGGGGGTTTTTGTGGAGGAGATATCTTTGTGTGTGTGTGGTTGGTTTGTGCAGATATTTTGGTTGGATCTTTTGGGGGTGGTTTTGTTGATTTTTTGGGGTTTTTTTGGGTTTGGGGGGGTTTGATGTGTTTTTTGGTTTGTTTTTTCTTTTTGTTTGGGTGGGGTTTTTTTTTGTTTTTGGGTTGTTTTGTTTTGTTTTTCAGTGTTTGTGTTGTGGAAAGACTATTTCATTGAACATGATGCTGAATACTAATTTGTTGACAGCAGTAGGCACTATTTTCCTACAGTGGGGTAAGGAACCCTGGTAAGCCCAACACCCTTTGCCTCTGTGGCCATAAAATATTCAGTGGGATCTTCTACTGAAGGAGGGAGAATCCAAACACAGACATTTAATCCCTTTAGTCCTCCACTTGCAGACTGTGGGATGTAGAGGAGCCAGACAAGTCATAAACCGATTGGGAAATGATGATTGTAGATTTCCACTGAGAACACCCTCTATATGTCTATTTATATATATGTGTGTGTAATATCTACCACCCTCAGCCTTCAGAGCTGCGGGAGAAGAATTACAGCAGGCACAAATGTGAAAACATCCATGAAGCTGCTAGAAGCTCCCAAATGAATCAGAAGGATGTGGACATCTATAGGCAAGAGTCAGAATGTGTTACATTAGCAAAGAGTCAAGGGTCAGCTGTCGTCTGGTGAGAGCAGGGGCCACCCCCAGGAAGAACAGCTTGAGTCAATGGGGAGTCTCATCTTTTGGCTGGAGGAGAGAGTGCACATGGGTACAATGGTTGCTAACGAGGAAGAGGAGAAATGACACATCAGACAGTGGAAATTGTATTCCAGCAAAACACAGTTGAAAGTACAGTAAATCTTTGTTTGTTGTGGTGTTTTGAAGACCAATAAGAAATAAATGGTGGTATTTGAGAAGACAAAGAGAACTATCCCTGTGGTTTCAGTTTGGATGCTGCATCATGTTTATAATGCACTGTAGTTTCCCACCACATAACTCAGCTCGTATATTTCAAAATGTGGCAGAGTTTACTATTCATAAATCCATTTGTAAAGTAGAAGTTTTCAGTTAAGTCTTCTTATCTGCTAAAAGAACTCCAGGAGTAGAACTGATATGTCATTTTTTTCTCAATATTGAGTTTATGGCAATGCTGAGATATGTTTCCCCTAAAGCGGTTATAGCTGTATCCTGCAATTAAACGATCCTTAAAAGTGATTTCCAGAGATAAAGTTACCTCTGTGTAATTGTTTAGGGACGCCTCTTTGTACCTTTTGAGATCTTTGCAAATAATAAAAATGAGGATGGTGAAGCTTTCAATGACTTCATAATATTTATAGTTCCTTGATAGTGTTGGAAGGTTTTTATGATTCAGCCTTAAAATTACAGTGCTCAGATTTTTGCCTCTTCTAAAGTTATGATATAATGCCTTAATCAAAGGGTAAGTTACAATAGAATTTAATAATAAATATTCTTGTCATGGTGTACTCCTGCTTTAAAATGCACAGCAGGAGTAATAGAAAAAGTAAAATGGATGAAGTCTCAAATACTTTACATTTTCATTTTGATAAACAGAATTAATATTATTTGATAGAACCTCTTTCAGAAAAAAAACAAGGCTTTTGAGGAAATTGTGTGCACTAACAAGGCTTTGAAACTCTTTAGGCTAGAAGCAAATGGGGATAAACATATTTTAAGGAATTAAGAAAGATATGTCTGGCACCTGTGGCAGATGTCAAAAAATAGTCTCATCATTATTCCAAAACTACTCTCCATTTCTCAAAATCTATGAAAAATATTACAGACATTTCTTTCTGAAGTGTAGCAGTAGAAAGAGTATCCTTCTTGTGTAAACAGAAAAGGATAGAATGGGATAAACGGCAGGAGGCATTCTACTGAAATTGGAGCTCAAATTAATTTAGATCATATGTGTAAATAATTTTGAAATTGGTTTAGAAAAAATACAGCATAATATATCAAAATTTATACATTGGTGTGAAAAAAATACATTTAAGTTGATAATGTTTCAATATAAACTAGTAGCTTTAACATATTTTTCTGATCAGTGCTCAACCAGTCTGCTTCTGAACCTCATCACAAAGTTCTTAGTCTGAAATGCTGGATTTGATTTTAGGGGTTTATTTGTTTGTTTTAAACACACTTTTATAATAAATAATGTACTTGGAGCTCATAAAAATCTGATTCAAAGTATGCATTCTAATGGAGTGCCTTAATAATGAGCCGTAAGTGTTTTATATGAATATTTTAATGCAGCATTCAGTTTCTCTACACTTCTACTGATTTTGCATTATAACTTGATTGCCTTTAACAATAATAGATTTTATTTTAAAGCCTTGATGCTGGTGTTTTGCATCAGTTTGACTCTATAAGGTTTCAGTATTCTAAACATTAGTATTCTGAAGTAGAACTCAGGTACTCTTAGCTCTCCAAATTTATTAACTACTGATAAAATTTGGGATTTCCCCACTGAATGTGCATGTCTGAGATCTCATTAGTCAGTTTATTTTAAGCTGTGTATTATATTACTTGAGACAAATATTTGTCATAAATATAAAGTGAGAAAAAAAGTCTTTTAATTAAGATGTAGTTAAATAGCATAAATCCATTATTAAAACTCACTGGAGCAGTGTCAATTAATGCAGTTTTTTCAAAATATCTGTTGACTACTTAAAGGGAGTATCAGTCCCACTCAGGCCATAGTGGTTAAACAACATTACAAACTGATTTCCTCTCTTGCCTTGCAATCCCTGGAGCAGCCATCCAGGCCTGCTGCTATGGGTGTGTTTCTTGCTGCTTCATTCATTTATTTTCCACAAATTATGAGTTCTGCTTCTGACATCGGAGCCCACTTTTCTTGCAAAGTGCGTCACAAGTGATGTTTTATTAGCAAGGAATAATGTCTGAAAATTGTAGGCTTTGCTGTGGGATGTAGGCAATGCCTTAAAAGCATGAACAGTTCATTTGTGCTGCAGAAAACCTGCTCAGAGAAGGTTACAGAAGAGATTGTCTAAGCTTTGAATTAGAGAGAGATTCCAGCCTCGTATCAGAGCAGCTATGTTCACAGACAGATGGTAGCTAGTGTTGGGGGTCAGTGGGTATAGTGCCACAAAGTTTATTCCAGAATGAGGCTACAATTTGCAAAACAAAAGTGAATGGATTTTTATGTTATCTGTGTAACAGTCTTTTATCAGGGAGCAGGTAAGGTGAACTTTCTTTTCTATGATGGTAAAAACATATAGGAATATTTTACCTGGATCTCAGTATACAGTACTTGGATTGCCAGCATGTTTGGTTGCTAGCAGAAAGATTTTGAAGTACAGCCTTTTGGTCAGTATAGACTAAGGTAAAGTGTATTTCCACAGTATCTATATGGTCACAAATTACCTTTTCAAATATGTTTGAAGGACTGGAATAATTCACAGCTAGTTTGGTCTCCAGTAAAGTCACAGTGAGTCTCTTGATACACTTGATTCTGGATAGTTGAATTGATTTCTCTGTTTGGCCTTGGGGCTTGCTGTACACAGAACAGAATGTGAAAGTTATTGTCCTCTCTTGCTGCTAAGCTTACTGCTGAAGACCTTATACCCTGCTTGCTTTTAGCTTTGCTACTTACAGTGTCTGCAGGAAAGCAAGAATGACAAGACCAACTCAGTGATGGATATCTTCCCACATGAGAATATAATCTTTATGTGCTCTGTGACTGTAGGCCACCAACAGATTGCCTTAAACAAGGACTGGTGCACTGAATACAAATGCTTTTAGCATCTGTATATACTGGAGCTTTTCTGTTCGGTCCAAAAGGGAGTGAATTTAACAAGATGCTGATTTTGTGGTGGACATGTTTATGTTGCTTTTACAATGGGGGGCCTCAGGGTGTGGGTGTGTGTATGTGGTGTGATGTCAGACATGATAGGAAGAGTAAATAAGAAATTCTGATGAACTTTTTCTGATAGCGGATCTCATCCCCCTTTCTTTAATGTAGTTGGTATGTAACATGATACTCCACATTTATTACAGATCAATTCTTCCAATTTTTTTTGGTTCCCATTATGTATTCCTTCTAAGCTCTTTTCTAACAGGTTTGTAACATCTAAATTGTCAGTCATTCCATTAGTCATTAGAAGCTGTTTTCTAGCTTGTTGTGACACTCCAGAATATTGAGACAAATCATTCTGCAAGGGGAAATCAACACATCAATAAAGAAAACGTCAATAAGAAAATGTTATGATACCTTGTTAGAGAAATGTTTGTCCTCATCATTATTTTATTTTGTGTCTTCTTATTCATTCCATTTGCCCTAGAAATTGAGAAAAAGCCCATATAAAAGCATCTGATCTAGTTAAATTCATTTTCAAAGAGGGGTTCCAACTGCTCTAAACCTCCAAAGACTATAGATAAAATGAAGTGTATTTCTCTCTTCCTCTTTTTTCCTCTCTCCTCTCCATACCTTTTGAAAGATGCCTTGAAAATTGCAAAGAAAATAATATATAACCACATGCCATACTGGACAGATTTTGTGTGTGATCTCTCATAAATTCTGTTGAAAATAAACCCCAAAGTCCTTCTTTAGAAGACATAACATTTTCCTCTGGACTACACCTACCCACTGAAAGGCTGTGAAAAAGAGAAAGGCGCTGGCTTTTTGCCAGCTGTATTTTTTGAACTTCAGGGATAGCAGTAGATGTGCAAGAGGCCATGAACTTGAAGATGTTGCAGTCCTTTGGAGACCAAAAATAACAGACTTAGGACATATGCTAATCACAGATTTTGGGGTAGGACAATTTAAGCTTCACAAGCCAATAGTCCTGAGATAACTTTGAGGAAAAAAATGGATATACTAACTTCCTTAAAAAAAAAAAAATCAATCATCCTGAACAGCATAGTACAGCTGCTTACCTGTAACAAGATCTTTAGGACTTGGGAACAAAAACAGATATTTTGGGGGTTGAGAGGATAGAAAGTGTGGGATAGAGCTAAGTGGTAAAGTCCTCACATTCTAGAGAAATCAATTAAAATTGAAAATAAGGCTTACACACTGCTATGAACATGGTTCATAGTAGAAGGCAGGTATTTCTTAATATTCTGCTTTGAAAAACCTGTTTGAAAAAGGAAAAAAAAGTCTCATTTCATAAGGACTCACAGTTTTATCCATAATCTCTTTCTATTTTCTCCAAACACAACAGTACACACACTCAAGGGTGGGAGGATGTTAATTAAAAATAATACAGCATCAGCTGAATGCTCCACAGAATTTAAAATTAAATGTCTGCAGAGATGATTTGCTATCATGCTTGCTATAAAGGTATATGGTTCTCATATGGGATCTCCTAATAATTTGAGATATGTCACTGCCCTCTCTTGGTGAGAGTTAAAACTGGCCTCTTTTTCACAAACCCTTAACTAAAGAGCAGAAAGGAATTTTCCTTTGTTGTGAGTGGGGGTTTTTTGCCAGGAAATCATAGCAAGTTGGATATTGTGGATTAATAATTATCCATGAAGTTTCTGATGTTCATTTCAGCTTGTTTGTGAGTGAGCTTACTGGTTTGTTCTGTGATGTGTGCACATATGTGTTTAGGAATATTTATTTAATTATTCAACCTTATAAAAACATCATGACAATACATTCCTTTCCATAATTTTACACAAATATTTCAAAATATTTGTTAAAAATATTTAAACAAAGTCTGTGTGTCTTGTGAGCAGTGAAAAAGCTAATGACATTCTAGTTTCTTGCTGGAATAGTTAGCTAGGTGCTATTTTATTAAAACCTGTCAATTTTAGGCAGCTAATTCAGGGGCGTGTGTTAACAAGTAATCTTCGTCTACCCCACATGGGGACAGGAGGTACTGCCCTACAAGGCAGTTCCAGACTGCAGAAGGTATCTGGAGATATTTGCTAGCTAATTTCAACTGTTTTCTTTCAAAACTTGTAAAAGACTGTCCTCCAAAACTCTGTGAAAAGAAGATCTAGATCTGCAGGCTCCCTGAGTTACCCCTGAGCTGATCCCTGGTATCTGGGAGAACTAAGAAGTCCTACATGGAGCCATAAACTGTGACTGATTTTTGAACCATGTGCTATTATGAACAGTTTTTGTGAAACATATCACAAAAACATGAGGTTTGATTTCCATGCCATGATTAAATCTGATTAAGTTAAATCAGGGAGTGTAGTTAAATTTCAGTCAATCCTGTGTTTTACTTCAAAGTAATCAAACAAATTCTTCAATGATAGCATTATTGGTTCAGGAAGGCTGGGAGTTTATACTGCAGGAGGGACTATAATTTAGAAATGACACATATTTTGTATGTGTAACTTGCAGCTCCCAAAGGGATCTTTTTGATGAGTTATGTTTCACCATATATTTCAGGAAGTCTATGTTATGTCAATATTTACAAAGGAGTGAATGGGAAAGAATAAACCAATACATCTTGTCTTTTGACAACGTGTTTCTTCAAGCCAAAGAAATGAAAGAAAACAGAAGTGTGGTACACGTCCAGAGCCACAAAAGCAGTTCAGCATCTGTTCTGTTTTCAAAGCACAGAGATGATTCTTTGTACTGAGAAATACTTAAAACACAAATGGCTGTTACTGGTAATCCGTGTTAAATGTTTTTAAACAGAGCAATGACTTTTTCTGTAGCAAATGCAAATTTGGCAAGTGCCCCTGGTTCGAAAGGATGGAGGATTAGTTGTGTCAGTGGTTAAAAGTTTAAGCTATGCCAAGAGCACAGCAACTTTCAAGAAAAAGTCTGAAAGGGAGGTGAATTGTGATGGACAGGCAAGGAGAGCCTCCTGATGCTCACAAAGGGAAGGGATCTGCATGTTTACTGAAGTCACTATCACCCTCCAGGTAGCTCTTTGTTACCATACAGGATGTCTTCCAAGAAAAGATTGCATTTTTCCTTTCCTGTCTAGCACTCAGCATGCAGCACCATGACATGAGTTTTCACTCAAGGATTGTCAGGAACTCTGCAGATTATCCAGCCTCTTGTTTGCTGTCCTGCTTGTAATCTGCATCCATCAGTGGCCCTCTCTGAGAAACATGTGGGGAATGGTTGGACTTTTCTGGCATGCAGCAACATCAGCAGGTCTGATTTTATAATAAACGAAGGTCGTTCTCTATATGAATTCTCTTGGCTTCCCAGCAGTTTAACCAATCAATCTGTAAGGAGACTCTGCAAATGTCACCTTGCAAATTGACTACATACTTTGGCAGGAAATTAGAAGGAGCAAAAACAGTTCAAGAGCCAGGGTGAGACATAGCTATTAAATTTTTTGCCTGTGTCTTTACTGAAAGGGGAAACAATCATATCTCTTTCAACACAGCAAAAAAGAGGAATCATGACACGTTTTAAAAATGCAATGTATTTGATGCAGCAATCTTGGTACACAGTGTTGTGAAGTGCCTCAGGGCTGCCACACAGTTCCCTGCATTCTTTCTTGTGTAGCTGTTATTTCAAGTCAGTCCTGTGGGATACGTCCCATCCCTCCTGCATTTTTGAAGGAGACAGGCTCACAAGTAGCTGGAATTCTCTACTGACTATTTCTGTATTAGTAGAAAGGCCAGGTTTTAACTTAAAGTACAAACCTGGCTGGCTGATGCATTTCTCTATGTCTCCATTTCTCTGTGTCTGGGATTTGACTAGTCTGGGCAGTCACCCCTTGGAGGTGGGTTTTAGACTGACAACTGGTACAAATTAGAGATATGAGTGTGGGGCAAGCACACAGGAGCTCAAAGTGAGTGGTCAGAAGAAACCCTTCAATAATGTTGTGGAATAACAATACATCTTTGCCTCTTTATTTTTAGTTTCTGATATCACTGACTGATACAACAGCAAGGATGTTCATTTTCATGTGTCATCATCAATGTGGGAACAGTAGAGTTTAGAGTAAAAAAACACTGTTTTGGGAGAAGTGTGGGCAGGGAATTAATATAGCTGCTTCCTATGCTGGCTTTCTGTGCTGTCTCTCCTGCTTTGTTTTGTCCAAGTGTTCCAAGTTCACGCAGTCAGTGTGAAATGCCAGAAGCTGGATACAGATAATCTGCTCTGCTCCTCTTTACAGTTAGAATCTCACTGTCAGTTTTTCCTCCTGACTTCCTAATAAGTTGGAAAACTAACTGGAAAGAAAAATGTATTTGTAGCATTTTGCCACTGCCCTCAGATTTCTTCCTGTAATTCAACATACGAAAAGAATTTCCAGTGCAGTACCTGCTTGTAATTTTTAACTATGTGTGTATCTTATTTATGTAGAAATAGCTGTAGTGCCTTTAAATTGCACCCCTCTCCCAAAGTTCAGAGCATTAGGAAGACCTGGGGTAGCTGAGAAAACTTTTTGGCTGAGCTCAGTTTTGAGTTCAGAGAAAAGCTCATTAATATATATATATGTGCATATACGTAGATATGTATAGGTTCATGCACACACAGCTGCTGGTCTGCAGTTTTCCTAGAAAACCCTAGACCACAGAGCTCTCAGTGGGAAAATGGATTGCCTGGCCTCACATACGGGATGTTCAGATATCCTGAATGCCCCAAAGGTGAGATGGACTTCTGACTCGAGTTCTTACTATGTATTTCTAAAGCCCTAAAGCTTTTCCCTCCTGAAGATCATATATCTTTTGGAAATCTCTGTTTCATAGGATGCCTAAGTTCCTAGAAGGGATTGCTTGCTTCAGGCCTCCAAAAGACTCATGGGTTGCTTCTGGACAGTAGCACATATTACTGGCCTTTCTTTGTTTTTATTCCTATCCTTGTCATTGAGCCCTCTTTGAATGGAAAGTCACCCCAGCTCCTCTCTTCCCAAGTGCCCATGGTAAATGCAGAGCATCGCCATCAACAGTATTTATTGCAATAATGAATCCATTATGCTGAGACAGTTGTAGGAAATTGTGCCCGTGGTTTAACTTCTGAGATTAATGGCTTCACAGGGAGCCATTTTACCTCTTGGTTTCCCTTTCCTTCTTAACCTCCAGCACATTTGTCCTTACATTCTTAACTCTCAATATTCTTGTCATCAGTTTTTTTCTTCTTTTTGTCCCTCCCTAACATGATGATAGATAGACTCAGGGAAGCTATCAAATTGTATCTTCTTCTTCATCTGATAAATGAATGAATCACTCACCAGACTTTTATCACTCTAATATAAGGGTGTAATGAGCCAAGTGACTTGGATGGGAAATTAGAAGAGGGTCACTTGCCTTTTATTTTTTGTGTTAGGCTTTGATGGAGCAGTTCATTAGAAATACCATGAGTCCTTACAGCAGATTTATGAGGAGGAGACAAATCTATTTTATGCTCTTAAGTCATGGTCTGGTCCCTGGTCACGATTGGGTAGCACTTATTATGCTCATTTCAATCTTGCATTGTATTTGGTTTTGTCTGCCATGTAGTACTCCTTAATCTTTACACTTCAGATTTTATTCCTGATGTTTAAGCACTAGTGGATGTGTTAGACTACATACTTTATCTGTAGCATATTAGATTGATTTTTCTATTGGCTTGAGTTATTCTTTGTGATAGATTCTCTTCACTGTAAACTGTATCTTCATGTAGGCTAGGAAGAATTGCTCTTCACACACACAATATATATACATATATATATTTAATATGTACACATTTTGCTGAAATGCTTAATTTCTTTTTTTTTTTCCTTAATTCCAACAAGAGTAAAATCTGCAGAAAATCCAGAAAAGCTGCTTGAAGCCCTTACATTTGTTAGACTCCTTTTAGACATAAATTTTCATCTGTGGCTCTTTAGGGCACTTTAGAAATGGTCTGGTGGATTAGAGACTAAATAATAAAGCTCACACAGAAAAAGCTACTATTCTTTCTTGTGGTAAGATATTTATATAACTAACACATTGTTAATTTAGAAAAAAGTATGTTAATCATTAAAATTTAAGATTATAAGATAAAGCAGTGCACTATAAAAGCAATTTTTAAGTGTGCAATGTGAACAAATACGTATATGTTAATTTTCTTTATATAATTGTTTCTCAGAGAGGACGTTCCAAACTAAAAGTATACTTGATGAAAATACTAGAAGCATGTAATTGTTGTTTTTCCTTAGTGGGTGTTAGATATCTAAATTCACAAAGTTATTGGGAGCTAAGAGTCTTAAGCATCTCAAAAGATGAAAGGGCTTATGTTTATAAGGCAAATTAAAGATTTAAGTTTCTAAATTTAGGCGCAGAGGTTAATAACATCTAAACCATTTTTTTTTTACAACTTTACAGGTATTTATTCTATTTAACAAAACATTCAGAACTGTATGCTCAATTAAACTCCAA
The DNA here is from genome assembly GCF_041296385.1 of Aphelocoma coerulescens. Taxonomy (NCBI): domain Eukaryota; kingdom Metazoa; phylum Chordata; class Aves; order Passeriformes; family Corvidae; genus Aphelocoma; species Aphelocoma coerulescens. The sequence goes on from NC_091017.1 coordinate 23,187,870, forward strand.
GGATGATTTATCCATGTGAATTTTAAGCACTATATAATAATTTGTGATGTTTCGGTTATTTGTATGGTTTTGTTTGGATTTGAAAAAAAGTACCTGCTTTTAAAGGAAATGTACTTTTTGGTAGCAACAAAATTTCCTGTTAAACTGAGTGTCTAACTTACTATCACCTGAGATCTTCAGATGCCTCACCAGATGAAAGCTGTTGTAGTATATTGGAAAAACCAATGGGAAACTGTAGCCCCTCCCTAGTCTCAAAGGTCACATAGAGTGAGTATTAATCCTTGCAGTAATCATTAACTTTGCTCTCTCTCTGCATGTTTCCCTCAGTGAAGACCCATGGTGTTCAGAGAGCAGGCTCAGTGCTGTCCTAGAAAGCTTTCAGCTCACTCCAGCTGCCTAGGGCATTGTGCTTCTCTTTGCAGAGCTCTGCACAATGTAAGGGCCTGGGCTCCACAAATTGATTTGAACCCTTCCCACTGGACCTCTCTGAAGTGGTCTCAGAGCTGCCCCTCCTGACTGCTGTCCCCGCCCCACTTACTCAGGCAAGGGGGCAAAAGGACAGGGTCAGTTAATGGCCATGAGTGTTCCTCACGAGGACTGGTGCGAGCCCTCTCGTTGCCTCTGCTTCTGCTTCTTGGTCCGCAGGAGTAGAGCTTCCTGACAGCTGTGTGCCTAGATTTGAAATCTCAGTGAAATAGCTTCAAGAAACAATTGTTTTCAGACAGGAATGTAGTTGTTAGGGGTGCTGTATGCTTCCTTTCTTCCTTTCAATTACAATTCAAATAACTCCAGACACCCTGTTGAAATAAATGAGTGAAAGCTGTAAAAATTACTACCCGCCTACTGTTCCTTGGTGAACAGGGCCTACATGGTTACAGATGAGCATCTAAGAGTGGGGGGGTTGGAGGTAAATATGTGCCTTGCTTTTGTAACTTCTCTCCCTAAAAAAGCTACTGCAAAATTTCATGGCTCTGAAAATGGGTTTTTGAAGCTCCCAAGACAATCTGGGGGAAACTTTGCAGCTTCTGTTCAAATTATGCATCATCTGCAGCTCATGAGGCTGATGTTTGCTAGCGACTCACCACAATGGTGCCACTGTGCTCTGTCAATGAGTAACTGTGCCATTATAAGGCAAAACCCAGACTACCTTCCTGAATTTCACAGCCTACTCAACAGCAAAAATCATTTGACCTGCTCTAATTATCAGATGAATTCCTCACTCCTGTAGACACTGTGAAGAGAGAACCCATGAGCTCACTGCTGGACCGGCTCCGTCTCTTGGAGCAGCAGCTTGATTGCACTTCCTTTCTCAAGGGTCATTGTCAGACTGTCTATATTGATTTGCATTAAAGATGCATTGTGCTTACCAGAGATTCCCAGCATGATCCGTGAACATATCATAGCTTCTAATCAATCCTATTCTTGTCCTTCTACTGCACTTCAATTTCTATGCAGCCTAACACCTCAACAGAAATTGTCTTTTTTTCTTACTCTGTTTAAGGAACTGAGCTGGTTGGCTGAAATTATCTTGCCTGACAATTAGCTGTTACCTGTAAAGTTTGTTATATATATAGTAAAACCTTGGTTAACTGCAATGGCCGTCCATATAACTAAGGCATTCATGGGTTGTAAAGACAGGCCAAGACAACCGCTGTATATGGAGAGAAAACTGGAAAAATTGTAAGTCCTACAGTAGGAAGAGTGTCTGTATCTGCACAGCAGTATCAGAGGTGAGGAGGCATCAGATGCTGTAAGCAACATCCTCAGCATCAAGTTCAGTTTGTACAGCAGCCTGGAATGGAGACAGTTCCTTTTTGTACTTTGATTCAAAAAAATGGATCTTGGAAATGGGATCTTGGAAATTCCCTAGGTAGTGTAGATTTCGTGCTTCCCATAATTCACACCATGAAATTTTGTACACCAGATCCGTGCACATATCATCTTCATTGATCTCTGCAACCAGTTTTTTATATATGTACACATAAATAGATAGGATTATCTCTTCATATTTCTTAGCCTTAGTGTTTATAGCTCTTGATGTTTCTTCACCATAAGAATATACTTTTAGATATTTTTATTCTGAGGGGAGAAAGAAATTGCCTCTATTTTAGTGTAAGGCATCTTTCCTAAATCCTAACATTGCACCTCTCTTTTTAACATTCCTTATCCATTTCTCAGCGTGCTAGATTGTCACTAAACACAAAACTGTTTTTAAATGCGTAATTGGTATCTCATTATCATTGGGGCTCTGATGTGCAATTACAAAGACAGCAGGAAATGGGCTCCCAAGTAGTTAACTCTAAACAGATGGACATAATGAGGTAAAGGGAGGAGCTTGACCTGGACCATGACACTAATTGTTCCCCATAAGGTTTGTAGCTTCCTCAGACCAGTGGCCTCCTCGAGCGCCTTTTGATTTTATATCTACAGAATGTGAGTAGTTTCATTAGAATAAATTTAAGGTGCTTTACTGTCTTGTCCCTTCTTGAAATACACCCCTTCCACTCCCAACATCAGCAATTTGGTATACCTTGGATTAGAGGAACCTCTGGTTTGCTGGTTGCACAAAAAATCTCAAATGAAAAACTCTGCAAATTTTATACAGTCAAACATGCTTTATAAGACATTTTCAGTTTAATTTTCAAAACGCATGGTACTTGGATATATTCCTAGACTAACATTTAAAGGTGCTTCCTGCAAATTTAGCACCTTGGACATCTGAATTAGAGGAAAGAGAGCTATAATCTAGAAATTACAAAGTGGATTTAATGTATTTCAAGTATTGGAGAGTGCGGTGCTGCTTTGGGGTAGGAAAGTTTCATTTATATTTTGTAAAATAAGATAAATTATATAAATCTAAAACATTCCATTAAGTTCTAAGTTTTCTATTAGTCTTATTCACACTAACATAATAGCTCAGTTTTTTCAAGAGGAACCACTATTAAATTAGGGGGTTTTTTGCTTTCTGGGATGGAGATGTTATCATCATGTTTATAGTGTAGTCTTATAGACAAATACAAACTCATTCTGGACTGAAAAATATCCGAGGGCAGTGAAACCCAAACTACGTAAATTCCATTCTTAATGAAAGCCCTGGAGAAGGTATGAGCTAAGCAGATGTCTTACATCATCCAGTGTAAATATAGATCAGCTTTGTACTTTATATATGTAGAGAATTGACAAAACCAAATAATGATACTGAAAATTAAATGCTCTGTATCCCCACAGGATGACACTTAAATATTAGAAAGTCCTTTAATTTCATTGAGTGTAATACATATAATGAAAATGCTCAAGTGGGTTTCTAGCAGAGGCAAATAACTGAACCCGCTGTTTCTAAAATTCACATAACAATAAATTGTAAGCCTACACCATACAAGTGAACCAGGAATATAAATTTAATATGCTTACTTACATAACCTGGGTCTCTCTGTACAGTCGAAATATTGACTGGCGTTCACAGATTAGGTCTGGGTTTCATATCTAGCTATTCATTTTTATGTTGCTGCTCGCAATTCAAAACATCACAGTGATTTATTAAAATATGAATATCGATCTAGTATCAATATCCAACCGAGAAGGACAAAAACTCTCTAACAGTTTAAAGTTAGAAAGTGTATGTTTTATTTGGCACCAGGCACTGCGTGGGACAGCTCCCTAAGATGCAGGGCCCCGATCCAAGCAAACACAAAGCTTTTTATTTACAAAAATTATGAATATCCAAAATACAAATGCATATTCATAACATTAACACCTCCCATTCTCTGCTTTGTATGGAAATGAGCTTAAATACCATTAGGCATGCGTAGTGTATTCTCTGAATTGAGTCAGTGGTCTTGAATTGGGTCAGTGGTCTTAAAAAGATGAAGTAACTCATCTTCCTCGTTTTGACCTTTTCGCTGCTCTGAACTTTAACAATCCTAATTACTTTAGTGACCTCTAAGTTTCTCTTGTGTGACTTTTGGATCGGTTCTCACAGAGGGAGGAAATTGGTAATTGTCCTTGTTCCCCACACTGACTTATCAATGTTTCTGTTCCTCGTTCTAAGCACAGTTAAACAAACATACAAGTGACAGATCATCAATCATTCAGTAATCAATTACTAACATCTTGAAAACCATTTCAGGTCCAGCTCTCTTAACTATTTTAATTAACTCCAGCTGGGCCTGAATTCCCTCATATTCTAACTCATTTCAACACAGCTAGCCTATAACTAAAATCCTTATGTTTCTTTTAAATCTATGTTTCAATAGCCAGAAGATATTAACGAGTCCTGTTGAGGGGAAAAATTATGCAATGCCATGAAAGTTTTGCGACATTCTACTTATCTTGTAAAAATTGTCTGCTGTGCAGTCTTTTTTCTCCAGTTAAAAGCCTGATCTCAAGTCCTCTCCTTCCTTTGATTGTGAAAAGCCTTTCAGTGAAATTTTAACTACCTGTTTGAATCCACAAGTGAAATTTTGACCTCAATGAAGTTATTCCCACAGGATGCCATTTTTCCAGGTGGTATTTTTCCAAAAGTAATTTCTGACTTTTTGACTTTTTCTTTATATATAGAGCTGAACTAATCCAGTAGAACCAATTTTTTCCAAAGAAAAGAAACCTTTCCAATTTGTGAAGCTTCTTTCTGGGTATGCAAGAGCTGTAGGCATGGAAAGGGAAGCAGTATTTAGGAGAAATAGATGGAGTTGTGTTAATGGGAAGAGGTGAAAGCATGAGTATTTGCACATAGCGTTTTAGTATTGTGCAGTGTAATATTATTATCACAGAAAGGTAATGACAGTGTTTAATAACAAATAAGAAAAGTCTGCTTTTGACAGCAACAAATCTATTTCAGACAGTATGAGAAGGGGTTGAGAGGGTCCTCTAGTCCAATACACTTCACTGAAGACTGATAGGGAACAAAAAAAAAAAAAAAAAACATTTTAGTCCTGCCACAAACCATCACACCTTCCAGGAGTGCAGGTTTTAAAGGCTTCTCAGAATAAGATAGTGCCTGTTTAACATTTTTTCTTTATGCTTTTTGAAGCCTTTTAAGGTTTTGATGTTAATGCAAATCTGGGACACCATCCTGCCCTCCTGTTTTTTTGGCCTGTTACAGTTAAAATAGTTTTTTCCAGTGTACATTACTTCACATTTATCAACATTGAGCAGCATCTGTTATTGTACTACAGTTGCTCAGTACTGTGAGATCTATCTGGATTTTTTTGTTGTCCATTTCCATGTTTATTCAATTGAATTATTTAGCACAATACACAAACTTTGCCACTCTGCTCTTCATCAACTTTCCTTGACGCTGTATGAATATGTCAAACAGCAGAGCCCAGGAGACGAGTGCAGATACCAGGATATTATTAATATCCTGCTAATATGAAACTGTTTCTTTCTTCTTATCATTTTTGTCATTTAGCATTGGTTATCTAGAAAAGAATTTTCCCTTACATGTCATGACAGCTTTTGCTACTTGTGACTTTGATCTAAAAGAGGCATGTTGTTTCCCCTGTAATTATGTATCTAGCAGCACAGTTGATAATTCTGTTTAACCTTACCTGGCTTCCTGAAGGCTGTGGATTTTTTATCTGTCAACAGTGCATGTTTTTTCACCCCAAGTCTTGGAAGGAAGACAGGAAGCCTTAACCATAAATCCTGAGCACTCAGTAATCAGTCACTCACAGTCGTATCAAATGCAGATTTTTGGAAATGCTGCTTGAGATTCCTACAGAATTTCAATTTTCCATTGTGTAAATCCAGAAGTTTGCCTGTAACGTGAGTTCTGCAATATAGCACTTTCTATGTGTGCATAAATATCTTCAGATTCCTAATTTTTCTGTTAAATGGAGCACCTTACAATAAAAATATTGTAAATAAGAAGTAACGTGCATTCCAATTGTGCAAAGGCTCTGAATTTATGCAATATTAATGAAGGTTTTGATTAATGCTTCCACATAAAACTAAAAGAGACAGAGTAAAGCCTTTTTTAGTAGCTCCCCCACCCCTGTTTCTGCATTTTAATGAAAAGTTTTTTAATATTTAAAATACATTTAAAGCCTCATGTGTATAGGGAAGCTATGTAGTTAAAAAAAGATAGGTAATTTTATTAGGCAGAGCAATTTGAAAAAAAGGATAAATGTCAGCTTAATAATTCCAATGACAAACTCTGCAACTTGCAACATAATTGAAGATTTAAAAATGTATTTTGCAATTGTATCCTGTACCAAAAGGAAAAAGTCAGCAGCCAAATTCTTTTCTCAGTCATTGCAGACAAATCACTGTTGATTTATTCACAAACACTTTATTTAATAGTATATCTTTTGTTAAATATTGTAACATGATGTTTGTGGGCTACTGATGTGCCATGGGGTTATCATAAATTAAGTAATGTGTTCCTGTTAACTGAATGTTTTAATATGGAAGCCTGATTCACGCAGATGTTTGAGTTCATCTGATTTGAATATTGTGCTGTATAAGAAGGAACTATGCCCAATATTGTTTTGATCATGAATTTTCTAATGGAGTAAATCATAGGGGGGAAACCACACAGCCATTACAGATTTCAAACTTAGTGAGAAAAGTCCCGAGAAACAAACAGCTACATAGAAAAAAACCCCAAAGAATACTTTTTCTTACTGCTCAGTGAATCCAGGCACAGAGTGCTCTAAACTCCCTTGACTTGTATTTAAAGTAGATGTGTCTACTTTTAACAGCCAGAAACCAACCCCTTCATTCAGTAAGGTTACATCTTTAAAATAAAATGCATCATGTTGTAATCTGGTGGTGGTTTGCTTAGCATGGGAATATTATGATTTGATACATTCATAGGAGCCAAAAGTCTGTCTTTAAAGTTTGAGTAGCTACGATTACCTTCGCCTTGTAAGACTGGTGAACTTGGGTGGCCTTCCAGTTCTTTCTTCAGTTGTTTCTTCTTTACATCTCTCAATACTTAGGCAGGGAATAATCTTTCTATCTCTTTCTTTTTCTCCTACTGACAACTTGGCCTCTTCCTTTTCCCTAATTCCTGGATGTGAGTTCCGCCTAATTGACATGGGTAGAAGAAAGGTAGGAGAAATTTGTCTCTGTGGATACCTTATTCCCAAGTTCACTTGACCTCTGCACTGTGTCTTGCTGTTCTGTGCTTATTCCAGATAAAACTAGAACTACAAATCTGTGGACACAGAGTTTTTCAGGGTTTTTTTACAGGTGAAAAAGCTCTATGTTTTGTCCTCTGGATGTAAAGTGATTGGCTTGTTTTACCCAGTAAGAATTGATCTAATGAGGCGTTGATTTCTGTTGATTTTGTCTCTTCGTGGAACTTTTATAAAAATCAGACCTTGATTGTGGAAATTTGAGTAAGTGGAAATGCACATACTTGAAATCTGTGGCCTTGTATGTAAGCACAGGTCTTTGACTTGCTCATGTTCATCAAATGTGTATTAATATATCTATATGTGTATGTGCATTGACATGTGCATTCATGTAAGATTCCATCAAAATTATTCTGAGGTAGTGAGGGGGGTTTGCCCCTAATCCTTGATTTTAATACTCAGTTGTAACGTACCACATCAGAAGTGCTCAAGTACGATGAGAAGCTGTTGCATGAGTGTAATTCCTTTCACATATCCTCATTCATTTGTTTATCTTCATTTATTCCAGGGGCTGAAATCAGGGAATAAGTGTAATATTTGGCTGCAGGATTTAGCAGCATATTTGTGAATGACTGAGGTCAAACGCTTTAAACCACAGCCTTCAAAACTTGACATTGTTTTGAGATGGAATATAGTTATCAACTTTATCACCTTTCTTTCTCAAAGAGCTTCATGCCTCTGTAATTATATCTGATAGGTTGCAAAATTTGATGTTCCACAAGCCTTATTTCTTACTATATGATTTTATCTTCACTTGCTTTCCCTCATCGCCGCACCCACGTTTTTGGTCAGCAATGATTTTCCTACCAGCAGTAATAATGGAATTTAATTCTGAGCACTGATAATCACTGGTGAACTGTGTGAAAAGAACAAATACTGTGCAACACTGTTTCTACTAATAAGATATTCAGAAGGTAGTCTCTGTAGTTTGCTGATTTCTCCAGTCTGAGTACAGCAAAGCTGTAGGAAAGGCAGGGTGAAAGAGAGCACCAGCTAGATGGTAAATACTCCTAAGCTCTACCATATGCATACTTCTCTGCTACCACCCCCAGAAAAGGATTGCTGGCAGCAGTGTAGCAGTGACTAGTTAAGAGTCTGAGGAATGCAGTAGGTGCAACTATAGCTCTGTTCATAAGTCTTGGATTGCCATCTAAACCCAGATAACATAAACTGAAAAAACCCAGGTGCCTGGCAGCTGTGCTAGAACAGGATTAACAAGATCCTCCTTGGCAAGAGAGGGGTGTTACTCCTCAACACCAGAGAAATGTGGCAACCTGGGCTTTATAATGCTGCAGCCAAGACTGCCTGCTACCTATTCAGGTTATTGGGGGTGAAAGGCAGTGGAGTGGTCCCACTCTTTTGTAGCGTTTTTGATGGTTCCCATCAGTTTCTGGCACAGTGGAGTGGAGCAGCCTTTCCTGCCTCTTAAAGCTCTTACTGTGATTTCTCCCTTGTCTTAAGGCATCCTGGTATTGTGCAGGCCAATTCATTGTTTTGTCTTGAGATCAAACTGCTATCTACATCTCTTTTTCTAGATGTCTTTTTTTCCTTCTAACTGCATATCTGATTCTTTTACAGTATCTTTCCCTGTCTTCACCGTGGCATGAATTATTTTGTGTTTCATTTTGACTCATCTATTTTTTCTGTAAAGGAAACTCTCTGTGCTGCATGCCATTTATGGCGAATCATGAAATTGCAGCATTTCTGTCTCCATTAAAGTTAAAAGTGTTGGGTTTATAGCCTCTTTTTGGATTGTTGTTAAATATCTTATGTTGCCTGTTTACTGTAAATGCACTTTTATTTGTCTGACTGTAGATGAAGAATTGTATATATTTTCCTTAAATAGTTTTGGATGAAAATGCCTCACTGTGAGGCAGAACTGCAGTTGTGTAAACTTGTCTTAGTTTTATTGGTACTACAAATTTAAAATCTGTCCTTTCACAGTGCTTAGAGAATTTTCTCCTAGAGACCTCGCAAAATTTTACACTGACTAAAGAGGAGGCAGCCAGAGTCCAAGAAATACACTTGAACATTTTCCTTGTGCATGGGGTTTTTTGTTAGAGACAGAATACCAGCAATGAGCTTTTACTTCAGCCTACAGTTAAATCCTGGCTCAGGCCCTACTACAGAAATTAGACCCATCTGATGGGTTTCTAGAAGCTTGTGCAAAAGAGGTTGATGCTCTCCACCCACCTAAAACAGGAAAAATAAGTCTTTTTCTTCAAATATCACTGCCTTATCTTTTTGTGGACAACTTATTTCAGGAAGGGTGTTAGACACAGAAGCTGCCTCCTCATTCAAGTGAGCCTAATGCACAGATGTACTGTGAGACGAGCTTGCACCCACTGTATCGAAGATCTGGAGATGAGATTTCTCACTCCTACCTGTAATGCCCTTTTTAGGTCATTCTTCTACATATTGTTTGCAAAATTGTCTAGTCCTATTTGCAAAAAAAAAAAGAAAAAAAATCTTGCTGATATGCTGAAGCAATCTGTTTTCAAAAGCATAGTGCAAAAATCAAATAGCACAACAAAGTAAAAGCCATTGTAAGAGCACAGTTAGTGGACAGTGCTGTTTAAAGTATGGCAGCACAAATGTAGTGCTGGAAGTTAAACTTTTAACTCTCTCCAGACAATAGCATTTGAAGGCTGACCTCTTATTTTCTGATGGGGTTTGTGGGGTTTTTTGTATCCCCCACACAAGCTCAGAACTGCCTGGCATTATTCAGATCAGGAGAGCTGCTGGCCTCGTAAGTTGATGTGAAATGTCAGAAGAAACACAAGAAAACAGCTAAACTAATGACCAAGTTACCTGTCATCACAGTTTTAGTGTTATAAGCCTGTTTGATTAGGTCATTTATTGGGAAATGCCAGGTTGTCTGCTTCTGGCTAAAATTAGCAGGTCTACTTTTCTGAAGACAGGGCTGTGTCACCTCGAGAGAAAGGCTGGGAGTAGAAAGGTCAGTGTTTACTTAAGAAAAAAGATAAATCAATGGGGTGAACTGAAAAGTCTTGCACCTAAAGAAATTTAGGCAAACTAACTTTGGGAGGGGGGAGAAAAAGAGATTGCAGTGCTGAAATCAAGTCTTTCATATATATATACATATAGATATACGCTATAGGATATCTATTTCAGTCTCTTCTCAGAAATCAAATTAAATATGTAAAACACTACATTTCACTATCAACAATCAAATTAGGTAATATTTGACTCTATGCTAATTTTTTGATAAGGAAAGAGACACACATATAAAATTAATAATGCCTAAATTCTCTATTAGCCACTTCCATACCCATCTACAAACCTAGACATCAGTCACTTCCTTGTAAATGTATCAGAAGTATAAACCTCAGCACTGTCAATTAAAATGTATCTATATTTCTTTTCTTGGTATTTTTTGTCATGACTTTGTGCTCCACTTCCTTACATGATGATCAAATAGCATTCTTTTGGTGAAATGTATGATATAAACCAAAGAATTTTTTCCTTCATTATTTTGCTTCTGAGTTATACTTACCAGAGAATGCAAAACTGAGTTGCCTGATAACCTGTCAGAGCAGGCAAGGTATATATATTTTTTTCATTCACTGGGAAATGTAGTAAGATAAGAGTTTTTCTAAAGTGTATCTTTGACCAACAAATATTTTTTTAAGGTCTTTTTAGAAGCATTGGGTTTCTCATTTTTCTTTCCACGTTAGTTGATGCTGAAACATTAGTGTCAAGGGAACGTGCATTTTGGAAACATCAAGGGCACCTTTATCTATGTTCTGTGAAACTTTTGTCATGGAAAATGTGAATGTTGCTTTTGGTATATTTTCTAGCTGTATTCCTTCTGATTAAAAAAGAATTCTATAATAAAAATATTCTGAGACAATAACAGGACAAATAAACAGTACAGACATCTGAAAGGTTGCAAATTGTGACTATAAAATATATGATGTGTGTGTCCATGGCCTATATTTACACAGGAGAAGACCACAAATTTCGTATGTGCTGCTTGCTAAGACAGCATTATAGTAAGTCCTTTAAGAAATAAAAATTCATTTAATGAACAGTACATTTAGAAGGAAAAAAATAGCTTTAGTCGAAGACCTACAGAGTTCAGGTTTTACATCCTTATCTTTTTGCATAGGCATGACTTGTGAACGTTCTAGCTACATCCTCCTTCACAAGATACCCATCTTCCCTTACTTTCTTAAAAGCTGTTAACATTTTCCCTCTCAAAGAGAATGTGGCTCATGAATCCCTATTCCAAGTTTTGCATTCTGCTGGCTGCATATGTAAGAGCAGTCTACTGGGGAGATGTGCAGCAAACTGGAGGAAATAGGTGCTACTTATTTATTCAACTTTTTCAGTGAAAGGAAGGTGAGGCAACTCACCTTTATCAGTTGAATGAAATAATGGTGATTTGGGGTTTTGTTTTTTAATTTATTTAAAACTGTCTTTGGGCTTCTGAGCTTGATTTAACATTCAGTGAGGTACACAACTAATGTTGGAGTATATGTTTTGTGTTTTATAGTTTCCAAAGGCACAGGGCTGTTTATGGGGGATTTAAGTTTCAAGTATGGATGTTGGGATTAATTATGTACAGGACCTGATTCAGACAAACAGTTAAAACCAAGCTTAAATGCATCCTTTCTAAAAATAATAACAGAACAATGGAACGTGCTTAGTTGTTTAAAATGTGTTGAAATTTAAATAGATTAGTCAGGCTTGTGTGAGATCTGCTATCCTGCATAAAGGTAGTTTCCTAAATAAGATTGATAGATGAGGCTTGAACATCAGTGATGTTTTGGCAGTGCATTGTGATGTGGCATTTGGGTCTTTTGGTTTTGTAGGATAAGAACTGATGTATGGTGTCAGACTAAAAATCATCCCAGCTCTATAGCCTGATTCTGACCATGTGGTTGCTGACCACTGCAGTAGTTGGTGACAAGGAAGAAGTATTAGGAAAAAGCTGAAATGTCTACCTGCACTCCAGCCTTGTGCTCCGTAGATATTTCAAGCAACAGTATGGGGCTGGCATATGCTTATTTACTCTGCCTGTCTTAATATTGGCAAATAACCTTGTAAATACTAAAGTGACACTAAGAATATGAAAAAGAAATTTTTCTGGAAGGTACTGGTTGTCCATTTTTAATATTGTTGGTACAGTACCAGCTGACCCTTCTCTGTCCAAAGGCAACTAATGTACTCTTTTGCTTTTAATTATGGCAATTGACTTTTGAGTTCAGATAAATGTTGTTACTGCTGTGATTCCTAGGTTACCATCTTTTAATTATCCCAGTCTGAAAAACACTTGAGTCTTTTGACACTGCCTTATTTTTAAGCAGAGGCTAAAATTCCAGTGACATCCATGGCATTTTGGTAGATAGGAGCCAAGCCAAACTGTGTGCTTTTATTATGTTCCTGAATAATATCCATTGCTTTCTGCAGGGGTGGAGAGATTATGTCTAGCAGACAGCAGGAAATAAGAAGGCAAGGCTAAGGGATATAAAAAATTAGCAGAGTTATAGCCCCAAAGAGGACATAAATAATATTGACAGGGTAGAAAAGAATTTGGGATAAACAAAAGAAAGCTAAACCAAATAAGGCTTTGTTAAGTAAGTTAGATACCTCACCAATTAAGTTCATGCCTCAAACACAGAGGTTTAGAATAATTGTTAGAACAGATGCTTCTAAGCTTTATATTGAGATCAATTCTAGGTAATTTAAACCTATATCACAGGACGCATATATAACACAAAAGATGCACTGTTTTTATTAAAGACATTATTACAAACAAAATTATTTGAAAAAAGATTATTAGAAAACTTTATCAAAAGAGTCTCACAACATGTATGTCACAATCCTGATGGATCTGTTTGTTAGTCAACTGAAAAACTGTAAATCAGTGTTGATGAGGTCAGAAGAAAAGGAAAACAAAATAAATTCAAAATTTTCAAGAAGGTGAAGTGAAAATGAATTATGCTCTTATTTATTTTCTTCACCTTTTTCTCTTGGTAGCTCTTAGGCGAAGTGATTTAATTCAATATTGTGTCTAAGAAAACACTTTAAATGTGTCCTTTTTGAAAAATATGTCTATAGCCTGCATTATGGTCTTATGACACTTGGAAATGGATTGAGCATTCTCACTTTTAAAGGTGCTTTAAAGCTTGTTTCAAATCCTTAAAAGTCAGGTCTCCAGATTGAGGCCAGTGCTATCAAGAGTGGGAATAAATCAAAGAATCTGGATTTATATCTCAAACTCTCAGGAGGGGAAGTTCTCCCCAAGAAATTCTTCATGTGACAGGTTTAAGCTCCATAATGTTTTCTGCACCCTGGCATAAATCCCTTTGTAATGAAGAAACAAAAAGGCAGCAGTAGTTTTAATATCAGATTTTCACTATAAAGTAGTATTTTTAATCTACACCCATATCCAGTTGCAAACAATAGTACTCCATGAAAATCCATGGAAAAGACGGCTTTTAATTTGTGTCCTAGAATTTTATTTAGCTCTTAGCATCACTCATTATGCTGAAAGAGACCAGGAAACATATCAAAGAAATTATATGAAGAAAAGTATCATATGATATGTGTCCAGCTGTTCCTCTAGTTCCACCACCATAATAGCAAGAGTTGGTGCAATGAAGTCCTATTATTATTCTAGAATAGAGATTGCTCAGTCTTTGTGAAATTAGCATCCATATTGACAAATTATACAGAACTGGCAAGCTGCCTCTCATTTACATATAAACTGTATTTACTTTTTCAAGCAAAATAAATACTTCTAGGGTCAGACACTCGTGCTAGAAATTGTCATGGCTCCAATTCCATTTTACATCACTGAGGACTTGCTCCCTTGCCAACAATAGTGTTAAGTAAATGAATGAATTTAACTCTTATCTGAATTCATTTAATAATAGCATGTCTGCAGTTCAGAAACTAATCCCTCACCTCCAGGATAGCCATGGGCACTGTTGCAGACAATATTTTCAGCCTCTCTACAGCGAGACTTGCTTTAAAATTTTGCAGTTGAAAATACTTTCACTTCTCTTGACAACCTGCCTATTCATTTTATTGTCACTGCTTTCCCTCAGGCTCTGCCAAGAAGTTTGCACTTGCAGTTTGATCAAATTACATGCTTTTCCTTGATATGAACATGTAAAACATCACTGTGCTTTGCTCAGGAAATGATAACAGATTACAGAACGTCCCATGTTTACGTCACTGATTTGAATCCAGTCCAAGCCACTGGTGACTGACTGTCATCCTTAAATAACCCTTATGAAACTGGAGAGAGTCTTAATCATGTTAATTTTGCAAATGAAATATTTCCTGAATGTGAATGAGGAAAATCTAAAAATTCACATAGTTGAATGTGGTGTAGTTGAGCTGCAGCTGAGCTTGAGTGGAAAGGAAAATATTTCCAGCAGATGAACTGTAAGGCAGCACTTGATTGACAGTGACATCTCAAAATAATTGAGGAACAGACATTTCTCCTTCTTTTATTTTGATTCACCAAACGAAAGCCTTAGTTCTCCCAGTCACCATTATGATGATAATATTAGCATTCATTAGGTATCTAAACACAACATCGATAATCATAGTAATGCTACCACATCATAAATAGCAGAGGTAGTAATTTACATAAAAAGTACTGTTATCAATTGCCTCTAATAATGAAAGTGTCTCAATAAACATGCCAATAATACTCTTCTCTACCCCCTTTTAGAATCTCCAAAGAGAAATAAACCTAGCATATCCTAGTTGCTTTTACGTCAAGTTTTGAAATAAGACCATCAGCTCTAAGCACACAAAGAAGTAATGTGTCAAAAATGCAGTCAAGAACTCATTTAAGGTCTTGTTTAAATGATTTAGTGTGTTCATATTAAAAAAAAAAAAAAACAACCAAACAAAAAACCAACTAAACAAACAAAAAAATCAACTTTTCTTGTGTTTCATTCCTATGATCCTCCATTTCCTTGGTATCTGGTATCAACATTTTTACATGTGTACTCTTGATGCTGAGTCATGATTTTCTTCAGTTTTATGCATATTGATCCCTGATTTTTTTCTCCATCAATATTATTATTTTTAGGGTGTGGAGGGCAGAGTTTAATCAATATCACTGTGTTAAAATAGAAGCACTGTCCAAAATTCTTCAGATTTATCGGGTTTTACATTCAAATTAATCAACTTGTTACGATTAATAATCTTTGATAATCACATAGAATTCTCCCAGGTAATTCAGTATGTAAATGGTATTTTTCATATTGGATCATTATTTCTGAGAGTGCATATTATTTGTGATTTCATATATGATGGCGGATCGTGATTCTGCAAAGAAAGAGTTATCTGACTTCTTGCTGAAATTACCACTGTCCCTGGAAACTTCAAAAAATTTTTGCGGCCTTCACTGTAATCTATGACATTTATTTTGAAGCACAGATGTAATAGATATCATCTTGTGTAGATCAGGAATTTATAAGTTAAGCACATCTACATCACATTTTGGATGAGTCATTGAACTGAAACTTTTATCACAACTTTGATTTACCCTTAAAATATTGCTGCATATCTATTTAATATAGCACTTAGACTAGTCTCATATTACAGATATCATAGAATCATAGAATAATATCCTGGCATGGAGGGTACCCACAAGGATCATTGAGTCAAACTTCTGTGTCCCAGCACAGGACAGCCCCAAGAGTCACACCATGTCCCTGAAAGCATTGTCCAAATGCTTCTTGAGCTCTGTCAGGTTGGTGTTGTGGCCACTTCCCTGGAGAGCCTGTTCCAGTGCCATACCCCTCTCTGGGTGAAGAACCTTTTCCTGATATCCAACCTAAACCTCCCCTGACACAACTTCAGGCCATTCCCTCAGTCCTATCACTGGTGACCACAGAGAAGAGATCAGTGTTTGCCCCTGCTCTTCCCCTCATGAGGAAGCTGTAGATTGTGATGAGGTCTCCCCTCAGTCTCTTGTAATAAACCATGTAATTTTGAGAACCACGGGTTTGAAACCAAAATAACCTAAGAAAGGATGTTTGATGTTGTCATGAGTGCTGTATACAGATGTGAACAGTGTTTGTGTGACTATTTGCTTGAGTCAGGTTAACAGGAGATCGTTTTTATTGGGAGGTAATGAGGAACACTATTATATTTGTCAATATATGTGGGAAGGAAATAGGTGCTCGGACTCCCTAAGAATCATCTCAAGGCAGATTTTGGGGCAAAGGAGGGTTCTGGAAAGTCATTCTGAACTGTTCCTCTTTAAACTTGGACCTGTAGTTATGTCTCAAATACTTGTGTCTTTTTGCTATTTGTAAAAGTTTATTTCTTTTAAATGGTGAGTAGATATTTATGAAACTATACTCCTAGAGTCCTAGTGAGGTAAGGTGAATAATGTATCTCAATTTTGAGAATGAGAACTCAGGCACTAAGTTCAGTGAGCATTCAAATTGTGGAATCCCTTAATAAGACAGACCGAGATGATGTAATAATTGGGAATGGTGACATGCAGTAGAGATCACTCAGTTCGTCTTTGCAAATGAGATCTTTGTGTGTTGGACAGCAATAAGAGAAGAAATTTTTATAAGAAATCTTTTCTTACCATTTTTCTGTCTGTTTGAACCTTCTCACTACTGATGTGCTCCTAATGAATTCTGTTTGAAGACCACTTGGAGTGATAAGAAGCCCTATGGAAGAATTGTGGAAACTTTGTCTATATTGTACTACAGTTTTCACCAGCATCGACCGTGTCTATTTGAATCAATGTTTTTATATGAGCACTGCATCAAGGATGAAATTCAACTTTTATGTTCCTCTCAGATATGGATACCTTGAATAGCACAACTTTTAGAAAAAGGGAAATTCGTTCTTCTCATCACAGCTGTCAACATTTTAGCTTTGACTATATACTTGGTAAGGGGTTCATTACATTCTTATGGTTTCAAAAGTAGGAGTGTGAGGTGGAGAGGGAACAGTGATTCTTTAATATGATACTGGTGACCTTTTATGGTTTACAATGGGTCGTAAAAAGGCAGGTGGTGATCAAAGGAGATAATGAAGACTTTTGTAAAGATATGGAATTTTCGAAGAGTTAATTGGATCCAGAACTGGTTGGCCAGGACCTTCATCTATTTTAATTGCTTTTTCTTAGGGGCTTTTTTGTGTGTTTTCAGTTTTTGCAAGAGTATGTCTTCATGTCTGATTCTGCTCGTTTGGGCAAGATACTGAATATGGGGCAGTGGGAAGTTCTGCATCACCCTAAGTTTCTCCCACATATCCCACTTGGGACTAAAGACATTGCAAGTGTAGCATCTTCTGTGCTATGGAAGAGGTTTGATGTTCATCTTACGATGTTTTGGAGAAAGATGACAGTGGCTTCAATTCAGGAAAAATCCTATCTCCACTGCTAACTTATGCTTTATGAGCCCAGTTCCCTTGTGCTTATGGCTTTTGCAGTGTTCATGTAAACAAGCCAAGAAAAAATTATAAATTGCATTAACTTCATCCGTTATCTATAAATATTGAGTAGGTAAATGATACAGCAGCAGTAAGCTTTACAAAAGGTCTGTGAGAATTAGCAAATTTACATGCTGTGCATCCTGGCTCTGAGCCAGAAGAGTTGGTTTGGTGATTTTTTTTCTTTTTTTTAACTCCACAAATTCTCTGCACCTTCAGATTGACTCAGATTCTACTGATTCCTGCAGCTGCAATGGATTTTATTATTTTATGGCACACGGGACTTTTTTCTGTCATTTCCTGGGTTTGTTGGGGTTTGTGTTTTTTTGTTGTTGTTGTTGTCATTGTGCTGTTTCACTGTTGCAGATAAAGTGAATGGCAAATCCATACCAAATGGATTTGCTTGTCATAAGAGCAAAAGCAAATCCAAGAAGATTGATGCATATTAAACTCTACATTTTAGAACTGCAGGTCTTGTGCTTTAATAATTAGAGGGTCTACAGAACTGTTAACACAAAAAATTCAGGAGCAAGCATTTCTGTGTTCCAACTAATCCCATCCTTTTTGGTACCACTGCTCACCCATTGTTTCTTATGGGATTCTTCTCTCATTGCTTATTAACTCATTTTCTGAATTCTAACAATAAGTTGAATGTCTCTTATGCATTTTGTCTAGGAATGCTAGGGCTAAGAGCTGCATGGATTAAAACCAATATATGATGACAAAGGTAATATTTTCAGATATTAGTTTGATTTCAAATAGTGCTGTAGCCTATGCAGGCTGCTAGAAACGCTGGTGGTGTTGCCAAACTCATGGCACAGCCGAGAGCTGGGGGGTGGCTTGAAGTCAACCATCGTAGCTCACCTTTGCTCTTTGGCCAGGAATTCTCTGGTAAATACTTGTGCTTAGGATGTGCCGCAGTGTTTCCTGTCAGAGCATCCAATAAAGAGTTTCTGGCATTCAGTCAAAGTAGAGAAATGCTGAAGTGATGATCTGAGGCTCTGCCATATTCTGTGTTTTATTAATTCTGTCAATACCTAATAGCTGTGAACAAATCACAAGGAACTGGGGCAGCTCATTCCATGAGGTAATTCATTGACAGAGAAGTTTTCAGCCACATCCCTTTAGAATTTGGGAAGAGTAAAATAAAAGTGGGGCTGAGCATCTAAGCCAGAGAACTCTGATCCAAAGATATCTGAAGTCGGTAGTCTTTCATCTTGGTTCCTTGTCTTTCATTTGGGACCTGAGTGCAAGACAGCTGTTTCCAAAATTCCTTTTTAATATGGTTTCTGTACTAGTTAAAGAATAGAAAAGATTATTTCTTCAGTGACAGAATTTCCTAAATCTTTTGTTCCTCTACATTTAAGCAGGAGTCTGTTGTTATTTTTTAAGATGCTAATTAAAATTATGAAGTGTACCCATGATTGATTTCAAAGAGGAAGAGGTTGGGTTAGAATAAAATAGCCTGCCTGAAGCCTCGAGAAATTACAAATCACTAAGCCAAGCCTACCTTAGGAAAGGCAATTTTATCCTATTCAAAGAGACATTTTTCCTTAGGTATTTTACATGAGAACCCTGTGCTCTACTTAAAAAAAGAAAAAGAGTTCTTTGCTTTAAAGAATAGCCATTTCTGAAGCTCAAAGAATTGTTTCTTCAAAGAAGAAACAGCAGAAACCAAACCCATAAAACAGTGTTCTGAGTTGTTTTTTTTATGACTGATTAGTAGCAAGCCATTATCAGAGCTGTCAGGAACAGCTTCAGGTAGTCCACAGGAAATTTCAGGTTTTTAATGCTAGTGCTAATTCTCTTAAAAGTGCCTTTTTTGGTAAGATTGAAAACAATCTCTAAAAAGCCTGCTAAATTTTAAACCTCTAATATGCTGAGCTGTGAATTAGGACTTCCATCCTCTTCTGTCAAGAAAAGGCACATTAGTAAGATTTTTAAAAATTTCAAAAGCAGGTATTACCAAGATCATCTTCCATGTGAGTTGGAGGATGATATAAAAGTGAAAATGGCAAGTGGAGCTGTTTGCCCATCTCAGAAGTGGTTAAGCTATCACATGCAAACTTTTCACAGTTTGTTTGTTTCCTTGCTGAATTGACTTCCTGTCGTAAACAGCATCAAAAGTAGGTCATGACACCTTTAGATCTTTTTTTAATTTTGAGAGTAATTTTTTCCTGCAATCTTTCTTTTGCAGAGTTGGAGAAATTTTGCCCTAGTTTAAAAAAAAAAAAAAAAAAAAGTAAATTAAATGTCAGTCAAAGAAGACAAAAGCTGGAACTTTTCCAGCTGGAAAGTGTGAAGCAAGTCAAAAAATAGTAGGAGGGGAACTTGGTAAAAAGTTATGCTAAAACACTTCCTACTGTATTACCACTTGAAAAATAAAAACGATTTAAAAACCTTTCCAAGGTTGAATCTGACCCAGAAATGAGAAAATTACTAACTTATTTAAACACCATCTTTTGTCATTCCAATGATATATTTGTATGATTTATGATAGTTTGTTTTATCCTGAACTGACATCTGGTATGGAAAACTTCAGCCTATGTAGCTCAAATTGCCAAATCTAGCAAACAAAAAATGGTGATTCACAGCACAAATGATAGGGTGACCTTAATAATTACTGATTAGGCCTCCATCTATTATGTATGTCTAAGAATAAATAAATTTATTCTATGGTTGTGTATTACAGCTGATGCTAATTCTGAGGTGTATTTATATTCAAGGAAATTGGCTTGTTCGGTTTTCCTTTTAAATATTTATGTCAATCTTCATGAAACTAGACAACCATCATTGATAAAACTTGCAGATAACTAGAGGAGGAGTTGTCTACTATAAAAAGCAATCTGCATTAATTGATAAAATGTTACTTTAAGGATGAGGGTCTCATAGGAAAAGAGAGTTGTTTGGATGGATGATACAGATAGAAATTGCTTCGATGAAGGAGGGGCTTTAAACTTTCCACCATTTTTCCTCACTCTATTCATAGAAGTTTGCTTTCCCATTTCAAAGGCATCAACTGTGTGGGCAGCACATGGACAGGATGTCCTGCTTTGATCCCCAGAGAGCATCACCTTCAGATGGAAAGGGCTTCAAAATCCCTCAAAGAACTGAGGTTGCCAGACTGACCAGTCTCTGTTTCACTGGATCCTCTTTCTTGTGCTTTTTGAAGATGGGTGTGGTGTTTGCCCTTTTCCAGCCACTAAGACTTTTCAAACATCAGAGATTTGTAGCTCCCTCAGCCCTATCAGCTATATCCTGTGCAGTTCCATGGACTCATTTTCTTATTTAAGCACAGCCTCATTGATTTCCCTGTGTCATGTGTAGCACTTCATTCCCCCAGACTCTGACATGAGGTGCACGAGCTGGAAAGCCTGAGAACAGACCCTGACAATAAAGCTCCAGTCAAGGAAAGCATGCTCCTCTTTTGTTTCTGAGCTTGCTGTCTCTGGGTCCCCTGCCCACTGAGCAGCAAGGCTGTCCATTCCATAGCCCTCCTTTTGCTACAGATATGGATGAGGAACGCTTCTTTCAGTGCCTTCACATCCTTACTCCTCCTAGATGCACAGAACATCACTGGTGCAATATCCAGTTTCTTGCCTTCTTCCTGCAGACAGCTGACAGTGTGCCCATCCAAGGACAGTCAGGCCTACAGGGAAAGGGTTATATCTTTTATAAGACCAAATAATACAGCTGGAAGAAAAACAAGAAAGATTTTTGTCTCAGAGGACTTTCATTAGATTTCTGAGCTCAAAACTCATTCTCTCCCCTGACTATATTTCTTGGTCTAATAAAAGATATTACTTCTCTTTACAAGCCTAGCAGGTTCATAGAATTACACCAGCAGAGCTACAACGACACTTTTGTATGAGCAGGGAGACAGAAGCCCATAAAATTCAAAATAATACATGTTATATATGTTAAGGTTATCTATTCAATGTAGTCACTCTGAGCATAGTGATAATTAGCACAGAAATAGACCAGGCTGATTAGAGAATGTTTTTCAAAAGAGATATGAGCCTAATATAGGTTTCTGGAGATGGGAATAGGAAATGTCAATGTACTAAAGGTAGGAATAGATCTGTTGGAGTGACTTATATCTTATTTTCGTCAGTGAACAAGCACATAAGGAGTAAAAAAGAAATATGGAAGAAATTCTCTTAGTTACTGAAGTAAGATAATTATGAATCCTATCAGCTGAGGGAAAAGGACATTAATGAATATTTTCTAGTTTTATACATTGTTAATAGTATTCTGAGTTTTCAAATCTGTCTTAAAATCACAAAACCACAAGACAGACAGGTTTGGATGTCAGGGACTTGGACTTAGAACAGCTTGTTTGTGCAAGGACTTAGTTCTGCTTGTTCAAGGAATTTGAATTTGCTGAACAATGATGGTTCCTGAGAGTAGGACTGTCATGAGTTGTGTAATGCTTGCACTAAGTTACTGTCAAGGCTTTCTTAGAAGGTACGTGGTCTCTATTTTCACAGCTTGTAAAGCTGGTAAGGATTAAACTGATAAATGTAGATGTTCATGCCAGAAACCAGACAGTCCAATCATGAGAAAAAGATGTCCTGTAAGGACAATGTGTCCAGGCAAACAAACCAGCATAGCTTTCTGATTATTGAATGCTTTGGAGAAACTGCCTGTAATCTCCATAAAGGAGCCTATTAGATGATATTATTCCATGAATAAATTTGTATATGAAAAATAGATGAATTATTCACTTAGTGCATCTTGCATAGAGGCAATTTATGTTTCTATAGCAGTACAAATTCTCATTTTAATGAGTGCTTTAATGCAATGAAAAGTGAGCTGAGCATAGCTCCCAGGTGTTGTACTAAAAATGGAGGCACATTCAGGATCTATTCTAAGAAGAAATATAGTTGCATTTGCCAGTGTAGGGATAGGATTGGATTCTCATACAGGCTAGGGAGGCTTCTTTTCACTAAAATCTTCTGGCTTAAACCAACCCAGACTCCAGCCTCAACTGTCTTATATTCAGGTTCATGTTTGCAAAGCCTGATTGTGTATTAGGAGCACAATGAAGTGCAGGTTAAATCAGTAATATATAGCTATGCCAACACAGTTAATAAAAGTGTCCAGAGTAAAGTGTTTAAATCAGAACAAATGCTGACAGACTACTAGCATTCATCTCTACTTTAGACAATGAATAGATGCCACACCAGGTACTAGGCTCTTTGGGCTTTTTTTTTTTTGTCTCTTTAGCCTGAAGTGGGAGACTTACAGCACATTAGCTAGGATTGCATAAATGAAGGTTAGTTTTGCAGTGAAATTTTAAAAGACCATGATATTAAAAATAAAAAAATAAGTTAAAAAAAAAATATTATGGGGAGTTTGTGTTAAAGCCTGAAGCTAGTAGCAATAATATCTTCTTTCTAAATTTGGGAAAACTAGTAACATTCTCCATCAAAACTATAATGGAGATGAACTCTGAGACGAGAGTAGTCCCACCAAGAGTCAGCTTCCAAGCGAGCACTCTTAGTCCTGCCGACATTTACACCTTCCCCAGTAGCTGTTAAACTTAGGGCCTGCTCCTTAAAAGATGATCAGTGTCCCCAGGCAAAAGCTCTGAGTGTGCATTGGGAGACAATGCAGGGGTACACACAGGCTGTGGAGAAAAAGGCCTTGAGGATTCTTGTTTTGTGCTCTGTCTAGCATTTGGAAGGGTATTATTTTTAAGTCACCTTTCCCAGCTGAAAGAAATTTTTCGTATGGGACGAGCTGGGATGGTAATTTGAGCCTAACTACTGATTTCTTAATGTACTGTTAAGACAGACCTTTCTTCTTAAAAGTAGTAGGATCTTTTCAAATGGAAAGATGATTTTAAAATAGGTATTATCCTTTAAAATTAAATCCCAGAAAGACTGTAGCGAAGAGCACAGTATTAATACTTAGCTGGTTAAATTATCACTGCCATAGATGCCAATATTTTCTTAGAAGGATCTTTGCAATATCAAACTAACTAAGGAAAATTCTCAGTGGTTTAAAGTTCTTGGTTTCTTTACCCGATTTCAGCAGTGTGTATGAATCTATTGTAGGAATATAGTGTTCTAGCAAATATAATTCTCATCCTTTGCAAGACAGATTTATAGCGTTCTGTAGTTTTAGTTACTAAGATACATTTCTAATTTATTTTTGTGGCAAATTCCAGTGTCATTAAAGCAGTGATTTTCATTTGTAACAAAAATTTATTTTAGTGATTCAGCTATTCTAGACAAGGTTTATTAGATGTATCATTTAATCTTTTACACTAATGGTTTACTGTTTTCCACAAGGATCTTTTATTTAAGTCTTCAGGTACTCTACAGAATATAATTTGCCATTTATTTATGAAAACATATGAAATTTACTCACACTAATGCCTCTGTTTCTTTTTTGCAGAACTACCCACTACTGCATGTGGTTCCACTGAACTAGTTACTAACAGATCCTGATAGGATTTAGATATTCTTCAGTGGAACACCGACTAGTAGTAAGCGTAGTGGACTCCAAATTTGCTCTAAATCATGTATGCACAAGTGTAACAGATATTTTAAACAGGTTATGTACAGCTGTGGTAGCTCTACAGCATCACCCCCAGGAAAAGCAATTGGGCAATCAGAATTGCATTTCTTCTGCTGGTAAGGGGGGGATGCTTCTGAAGTCTCTTTGGGGGCAACATCAGAAGGCCATAGAGAGTACAGGCCTGTTTTAGGGACAGCCTTTCTGCTAGCTAGTGATGAAGCAAATGCCCTCTGGTATATAGAATGAATGAAGTTGAATGTATGGACTGTGCTGAAGGTGGGTTTATGGTGTTGGTAATTAGAGGATTGCTTTTGACCATTATCAGTATAGCAGTTGGTTATCAGAATAGCAGTTCTGTCATGGCCTCTAGACCTAAGAAAATTTCAGTTTATTGATGTTAAAATGGCCTGTGCTTTGCAACTAAGGCTAGATCATCTGCAGGCAAAAATTTTAAAACGTATTGTCTAGACCCCATAGAGGTCTATGACCAGGCCACATTATTTAAATATTTCCCAGTGCTCAATGCTCCTGGTACCTGTGCTGATCTTTAGGACTTTAGGTGAGCACACTTGCTCTCATTGCAGTTGAATTTAGTGGGAAGAAGTTACTTCTTGTAATCCAGGTTGTTGGCCACAACCATCTCCTCAAATTCACTCATGACCTTTCTGTTCTCCACTGCCCCAAGTGTCAGGGTCAAAAGAGAGCCTTCAGTTGAAGGTGCTGTTCCTTCTCAGTTGGGGCCTGGTACTGATAACTAACTCTGCTTGGTCACTGCTGTGCTAAATTTTTTGATTTCTTCACTAATAGTTCTGATTCCTGAGAATGCTGCTCTGTGCTGAAGGAGTGGGAAAAAACATCCACAATCTTATTTTCTTCACTACCAAACCCTCAGAAATATATGATCCAGTAAATCACTTGTTCTATCTGGTCCATAATGCACTAAAAGCTGGTGACTCTGTAGCCATATACTCTGTGAGCATGGGTTATACCGGAGTAATATTTTCTAACATATCAGTGGCAGAATGCAGCTTTGATTTACTAGCCAGTATCAAGCTGGGAATTCTGTGACATATCCAACTTAGCAGACCTCTTTTTTTCTGCCAGTGCTAAGAATAAATCCTGAATTTTAAAACAGAGTATTGATCTGTGTGTAAGCAAAGATTGTTTCCATCTCCATGTTCCTCATTTAAGCATCCCAGGAATCTGAAGAATCAATGGAAAGCAGTTTGTCATCTAGTGCTACTCTTGCTGCATTACCATGTTAGCTCCTCTGTAGTGAGAAACTTGAAGGCAATATTTGAGTAAAAGCTTGTTTAGGTTTGTCACTTTGTACCTAAGCTCTCCATTCTTTAGGCCCTCTCCAGAGTGCCTTCACATATGCACATTTAAAATGGAAATAAGCTAAATTGCCCTTTCATGCAAATTTCTCATGCTCCATCAGCTTTTTTCTTTCTGTCTTTTTTTTTTCTCTAATATTTACATTTTGGTGTTGATGCTTTGTGAGCAGCTGTTTCCTAGCCCCTCTGCTTGGGAAGCATGTTGCACTAGCATGTATGACTAGGAGATGCTCTTGTCAGATCTCTCTTTGTACTACATTTAAGAAGGAGCTGGAAAACTCTGCTGTGCTGAGCAACAGAAAGTGTAAGCTACTTTGATGTTGTGTAACTTTGAACAGCTTCTAGACAGGTACAAATATGCTTAAAGATATAGAAATTGTCTGTGCTGAACACTGGTGTATGTTTCCACAATACCTACATGCTAATTCCTTTGCTTTTCATGTTGGCAATGAGAGGCTGAACGTGTCTGAGGAGACAGGGACCCACAGTCTTTGAGACAAAAATAGTATCTTATAGCAGCTGCCTCTCTTTGACTTTGTATTTTGTATTTGAAAGTAGTGTTTTCATGTCATTACATCAGTGCCTTGACTAAGGAGGAAGTGTTTTTCTGTGTCCTTTTTTTATTTGGTGTTTCATGGTGAGGTTGAGAATTGTGTAACAATGCCAAAGATGCTGAGTATAAGATGAAATGAGGTTGCTCTGTTTCCAAGGTTTTCAGGACATGTATTTTCATGGTATGTGCATCCTGGGAACATCCCCCACCCTTCACCCAAGTCCAGTGAACTCGTTCTTCTTGCACGAGGAAAACAACCACAGCAGTACTGCCCAGTGAGCATTCAGTAGCTAAATAAATACATAAATATGCTTTTGAGTAAATAGTGCTGAGGTATTGCTTAATTTAAAATCCTTTAGCCTGCCAAAGAAAAATGGAGATTCCCGTATGCTATGCCTGAAAAAAGTATACTTCATAACATTGTACTTCATGTGAAAAGATAACCAGATGTAGAGTTCCTTGATGCATTTCTGTGAAAGCAGTGGTGTGATAATTCTGCTTACACTTCAAAAATAGTGCTAAAGAGGTGCCACTGAGGTTAGCCCAGATGTTCTGTAGCCTCATTGGGCCCCATGTATACTTAAACATGCATTGCTTGTCTGCTGCCTTTAAAATAAGAACAGATTTCTTTAGTGCAAGCACAGGTCGGTACTACTGCTCTGCAGGAGCCTTTCTTTTTCTTCCCAGCTTGGAGAGTGATGAATCTAATACACAATTCTCCACGTGGATTTACTTCCAAAGCTGACTCCCAGACTACTAATTCAGGGATTATATTGAAGGGGAGATCTTTATTGCAGGGAAAAAAAAGCCAAGGTGCTTCTCAGCATACGTGCTCACCGAGCTGACTGCAATGCAGTGTGGAGGTGCCCAAGCAGCTCAGCACTGGCAGCACTCTGCTGCAGAAGCAGGGCTTTCACCATGGGCCACTTTACTCTGAAGGATTCACTTACGGCGTTTGCTGGACTGGGTTTATTCAGAATGCTGCTCTGTAAACCCACTTTCCTCCAAATGAAGCAGTGGTGGCTTTGCTCTGCACTGTTACTACTTTGATTTCTTACTGGAATGTTGCCCCCAGAATTTTTGAGCCCTGAACAGCAAACAGGTTTTGTTGATACTCCACTTTGACAAACCATTTCTGAAAATTCGGAGCATAAAAACGTGCCTTGCTAAGCTGAGGGGAAAGCTGGGAGTCTGCTGAAGAATGTTTGAACACTGCCAGGGAACTGATGAGAAACTGAAATGTGCTCTGTGTGTTTTCTTGCTACCTGTAGAGAGGGAGCTTCATGCAACCGAGTGGAAAACAGTGCTTTTCACTGTTTGTCACTGAATAGGTTTGATCAAAGGTTTTATGATGGTATCAAAAGCTTATATATTGTGATTTAATACAAGCTGGAGTAGTAACCTTGAATATTTTTCTCTGATTTCAGAAGGTGGACAAAACAGACCAAGTTCAGTTATAAAACCTGATTTTAAGGTTCTTGGTTTTCTTCCAGATCTCACATGACTTAGATAAAAGACATCCTTTTTAACTCTTAATATGCTTAATGAGAAAGGAGACAGTAATTTGCAATTAAAAATCAAAGTGACTATATTTAAACTGCACACAAACCTGAACTTACTTGGTATTATCAATTACCCTGGAATAACTCAGACATCAGTGAGAAATCTTTCAGTGTAAAATGAAAGTGATGTTCACAAGTTTTATTCTGGCAGTATGAAGAAATTTGTTAGCAAAGGGGTGATGTTGGTATTGGGTCAAAGAACAGGCTTTTCTGAGTATTTGACATT
Source organism: Aphelocoma coerulescens (assembly GCF_041296385.1). Lineage (NCBI taxonomy): Eukaryota > Metazoa > Chordata > Aves > Passeriformes > Corvidae > Aphelocoma > Aphelocoma coerulescens. The sequence continues at coordinate 23,215,670 of NC_091017.1, forward strand.
AATTGAAATATGGAGGCCATGGGAAAAGAGATCAACATCTGACTCATTATTATCCTTGACTGACTCTTCAGAGTTGTGTAAGATTGTCAGGGGATGGGAATAAAAAAAAATGCAAGAAAGATGAAAGCAAAGGAAACAGGGCTGTACAATAATTTGTTTTGTTAAGTCCCATCTCCTTCATAAGACAAAAGGAGAAAGGAGGAGTTGGGGGGAAGTTTCCTGAGAGGACTGTCCGAGAGAAAAGGAGATCCATGGGCAAAGAGAAAGGGGAAAGGACACAAAGTGGTTTGACAGATGTGTCAAAGCTGGATGTAGTGAAAAGTGAGGTCCCTTTTCCCCCAGACACCAACCCAAACCCTAAAAAACAAGCAAACAAAAAAACAAAAACAAAACAAAAAAAAAAAAAAAACACACAAGATAGGAAAAAGGCACAGGAAATGGAAAGGAAGATCAAGGGAAAGAAAAGCAGAGAGCACAGAAAGTACCCTGATAGTACAAAGAGAAATGGATGGCAAGAGGTTTCGTAATGTAGGAAAGAGGAAGATAACGACAGGTGAGGGAACTGCTGGGAGTACTGAATTCACAGTAAAAAAGGACTAAAGAAGGGAAAAAATGGTATTTTCCAAAGATAAGAGATGACAGAAGGGGAAAATGATAGATTAAAACCAACGAATTTCAAATGAAAGGGAATGAAGCAATAGAGAAAGTGAGCCAGAGATAAAGAGATGGGGGGGGAGGAGAAGTGGGGGATCATTAGAATGACACCACTGGCTTGGAGACATGGTTCATTTTCTTTGAGATGTGGTAATTTACTACACATTTGAAAAATTATACCATTAGATTCTAGAATCTTGGCCTAAGCACTAAGCATCAGCTTTGTGAGTAGAGCATGGAGTGTGAGGACACCTATGAAGTCCGTGCCATTTCCCTCATAAATTCAACATTTGTCAGTGGTCTAAAACACTCAATTATAACTTCTGGCAGCAATCTGGGTCCTTGAGAAAACAATGAGTCAGGAGCTAGTAGGCAAATGAACAGCAGGTTACCAGCAGGTAAGTTTCCATTAGCTTCTTGATTTCAGTTCAGTAGGAAAAGGAAATTTGGTTAGTCCCCAAAGCAAAATATTTTATTAACTCCAGTCAGCATTATTCTGCCTTGTGCTTTGAGGAAAGAAATTCCTACTTAGGTCACTTGCACTAGTGTCTATGATCAGTTAACAAAACAAATCCCCCACCTTGACTGCTGCAATTACAATCCTTACTCCACCGGATAAAGGGCTAAACTTGGGTATTCACATCCACCTAATAGCTCGAAAATAACATAGCAAGTCTAGGGGCAGGCCATTCCATCTAGTCCAGAGACAGATTAAAGCAGTAAAACACACTGTACAAAATAATTAACTGAATGCACAGAACTGTAGAGATTTCACCACGCAGAATGCAGGAGAAACAAGGGCTGCTATACATTATCCAATTGTTGAGCACCATATTTTCTATTGATTTTAATATCTTGCTATTTGCTGACTGTTACCTAAGGTTCAGTGAAGGTAGCAGCTAAACACAGAAAGCTTTCCTGCTAACCACTGCTGTTAGCAAATTGCTGTGAAGAACAAAACTGATCCTTGCTTCTTCAGTCAAGCCCAGGGTTACAAAGGCCCTCAGTTAACCCCTGGCCATCAGATTTTTTTCAGATCTGGTTGACAAACTGTTGGTTGCTGGCTAGAGAGCTGAACTGAAAGGACTCTTTAACCAGGTAACAGAGCATCTGACTACATTTTAAATAACTGACAGCATCATGTTGATGATGAAAAGATTTTTTTATGGTGTTTCTTCTTTGAGACAGTCTTTAATCAATAGGATTTAGTCTCTGATTTCCCAGTTGCTGTTGGATGTTATATTAAACAACAGGTGACAAGAGGCATCAGCAGTACTCTGTGCAAAACAATTTCTATGTTGTCCTTGAATTTTGCCTAGACTGGTGTCCTGGAAAATGTTGCAAATTCTGAATTCACATATCACAAAAAAAATTACACCTTTTTCTTCATCATTTTTTATTATGTGTCCTATTTCCAGTCTTCCCAGCACTCCTGGGAGTTTGAATCTTCCAACTGAGTGGCATTTTGTGACAGCTTCATGGGGGCTTTTCCATTTCTGTGAATTTAGTATGCTTTGGAATGGAAAAAAGGATTATTAAGGCACATTCCTTCTGTTGAAGTCAGATCTTGTAAGAATTCAGTTCCTAAAGCAGGTTGGACCTGGGTGAAAATGGAGGAGAGAGTTTCTGAAGAGCATGTGGGTACTTCAGGCAAGGAGGCTGCTATTTCTCTGGCTCATCAGCTCTGTATGAACTACTCAGTCATAGGCATTTCCACTGGAAATGTTTCACCAGGCTGTCCATAATAAAAACAAGATATTGGTGGGGTTTTTTTCTGTAAATGACAGAGAAATAAATGAAAGAGGAGTCAGTGATCCCAATGTCCTTAACAGATTTCGGTTGTGGATGTAGTGCACTTTTATCTTTCAGATTTCCATTGCACTTTCTCTAGTGTTAATGTTGTGGTAATGTAGTCTGAGTTCTGAGGTGGCTGCATTGCAGTGCTGGATAAACCAGTTCCTGAATATTTTCTGTATTCATTGAAGTAACAGAATACTCTAAACTTTGATGTAGTGACAAGCAGTTAAGTAATTTATCTGTATCACTATTCTGCTTTTATTCATTTTCTTTGATGGTCATCAACTGTGATCATAGCAGGTCAATGTATTTTTCTTGATTAATTGACACAATTTACTGTGCCTGAAAAAATAGTGAAAGCTCTCAGATATTCAGCAGAATTCAATGGTTGCATAGGAAGTAGGGGAGGAAAACTGGCTGTAAGCTCTGTCGTAAAGGCATTATAGATTTTAGTGTTCCAAGTTCCTTATAAATAATGAAATTGTAAGTACACATGAAATAGATTTTTGCCTACTTTAATATTGATACACAAATTAAATTCCTTCCATAATGTATTGTTCATATAGTCAAAAAATTTTAATGAAGAAGGAAAGTAAATTTCTGGCTTTGCCAGCAAAACAGGAGAACAAAGCCCATTTCAACAATGATGATAGTGAGGATAACAAGCTGGGATGTGGGATGAACAGAAAGAGATTGCAAACTGGATAGCAAAGGAAGTAGAAGACTGACAACTTTTCCATCTTCATCTTATTATATCAAACCTAGCAGAGTAAAAGCTGTAATTAGAATTAATAAAATAAGCTGCAACAGAAGTACAAAGTACTACAAATGATAAATTTCATGTGGTATGAAGATGACAAGCACTGTGGTCAGTAAGAGAGTTCCCATCACCCATCTGCCCAAATCTACCAGAGTTAATGTGAGATTCTGTTATTGTCTGATCTATTCTCTCATTTCAACCATTAGAGAGAGAACAAAAGAAAAAAGGAAGTAAATGCAGAAGCAGCAAATGTTTTGCAGCAGCAGTTAAACAACTCAAAGCTGAAGAGGGAGCTTCATACCACCCCATCTCGATGTTTCAGCAGTAGTTACATTTGCTTCTTGCTCCAACGGCAAGCTCAAATTGTCATCAATAAATGTTGATTTGTTTTCTCCTAATAACAGTAAGCAGCTCCCACTCAAAATCAATTTCAACTTTGTTGGCACGCTCTGCACATTTGTCTTCAGCATGGCTGAGCTGCATAAAGGAACAACTGAATTGAAAATTAAATGAACAATAATTGAAAATAAAAAGTGCCTTTTTAAAGGAAAATTAGTGCTATGCTGCATTTCCAGAAATCAGTTAAGTTGGTGGGGGGAGTTTGCCTTAAAAAAGATAGGGTTGGGCTCAAATCTTAATTATATAAATATGTACACATTAACGTACATAATTAAAAGTGGACTTTAACCTCAAAAGGACAAAAAGGCTCTTCAGCAGCTTCCTAGGGTTTTAGTTCTGGCAAAAGCAGCAGAGTTTCTGCAGTAATTATACATCCAACACATTTAGATATGCTAATTGGAACTAAGTTCTAATTAGTTTCCTTGTGTGACTAAGAATGACAATCACCAAATTATTTTAATGCAGTTTTGTTCTGAGCTTAGTACTGGTTTTGCTATTTTTTGTACAGAAAATGTAGCCTGTGGAATGCTTTGCTTTATGGGATGTCAGTGGTTTGTCACGTACAAAGTACAGTGCAAGTATATTTGCTGCATTTCACTGTATTATTATAGTCAACACACTTCAGCATTTAGGTTATTCAGCTCAAAGTGTTGCAGGGCTTTGCCAGGGGAGTGATGAGGACCTAGAATGTGTCAGCAGTCCATTCATGTGAACAGCTAGATACACTGTGGAGGTCCAGAAGAAGCAGAGCAGGCAGGTATGATCTCTTGTTGGGCTTTGTGATCAGATGGGAACACGAAGTGGGGAAACCAAGCAGGGGTAATTAGTGCTTTTATTTAGAAACAGCTATTGGAAAGGTGAGCAATTGCAAGAGGGTAACATGACGCCTCCTGAGTTTGATTCTCCTTGTATCCTGTTGGTGCTTTCAATTTCTCTGGTATTCTGGATCTAGTAGATCTTTGATTCAGTCATTCCTTGAGATTTCAAGTATGTTCAGCATTTTCCTCACTCATTCCCTGATAGTATAACTTTGACTTCAGAAGGGCAAGAATTAGCTGTGAGTACTTCTGAAAGCAGCAGAGAGAAGTGACTACGTTGTTTTAAGGCCATCTTCCTTTGGGAAGCATAGAATCATGGGATCATTGAGACTGAAGAAGACCTTTGAGACCATTGAGTCAAACCCAGCTCCTATGTCATTGCAGAAAGTTTCTATCCTTTACTTTTTGAGACACACATTTCTTAAGGAGGCATCTTCAAAGAATTGATATGAATGTTATCAGAATTAAAAAATATAGAAGTCGCTACAAAATAGGTGTAATATTTCAAATTATCCATTTCTGGAATGGTTAAATATGTTTACTTGAAGTTAGTTCTTTCTTTTTTGTTTTGCTTTGAGAGATCTATGAAACACATATACAAAGCCTTTTCACACAAAGGCTGAAAATGATTTCTGTAAATTCCTGCTCAAGTATGGTCAGCACAGGTTTTCCCCTTCTTTACAAACCCTTTCAGATGGTTGGAGGCAACCTGCCATTTCTGTGACTCTGTGTGAAATTACAGTCATATTTTCAATGTTTTGCAGTTCTGTTTCTCTCCGATTACAGTGTTGAATGCTCCAAGAGAATAGTCTTAGTAGAGGCCACTGGACCCAACAATAACCTACTGATGTTAATCTTGATTTGTCAGCGGGAGCAAGACCTTTTGTTCCTTTAAATAGGAGTCAGAAGATGAGCATCCCTTGAAATGTTTCATTCACAGTCCATGGAGAAGGAAAGTCAGAGCAAGAACTTGTAGCTGCAGGTGGCTGTCTCTTTGGCTGTGTAATGACTTTACACAAGCAATTGGTTTAAGTGCCTTAATTGAGACTGCTCCAAAGTCCTCTGAAGTCAGTCATTTCCTTCTGTTGGGTTTTGGATTTAACACTGGTAATTGTGCAGGCCAGCTGAGTGCAGTAACGAATTTCAAAAATGAAACTGGTTATCTTGGTATGTGGTGCTAAGGCATGATGTGTGGTTGATTGATTTCTTTCTCTGTGCTCAAAGAAAGCATCTACCATCATACAAAAAACAGGCAAGTTATATTTTCAGAGAAGCTGAATTACAAGTCAGTATCTACTAAACTCAGATTGAAAGGCAGATAATCCTAGAGAGATTCCTGAGCAAAAGCTTCATCCATAGAAGCTCAAGAAATACGATAGCACCAATGCAAAGAATGGCATAGATGAACTTCTGCATTATCTATTGCGGTACTCTCTCAATACTGTGGTGTGCCTCTCCAATGATCTTTTCCTCAATTATCTTTAAATGTGATTTTTCACCTGGATTAAAATCACTGCTGTTTCATTAGCAATTAGTCGTATAAGCTTTAATTAAAGCTGGTGTAATTCCTTTTGTCAGAGTTCCACTAGGAAGGATGGGCTGGAGCAGATAGCATGCTAAAATGATGGTAGCTATTATTTCTCCAATTAGTGTATTACTGAAAGTAAGGTAGAAATATTGTTACAGCTACAGTACTTTTTAAATGTTTTCAGGTAATATAGAAGTCCTCTCTCACCTCTTTTAAAGCAATGCATATAATCCCAAATCCTGGATGCTGTCATCCATTGCACTGGTATTTGAAATCAGAAACCGATATCCTTAATTGCTTTAATTTCAATTTAAAGTTGAATCTGTGCACAAGACCTTCCGAGTTTCCATCCCATTGATTCCAGAAGGTATTCTGTTTATTTCATATGTTCCTGCATAAAGCCACCTAAGAGGAATGACTAGCAAAGTTTTATGGGCAATGAGAAAATTATTTTTGTTTTCTCTTTTAGCTTGGCTGCTGGAACCCCATCACTGGTCTGAATGGGTCACTAACAGACAGAAAGCTGGAGAATAACATGCGAGGAGTGGTTCTGCGTGTGGTGACTGTGCTGGTAAGCAGATGCTCAACCTTCTGCACTAGCAGGAATGTTTTTTTTTTTCCTTTTGCCTCATCTTTTTATTATGTACATCATTTTACCAAGAAGGTAGTTGGCATTAGAGTGTCTGATTTAAACTGGTCAGAAAAAACCCAGAAAAATGGATAATTTTCCACAAGATAAAATTATTTATCAGTACAGTGCATTTCAGACTGAATCAAACATGTTAGAACCTTTTTCTTGCACAAGCACATTCTGAATTAGGTAACACAAGCATATGAGCTGATAAAGGGCAACTTCAAGTGCCCTGTTAGCTAAAGTTACCTAGCTGAAGCTCTAAATGATTCAATTCCAGTCACCTTGGCAAATTGAGTGCAATCTAACACAAATTGTCACACTCAGGAAATATTCAAGGTCAGCTTAGGGCAAGTAATGTTAGTTTGGTAAAACATCTCCTGTCCCATCCTAGTTTTCTTCAGCCAGGTTCTTCCCCTTTGTGGGCATCTTGCATTAAGCAGCACAGGAAGATTCTTGGTTTAAAGCTGAACACACAATGTCTACCAGAATAGAAGGTACTTCGTGTTATGAGGCCAGTGTATTCCCTGCCATAAACTCTGCTTGAAGAGAAGTTTATAAGAGTGGAAAAAAATTTAAACAAATAAAGAAAAAGAAAATAATATGAGGTATATAGCCCTCTTTGGACCAATGCCCAAAGACAAAGTTGATCTGGGGTTGCAGAATTGTAAAGGTTAGATTGAACTATTTTCCTCTTGCTACTATCTACTTGTGTTTGAGTGCAGTGTCTGAGGGCCCAGCACTTGTTCATAAAGAACAAGAAAAGAGGAGTTTCCAGGCTTTGCATTACTGACAGTGCATGATGAAGGAAGAGGCTCCTACAGGGGTGGAAAGTGAAATCACCAGAGCATGTCAGTTCCATAAGACACAGCAGCAAACCAAACAACACAAAAAAAAAAAAAACAAACCAAACAAAAAAAAACAAACAAAAACAAAACAAAAACAAAACAAAAACAAAACAAAACAAAACAAAAAAACCCCCCACAAATCTAAAAAAGAACCCAAAACCAAATCAAACAACAACAGTAAAAGCCAGCCAAGGAAGGATGAATGCACAGAAAAAAAGGAGTACTAACAGAGAGGGGGAAGATCATACTTTAATTGCATGTTCATCAAAATAGCATCATGTTGGTAGTGGCTGGTCTTTGTTTTCCCTGATACTCATATTAATTGGTTCAGTATAATTATCTGTTAACAAAAAGGACCTGTGGATTTTCCCTAGAAAGATGAAGTTGTTCTTCTTTCCTCTCTCCCCACTGGTTTATCCCCAGTTATCTTAGTTACCTTGCTGGAGAGCAATCTTCTTTCACATTATTATAGCATGAATATTTATAAACGTGCAAAGATACACACAAAAAAAATTATCTGTGCTGATAGGATCCTGTAGTAATTATAAAAATGAAAGCAGACATTTAAAGTTCAAGACAGAGCACACAACACTTCAGTCTCCTTACTAGTTCTATATCTGCTGGATAGGACAAAATTGGAGATTTATATTTAACCTGTGTAATGAACATGTGTGATTCTTACCTTGGATGTGACAGCAGGAGGGATTTCACCAATTAAATTTATTTTAGTGATGATCTTCTTTATATTTTCTCTTCCATCTTTCTCACTGTTTTTCAATTAGGTCAATACATTTCTGTTAAGAGTAAAGAATCTATGCAGACTGTGAATGATTAGTTATTGATATTAATTCTGCCAGTTTCTAACAGTATGATCTTGATCCAGGGAAAAAAGTGTTAAAAATTAAATAATATACCTTTGACTATTAATAGGTTTCTTTTTCATGGAGAGTTGAGAAGTTTACATTAATTTGCAAATTTGTTTTGTTTTGTTTTGTTAATAGTTCAAATCTCTCATGTCTTTCTAGATAACACCCCTTCTCCTCTTCCAATTTCATTTTGTTATGCCTTCAGGTTGAAAAGGACTTATTCTAAAAATTGCAGTAGAATTTGAGAGGATAGCAAATTGCAGCACCTGGGTTTATACTGCTTTATACTAAAGAAATGAAACATTCTGGAGTCTGAAAACAAATGATTGTGACTTATTTCCTCAGCCTTTCAGTAAGCAAATGCTGAACAGTTCCCATCATCCATCTACTAATTCCTTTCCCTAAGTAAATTTAATAATTATGGGCTATGTATCTGCAGACCCAAACCAAAATCTCTTTGTGAGTATGGCAGAATACAGTATAGCCCCAAACTGGAAATCATCTGGTTTCACTTGGCAGAGAATCCTGGCTCCTCTGCAGTAAATGTGAATGCTCTCCTTTGCATAAATAGCAATAAGAAATATTTCTTTGTGGTTTATTCTGAGGAGAACTATGGTCATGTTTGTGTACATGTAATTCAATGCTTTAATCTGAGTTGGATTAGTACCAAACTTTGTACACTTCTAGAAAAGGGGTTTTTTTGTCTGACTTAAATATCAGATGTCTCTGTCTTGGACTGCTTCCACATATGAAGCTGAAGTCTGAACTTTGTGTTTGACAAGTTGCTCTTAAGTTCAAGTCACTTGCTTGTGAATTTCTGAAATGTATTCTGAGTTTCTGCAATGTAGCTCAATCAAAGGTCAGCATAGTAGGCTCAAACAAATTCAGAGTGTCTTGAATGAACAATTGGCCAAGAAAAATTAGCTATATATCCATTTTTTCTGTCTCAGTTTATTCTCTTTTTCAGTTGATCAGTTTTATCGAAAAAGACCTAAAATATAGCAGATACTCTCACAATATAATTTTACTAGCTGTGGCAATTACTGAATTATTCATATGAATATTAAGACATTGGAAGTGGAAAGAGATCTGGTCCATTTGACAATGAAAAGGCCAGCAGGTATTTGTAAAATCATATTTTTAAAAAAGCCCCTGTTGTTCAAAAAAGGAAATAGTTTGAATTTCCCTGTTTTAGAGCATTAACACCTTGACTGAAAGGTACAGAGCCTTTCCTGAAAGTGCATAAGGTATAATATCCTAATGGTGCAAAAGACTCTGCATGACTTTCTGTGACTCTACATGAAAATTCAAAACAGCTCCCAAACAGGAATGTATTTTTATATCTGGAGGGTTCTAAGAAGGCAGGCAGGATAAAGGAAAGAAAGATAACAGCAAGCCGTGCTGAATTATGCTTTGCCATGCAGCCCTATCCACTGTACCTCGAGAGTTACTAGCTGGGTTACTTGCACAGAGCTGCAGGTTGGTCACCCTTGGCTGCAGGTGGGCACTGTGGGACGTGATGTAGTGAAAGGACTAGCAAAAGGTTAGATAAGCACAGAAAGAAAAAATAATTAAGAAACATAATTTGCACCATGGAAAATGTTATCATATGTGGACTAGTTTAATTCTCAGTGTCTGGTAGTAAATTCATGAACATTTGTTGCACAGATTAGAAAAGAAAGTTATTTGAAAGCAGACAGTGTCTTTAGGGACATGAGCTGGCAGGAGGTCTGCATCTTCAGTCCCTTTTTTTATTGAATTTACCACTCAGAGAGAAGATGAAAAGTTAGATATGAAGCTAAGGCCTGGTTTTAAAAGCTGAAACTGCCTTTGGGATTTGACTTCCAACACTGGCTTAAAGAAAGTAAAAATAAAAATTCTTTCCAAGAAGCTGGAGTAACTTTCAGAGTGACTGGGGAAAGGACATAAGGCATAAGAAAGATGAAATAAGACAATGTTTAAGCACAGGTGGAGGAACAAACAGTCAGAAGTGATAAAGGTTTAAAAATGTCAGGACAAAAACATCAGTGAATGACTGTACAATAAAGATCAACTTCAGGAAGATCATGTGCAGGATACCTCATTAAATATTGAATAAATATTTTATAAATTGTGAACCAGTCTCATAGATAATGCTTCTTATATGTTCTCCCAATATTTTGAGTGATCACTTTTCCTATGCAGTCCCAATCCCGTTCCCCATTTCATAACTGGATGCTGTGGACTTCTGTAAAGTCTCTTCATTTTGCTAGGCAGCTCTATCTCTGCACTAAGAAAAATAATTTTAATTAGGCATGTATTATACTGAATTATATATTGCTCTCTGTATTGGTATATTGGACTACAGTAGTACCCAAAATAGTAATAATTAAAATCATTATTATAAGAGCAGAAAGTAATACTCTTCGATAGAGGCAGAACCTGTCTTTCTATTCCTCTTCCAACCACCACACCTGTACAAGGGCCAAGTTTAAATTGCTACTGACTGGGCACAGGTTTCTGTGAATGGCTGTTTTATATCCCTTTGAGCTACCTAGCTTGTATTAACAGGTCATAAACCTTACACTTATTGACTACTACGATCATTCATTTGACAAGCTTTAATCTCACAGCCTGCTGGGAAACCCAGCACCTTTTTTTTTTCCAATTATTGTTATTTTCAATCCATTTTTCTAAAGTAGCAGGTACTATATACTAGATAAGGTGGATATCAAGCAATTCAAATGTTTTGGGAACTTGCTGGGGCCACAATTTAACAGCAAGGTAGGGGCAGTGCAAAGCCTGGTAGGACCAACCTAACTCATCTCTGTGTCAAGGGCTACCTCTCAGGGCTCCTTGGCTCTTATCTTCTTGCTGACCCTTACCCATCTGCTCTCTGGGCATATTTGCATTCCAGAGCAATTCACACAGTTCACAGAAATTTGACTTTGAAACAGAAAGAGGCTCTTACTCTGACTGTAATTATCCTTCCATACTATGCAAGATAGAAAAGGAGCTGAACTGTGTGACACGATCCTTATGAATAGGAGCCCCCTTGCAAGGCTGCTGGAAGGAGTACAGTGTCGTTCCCAGCAGGTTAATGTACCCATACCACACTTTTGCTAAATCAAGTGTCTGAACTATCTGCATTAAAGCCACCATTGAACTCTTTAGACGTACTCTAAAACATTCCAATCAATTCCAATCTCAATCCATATTCCTGTAATATGGCTCAGAAAGAGCTGTTACCTGCATTAAGTTATTGTGAATTAAAATCAATACACAAAGCTTGGCAGCATCCTAATAGACCATTGCCACAGGTCGCTTTGAAAGAAGTCTTAGTCCCATTGCTGAGAAATGGGAGGAACTGGGAAGAGGGGCTAACATTCTTTGTTCATTTCTGGTAAATACCACTAAACTAAAGACCATAATAAATCCAGAAGCTACCATTTCACTCTGGAGGAAAAAATACTGTTTAAAGTACCGTAACTAAAAGAACGAGCTTCATGTCTAGTTGAAGATGACAATAAAAATATCAAAAAAAGTGACAGACTACGCACATGCATAAGAATAGGCCAAATGTAAAATCCCTTTAATAAGGTATTCAGTTTCTGGGATGTGAATGGGCTTCTTGCTGTAGATGAGGTGACTTTTCTGTCAGTACAAGTGACTTTCTAATCAAACTGTTTGAAAAGCACAGGATGAGAGAGAATGGTGGTTTTCAGTGCCAGTACGGTTACACATCCCATTGGCACTATAGGATATTGAATGACTATAGTATTTAATTATCCAAGATCTTGTAGATTTGAATCCTTTATGTTTTAGTGTTATTAAGAGGTGGGGGCTGTGTCATATTTTGCAGGAATTTTATAACTGTTGATAGTGGGAGAATTTCTGTAATGAAAGAATGAAATGTTTGAATTAAATTTTGGTCATTGATTCTAACATGAATTAATGTATATTATTTTTCAATTAAAAATAACAAGCTGCTGTGCTGTTCCTAGCCAAATAAAATCCCCAAAACAGGAGTCAATAAAGCACTTGAGGAAATTAAGTATTTGGGACTGCAAATTTCACTAAAATCTTTTGGGGAAGGAAATGGAAAGTCACTAACATTTAAAAGGGGGGCATTAATTATTTTATGAGTCAAGGGAAAAGTGATTTTGCCTAGCAACAAGACAATAGCATCTTGTGCTTGAAAATATTTTGTTTATAGTTTACAGGACTTAGTGTTTCCTGTTGGTTATAATGGCTGTGCTTGGTCATCCAGCAGCCATTGGAAGGGAGCTGAGAAATCTAGTAATAAGAGTGAATTTCAGTTTGGGGAGCAGTTTCTTAAAATTTGCAGGGAATGGGAGTTTTTAAAGTGTCATAGTGAATATTTACTTCACGAGATTGCCAAGGCTCATCCTGGGCTATGGGAATCATTTAATGTGCCTGTCCACTGTCTCTAGAGTCAGTGTCAAGTACAGATTGACAGACTCGCCCACAACTGAGCTTCATTTCTTGCTTTCTTTTTTCTCACTACTTTCAGTGGAGAAAAAGGGAAAATTTAATGAATGCAGTCCTATTGAATGAATACAGTGTGTTCAGAAATTTTTGATGAGTCGACACAGAGGTCATTTTCATACGCTTTATGAATGCTAACCACCCATATAATTACCTAATTTCAAAACTCTCTTCATAGAATCATTTAGGTTGGAAAAGACCTTTAAGATCATCAAGTCCAGCCATTAACCCTGCTCTGCCAAGCCCACCACTAAACCATGTCCCAAAGTGTCACATCTACACATCTCTAACATCTACAAATGTCTCCAGTGATGGTGACTCCACCACTGCCCTGGGCAGCCTGCTCCAAAGCTTAACAACCCTTTCAGTGAAGAAATTTTTCCTAATATCCAAAGTAATCCTCCCCTGCCACAACTTGAGGCCATTTCCTCTTGTCCTGTAGTTAGTTTCTTGAGAGAAGAGGCCAATTCCCACCTTGACACAACCTCCCTTTACATACCTGTAGAGAGCAGTTATGTTACTCTGAGCCTCCTTTCCTCCAGGCTAAACACTCCCAGCTCCCTCAGCTGCTCCTCACAGGACTTGTGCTCCAGACCCTTCACCAGCTCAGTTGCCCTTCTCTGGTGTAGTGAGGGGTTTAAAGCTGAACAAAGGATTCTTCTAAACATAGTAGAAACACATAAGACTCCAATTTGTGCTGTAAATCCCAGTAGGGGTTAGTTTCTCTCACCTTAAAAGCCAGTAACATTTTCTTTACTGAGTATTTTCTGTACGGTGCCCTCTCTAGGAAGTTTTTTGTCCATGCTAAGGGGTAAAGAGGATTCAGCTGACCAGGAAAATAATCCAAACCATTCTGTTTTGCTTTTGCTTTTTCATTTGTAAAGTACATCCTAGCTTTTTAGCATGTTTATATTTAGAGCAAGCAAAAGACCGTCACAAATAAGTGCAGCAGAGCAGTGTATCATAGCTCCGTATGATTTCTATCCTGAAATAAGTCTCAACTTAAAGCCACAGAATCCACACTTGTAATTGCAGAGAAAATCTACCTTACTGCCCATTCAGTGATCTCATAATGAGGTGGTGGGCGTGGGTAAAACCATGAACAGCTGAGCTAAGACCACAACTTCCTTGTAAACAGCCCACTGCAGACAACTTTTTTCTTCCTCTCATGTATGTAATTAGAGTTCTGTCTTTAAGATCTGAATGGGGCTTTTCTGTTCTTTCAAAAAAGTTTTCTGTAATTTGTCCAAAAAGAGAGGATCTTTACAAAAATACTGGACCTTTAAAACTTGATTTTCATCGAGGAACTAAAAGATTACTATCAAAGCTTGGAATCTAAAGTCACTATTTTACTGACTAAAAATCATCCCAAATAGAGACTCTGGGTTTAGGGAACTGAACTTATGAAAAGCAATTATTCTTTTGTTCTGCCTCCTCTAAGGCTGGAATTTATTGCTTGACTTTATCATCCGCATCTGTAGCACAGCTACAAACAAATGTTTCTCTTTGATTGTCTAATTAATTAACACAACCAAGTTAAACTCAGCCTAATTGTTCTTTTCTGCTATTTAGCTTGAGTATTGCTCCATTTTCAAGTGTGAAGGTCTTCTGTGCCCAAAAGCTTTTCTCTCCTTTCCTATTTTTAACTTTATTAGGGGGTGTAGTAAAGAATATAAAAAGATCACTCCAAACCAGATATTTTATCCAAATTATTGGTATGTCTGAGAATTTCATCAGAGTAAATAAGAACTGTATTTTGTATTTTTAAATCTTAGACTCTTGAAGCATTTAGCAAATTGTCCTGATTTTGGCCAGGACAGGGTTAAGTTTTGCAGTAGCTAGGAGGGGGCATGGCTAGGACCAGAGGTTATGCTATAGCATCTCACATCAGTTTCCAGGGGTGCTGGGAATGTTAAATTATATCAGTCTTAATAAGTAGCATGTTGTTAACCTATGTCAGTCTTAATGTGTGGCTTCTTCCTTAAAGCGTGTGATAATAGTGAAATGAATGGAGACAAACATTTTCTTGAGCTACTTCCCCCAAAGTACTTGTACAACGTGTCATCTTCCCAACATTTTCCCTTTTTTATGCCATGTTGCCTTAATCTTGTGTTCAACTTTATCCTTCCTAAGGTGTGCCAGTCTAACATTTTGCAGTTTCTCTTGCTTGGGGGGGACATGAGCACCTCTGAAGCCAGACTTTGTCTTCCTACAGCCATAAAAAAGAATATGCACAGCTTCACCCAATATAGCCTTTAGCTGTTTGCTGCTGACTTTCATGTTGCTGCAGGCGGTATTGGCTGTGTGGTGCTTAGCTGTCCACCGGGGTAAACCCACAGTCCTGTGTAAAATCCACCAGGTCTTAAACCTATCCTCCTTTGGGTCAGGGCAGCACAGCTTTGATCCCAAGAAGAAGCCAGGCAGTGATAATTGTAGAGCTATTTTGAAAAGGAACCCTTATCATCGGCTTAGTAGTGCTGCATTCAGTTGACAAAGGGGGCATGTTGAAGGTAAAGTTGAACAAAAATACCCCTTCCCTTAAAGGATCTTCACTGAGGTTGGGTGAAAAACCATCCCCTAAATATACTGGATGCCTATGGAGTTCGGTGAGGCAGATCAGCCTTGCAAAAACAAGAAGCTATGGGCGAGCAACCTGTTCTTTTTCTTTTTTTTTTCATTCCTCAGTCATGAATGTTGTGACTTGTTTGCTTTTCCAGACCTCCCTTTCACAGGCTTTATAGGCTATGAAGTCTGCTTTTGCCTTACAAGACCCCTAGAGAGGTGTCTCCAAAAGGAAGAAAAGGAGAAGCAGGAGCAGTGGCCTTCCTTGGATCGATTTACTCTATTCTAGAACAGTTTAGGTTTGATGGGACTCTTGGGTGGCAGCTGAGTGCAGCAGAATAAATGTTAGAGCAGGTTTTTGGAATGGTGTCCAGGGGAGTTTTGAGCATCTCCAAGGATGGCAATTGTATGGACTCTCTGATAAAGACCTTCTTACATAGTCTGAATCAACATTTGCTTTGGAGAGAAAGTGTATCAGGATTTTCCTGAATTTATTGGGGTCGAATGGAACTTTCATCATCCAGGTGAATTTTTCCACCTCCAGACTCATCAGTTAGCTCAGCTGTTTTTCACACCTACTTTCTACAAGCTCATCATTGTCCTTGCTGCTTTGCTTTGTGTATTTTCTTTCTGCAAATTCAACTTTCTCAAGGATGGAGACAATTGTTTTAACATCCATATTGTAGGGATGTATACACCATTCCGTAGCTCCCGTGGCACCCTCCCAAAAAAAAAGGACAACTGGCATAGTTTCAGCCTGCCGTATTTATGAGGAGAAAATATCAAGACAAATATTTTTGTCCTCTTTCAATGCATTCTCAGAAATATAAACAATTACACCAAAAAAAAACCATAGCAGTAGATTGGTTTCGTTTTGTTTGGAATATGATCAAATTATTTGCTGCTCCAGACTTCAACAAAAATTGGGAAGTGTTAGTTGCTTTGCATAAAGTTGATTGACTGTTTATATTTCATTACATATATATAGAACACTGGACATCAGGGCTTTTTGTCAATCTCTCAACAGCAAACAATATTGCATTACTCAATAAAGGACTGATATTAGTTGTGACAAACTGCATTTTAAACAGTGCATTAAATCACTACAGTGAGCAACTGGGTAGAAAATCAGTTTATGAGCAACTATGTTCTAAATAATTTAGTGACAAAAATTAATCCTTTCTAATATGAAAATTATCAACTCCTAAAACATCCTTTGTTCACATAAATCTTTAGAATTTTGTGCGTACTGTGTTTAGATTGATAAACTACCATATTTATTTTTTGCAGAAACATTTCTTCCCAGTAATTTTGAGTCTTATTTACGGAATCTATCATTCAGGTGATCAGCAAGACTGAATTCATTTTGCGCTCTCATTTAAGAGAGGCTTTCATCAACTTAGTCTCAACTTATGCAATGTTCTTAGAACCTGGGCACTGGAAAACAACTTTAAATATTCATTTTAATTTCGCTCCTCCATTTTTAGTCAATTTCACTGATGTTGGATAATATGGAAGAAAGAAATTCTATCTGACAACTAGAAATAATTGCTTGAGGCAGTCCACCCTTAATGCTTTCTTTTTGGTCAGGGGTGGGGTTGTTTGGTTTGTTTTCTGCTTGTTTTGGGTTTGGGGGTTTTTTCTGGATTTCCTGGAGTCAGAAAAGAGCGTCCTGCCAGTGCACTCTGGTTGTGTCCTTTCTTCTTTGGCAGCATCCTCAGCATGTGGCTGTCCTTGAGAATATTTACTCAAGCATTTGCAAATTATGTTTTCTTATTTCAAGAACATCCTGCTTGCAATTCAGTGACACCTGTTCATACAGAAGGACATTCCAACAAGCTAAAAATAGTAGTGAGGCATAGGCTTAATGAAAAAATTGTGAAAATGCTTTGGCTTTAAAGTAATTTACACATATAAGTAGTAGAGTAATAAAGAAATATTTTAAACACTGCCAAGAATTCCACTGGAGAAACAATGAAAGTTTGGGCCACAAATACTGCAAAAAATCAATTCTGTTTTCTTCTATATACTTGTGGGTTTTGCAGACCAGGACAAAGTGGTCAGGGAGTGGTTTCATGTGCTTGACCTGGCCAAGCCATGAAAAGTCAGAACTAACTTTTTTGGACCTCAGAAAAGGTGTTTCTGTTAACCTCATATGAAATTAAAGTGCCATGTAATGAATTAAAAGGATGGCATGTAGCATATTTTAAATATTACCTAAGTGTTACAGTGCCTCCATACTTCTTGGGATGATTTAATATTTTGTTCTACTTAGATCAGACAGGTGTTTTCAGAGAAAATAAAGAACAAGCACAAGTGAAATCCATCTATGGCAAATATATATTGTTTGCTCTTAGAAATATGATCTCTCTTTGTGTGTCATTTAAATAAAAAGTGAAGGGGAATGTGTAGAAATCGCACAACAGAAAGAATAACAGAGCGGGGCAATTTCATAACAAAATAGAGAAAACTATTACAAGTCTTTGGAAAAGTAAGAAGAAAAACGTTTTTTGGAGATCTGAACTTTCAGTGTCAGCTTTTGGTATCTATTTGTATCTTTTATGATGGTCATGTTTTAGATGAATAGTCATGAATCATTCTTACAGACAGCCTTAAGTCCTATAATTGATAGTCCCTAAACTAATCAAATGGAATTTCTTCGGATAGAACTATTGAAATTCAGCTGGCCTATATTCAGGGTTCAGTAGAAGGACAAGAGCAATACATGTTTCAGTTTTGCCATGTTTTTCTTTCCTTACAACATGAATTAGTGGTTGCATTAGGTACAATGTTTGCCCAGCTAGTGGAAAATGGCAGTTCTGTTGAATCCTCCATATTTATGGCCAGACATTGAGTATATGTCTGTCCTGCTGACCATAAGTGTGGTCAGCAGGCATTACTAAAAAGCATTTCAGTTGAAATGTTACAGCAGATCTACTTCTGAAATATGTAATAGAGAATAAAATTTCTCTGTTGAAGGAAATCCAACACAAAATAGAATTTCACAGAATGTAAGGGGCACTGCTAACTATGCATTTTAGAAAAGTTTTGTATAAATAATATTTGAATAGTTCCTCCTTTTGTTTAAAAAAACTTCCAGCACCCAAACGTGGCATATAATTGCTTTATTAACAGATTCCTCCTTTGTTGTTTGTTTAGGAAGAGCCCTTTGTCATGGTGTCTGAAAATGTTCTGGGGAAACCAAAGAAGTATCAGGGCTTCTCAATAGACGTGCTGGAAGCCTTGGCCACTTACCTCGGCTTTAAATACGAAATTTATGTAGCACCGGATCACAAGTATGGGAGTCCTCAGGATGATGGGTCATGGAATGGCCTGATAGGAGAACTGGTGTTTAAGGTAAGGTCATTAATAATTTACTGATTAAAGCTGTGTGATACAGCTAAGGAATATGTGGTATGTTCTGTTTGCATCAGCCAGTAACCTTTTTTTATGAGTAATTGATAACACTTCTTTTCTTGCGTGTTGCCAGACCTTGATAATGTCCATTGGGCAGTACGAAAAAAAAGCTGGAAATAACACTTGCTAGTAACTGTTTAAGAGGGAAGGCAATCTCTTTTTTTCCACCCAAAGTAAAATCTAAATGCGGTCAAATAATGGGATGCACATTATCCTAATTAGTTTGGCAATACCTGACACAAATGAGTTGAAGAGGCTGTTCAAAAGAGGAAAAATTGGTGTTGCAGTAATTAGTGATACATTACATAAATAATGTATAGCACTTAGAAAAATGTTGGCGTGATGAATACGTGAGGTATGTAATCAACAGAAAATGTTTTATTGATATATAATAACACATTATGTAGATGTATGAATCAAGAGTAATATATTATTTTTATTCTGTAATTAATAAACCATTTAGTCTACTTAATTTGACATTAATTGTTCAATATTAGATAATAAATAAATTGAACCAAATACGCATATGCAATATTTCCCTTTTTTTTTTGGCCCACTCCTCTCATCTTACTTATTTGCAGTTTCTCCCTGCAAACAGAGAGAGAAGACTAGGCTGACTCTGTTCTGCTGGTGCCTCATTTGTACCATGAATATATGTATTTTATTTGCTCATAATTAACATGTGAAGGCAGCTTTTACAGCTATAGAGACCTACATTTGTTGTGCTTCCTTAAGAACTGGAGCAGATATTCATGTAAATAACATAGACATTAGCTATAGAAATGTTTTTCCAAATGTGTATGTGGAATTTAATTCACAAGCGCAGCAAACAGAAAGGAGAATCGTGGTCAAATACAGGACCTAAGACTTGTAATAAATAAAAAAGAAAATATTAAAAAAAAAAAAGGTAAGTATTATCCTCCATGGGTTAAAATTACTGATAGGTTTAACCTATTCTGCCTTCCTAAGCAGGCAACCTGTTGGAAAGGAAAAAAAACAGCTACTCATTCTGTACCCATAGCACCTTTCATACAGCTACACTGTAATAATAAACTTCCTTTGCCATCTCCCTATGTCTTTATGAAGCTGGAAGGTGGAATTGTGTATTCACAAATGGTAAGCTGGACACAGCTAGAAAAGTAGATTTTCCATCATCTTCTAAACCTTGGCAACTGAAAATCCCTCATCTGATTTTGAGATGTAGCACCACAATGGCCCACTGATTTCCTTTTAACCATTCTTTCTGCCTCTAAATCTGATGTTATGCTACACCCTACTCTCTGCAGTACTCATCAGACCACTGCATTACACAGACTGGAGGGGTCTCAGTCCTAGATGGTCTGGAAATGGAAGTGGGCCTGGAATGTTTTCTATTTATTGGCAATGAATGATTTGTAAGGCAGAACACATAACAACTGAAATGGCTCAAAGGAAAAACATGTATGGTATTCTTGTCCCCTTGGCAGGCAGGAATTCAAAGAATAGCTCTTTGAAGGTGGTAACCCCCCAGATCTGTAAATTGATGTCTCAAGTGCAACAGATTGACCAGTCTGTTATGATTTTGCTGTAAATGAGCCTTTGTGGACATGACATCTTTCTGTTCCATTACAGTGCATGAAGAGTTAATGGAACTGCATTTGGAAGTCAAAACCCATGTTTTCCCTATACTGTGGCACTGTATAATTTTTCATCTTCCTTACCCCTATATAATTAATTAGCAGTAAAGGTTCACTGTGTCCTTCTCTCCCATTCTCTGTCCCTCTCAAGGCAAAAGAACTGCTGGGCGAGCAGCCAGCATCTATCTACCCCTTACCAAGTGCAAGCTGTTCTTAAAGACTGCTTTCTTATTTACTGTGAACTGAGTTCTTCTCCCAGACCCAAAATTTCCATCCTCTTGGCAACTTTATAAGGGGAAGTAGAGGAGCAGAGAATAGTTTTAAATTAAAGGCCTAATGTGTTTGAAACATAGCATTTCCTTGTTTTCCCAACCAAGTTTTACATGATAGTCTGGCCAACAAGTGGAGGAGTTCCAGGAACAGTGGGAGTACTCTTTGCCTGTTAGTGTGTCAGCCAGGAATGAGTTCTGCAAGAGACAAGTCTCACTCAAGGGTAATGGAAAATAGCTGCCTTCTCTTTTTGAGTGCACAGAATCATACAACTGTTTAGCTTGGAAAAGGCCTTTAAGATCATCAAGTCCAACTGCTAAACCAGCACTGCCAAGTCAATCACTAAACCATGTCCCAAAGTGCCACATCTACTTGTCTTTTAAATCCCTCCAAGGGGGGGTGACTCAACCACTTCTCTGGGCAGCCTGTTCCAATGCTTGGCCACCTTTTCAGTGAGTGAAGTTCTCCTAACATCTCCTGGCACAACTTGAGGCCATTCCCTCTTGTCCTATTGCTTGTTACTAAGGAGATGGATCCCTCCCTTGCTACAGCCTCCTTCCAGGTAGTTGTAGAGAGCATCTCACTGAGAAGGGTGTCTGTGGCCACTACAGAAGATGTGCCATATGAAATAGCAGTTGCTGTAGCAACCACATGATTTCTGTGTTCAAGATCAATATTCACTGCTTGCATTAACCATCTTCAGTGTGCAGCAGTCACTGGTGCAGGTCCTGGTATCAGGGAGAGCAGTCCCAGGCTGATCTTGTTTGCAGCAGCCCTGCTGGAGTTGGATGGCAGGGCAGGAGCCCAGCTGTTCCAAGTACATGCCCTGGGCCCACAGCTGGCTTTGCAGACGTGACCCTGTGCCAAGTTCACTTTGTTCCAGCTTTGAAGACAAGGTTTCTCTTGGCTGCTAAAATAGGAGCTGGAATCAACAGCACATAGTAAGTGGTCTTTAATTTGAACTTGGAAACTGATTCAAGCCTCCCCTCCTTTGACTGTCAAGACCTATATTAGGTACACATTTGGTCTATGCACGTTTTCTAGTCAAAATAACCTGAATGTAAACATGCCATACAAAGCTTTCTGTTTTCTAAACATCTGAACTAGGTGGTCGTCAGAGAGTAAATGCTCTTTGAGAGAAACACGTGGTGCTCTTGTCCCTCTCCTGAAGAATGACGAGGGCTCTCACTGCATCTTGTAGAGCTTCATCTTGCAAACAGGATTAGTTCAGGGAGCAGCAGCCCTTCAAGGAGAGGCTAAAGCCATCTCAAGGAAGCAGTGCTTTACCACAAATCTCTCTTGCTGTTAATTATCTGTGTCTTCTCACAGTGATTCCTTTAGTTGCCCTCTATCCAGATTGCCTGAGGGATAAGCCTGTGTGACAGACAAGAAAAGTGGCTAATGCCATTTCTGGGAGAGCACAGTAGACTTTCCAGCATAAGTGGGCTTTCTGGTGATATTCACATCCATCAACCATTACTTTTCACATCTCGACATGCTACCTTGATTGCGAGGACTTTTTTTCCAATGAGGAGCCATGAGGAAGCAAATAGCATAGGGAAAACAGCCTGATTCCACTTAAGTCCATCACAAAAGGGAAAATACATGTTTAATCATTCCTAAGAAAAACTGCAAATCAAGTAGAAGCCTCTTATGAGGCTCTTTTTTTATTGCGCCTTCCCAAGGTGGGTAGCATAAGAAGGAAGAAATCATACAGGAAGGATGAAGTGAGAAGAAAAAATAATAGCTGAGTAAAAGGAGAATTATTTGGATCTATGTGTGTTAACTTGAGTAAAAATGTCTCTCTGATTGGTTTTTGCATGTCCATGTTAATAACTGTGTAATGTGGGACTGCATTTTATCACTTCTAGCATATGTTGAAACTTGATTTAACATTGAAAGTGGATAAAATGAAGGGCCTCACAGGACCAGTTTAGAATAGGTTCATTTATTTTCCCTGTATTTGATCATGAACCACAGGAATCATCAGAAGATTGCTTTCCATGTGTATGAGATGTGCTTCCTACAGCAGTAGCTTAGGGACATTTCAGGGATTTCTAGGCTTTGCTGATAAGCTGGTTCTGTGACACCAGCAGCAATGCTATCAGACCCATTTGGTCATTTCTTTTGGATTTTCTCATTCTGGTTATGTTGCTCTACAATGGCCTCAGGAGAACTGCTGCTAAGGAAGATAAATATAAATTCCTGTCCAGGTGACAGAGAGCAAAATAATGCCCTCTGCTGTTTTTTTCAATCTGTTTCAGGAGTCACAGTTTCATTCATGAGAAACGTGTAAGACATATGATGCTTGTTTGATTTTGGCACTGCAAAAACTTAGTGAGTGGAGAGCTATACATGTTTATAATTCATATTGGCAGCTTTATATCTAAATATTGACATAATTGCATGCATTTGCCTTTCTATCTCAAAAGCACTAAGTGAACCTTTACTTCTTCAAACTGATATCTTCTCTGATCCAATCTGACATGTTAATGATGAGCATTTAATTTTTTTCATCTTCCAGTTTTGAAACAAGATGACAGAGTCTATATGTAATCAAGAATGCTCACTATCAGTGAATCAAGTATCAAGTGAAACTTAAGCTTGATTTTGTGCTAGAAGTGTAGTTTTCTGGGAAACTGGTGTTTATGATCCAATTTAGTAAGTTTAAGAATATGAGTTGTCATATTTCAGTGTAGCTTAAGAAGTCAGGATTTATATCTCTCCTTTCTGTTTTTCACTTTACTACCTCTCAAGAAGTAAAGACATACAGAATCACAGAATGGCTTAAAGTTCATTTCATTCCAACCCCACTGCCACGGGCAGGACATCTTTGACTAGATCAGGTTGCTCAGAGTTTTTCCTTGAACACTTCCAGGGATGGGGCATCCACAGCTTCTCTGGACAGCCTGTGGCAGTGTCTTACCACCCTCACAGTAAAGAATTTCTTTCTAATATCCAGTCTAAACCTACTCTCTTTCAGTTTACATTTCCCCCCATCCTGTCACTCTAGGCCATTGTAGAAAAGCCTCTCTCCATCTTTCTTGTAGGCTTCCTTCAGGCACAGGAAGGCTGCAATTAGGTCACCTCAAAGCCTTAATTATATATGTCGCATATAAAGTAGCAAGACATAACTATATCACTATTGTTGCTGCAGTGCAACAAAGGAAATGTGACATTTCCATTAGCACGATATTGTTCACTGTCATAGTTGGTTGATAACTGGAGTGGAACCATAATTCTGGGGAATGCAGAGAGCCTGCTTCCCAGAGACGCAAATTAGAAGTAGTATTTCCATAGATTCCATGTTGTCTGTTTTTTTCCTTTAATGGTCTTCAATGTATTTAATGGGAAAAAAAAAATCCTGTAAAAAGGAGGGGAAAGCAGAAAAAAATTCTAGTAGTCATACAGTCAACTATTATTTGGTAAAAGTATCTGTACTGGTGTATGTCGCTTTTCAGTAGAAAATCTTTAAACATCTTACAACAATGCAACTTGAATGAGAAACTCAATGATCTAGTATGGTAGGGAAGTATTTTAGTAATATGCTGATAATTAATAAACCAGCTAACTTAATGAGCAGAGGCTAAGTCTAGGACGTTTTTTTTAACATGTCCTCCTTTACCCCTAAATTCTTATTTTGCTTTTTGATATGCATTCAGGGAAAAAGCCCCAAACCTATGCTATTCATTAAATACAATTGTAATTTCCTGTTTGACAACTATTGGACTTTTATATTTGTAAATTCTTTCTAAAACATATTTATGTTCACAGTTGTGGAAAACAGTTCAGGTGCTGGCTGGTTTGCATCTTGCTCATTGGGGCTAGGACTTGACTGTCAGCAGATGCTGTGAATCACTTGAGTCACTTGTTGAACAGAAGTTATATGATGAGAGGATAGAGAGACTCAGATAACCTGAACATTTCCATAGACAATTCTAATTACTGACTGAGTTTGCTGCTGCCCATGGGCTGAGGGCAGTTGAATCATCACTCACAAGAATTTGGTAGGAAGGGACCTGAAGTGAATTCATGAAGCCATGGTTTCAGCTGTGCTCATCAACACAGCTTCACTTATGACACCAGGGAATTTAACACACAAATTAAAGCTGAAGCTCTAATTCACAGCTTTTAAGAAAATCAATATTTTCAAACCCTTTTTTGTCCAAATCATCAGGCTTCCAGCTAGGCTCTGCCACTTTCTCAAGCCAGTGAACAATCAATATAAAGTTAAAGTAACGTCATTTAAGCTGAAGTCTTAAGAGGACTGTGGTTAGGAGTATGTTTGTACCATGGGCCGCAGAGTGTTCTGCACATAATATTAAAAGAGTCTGGTTGATTTACAAAATTTTCTAATCAGTTTCAGCTGCCATACTTTCCCACTCAATATTTCAAATCACATATCTAAGGAGCTAGGAATCTCTGCCTTCTTCGGGCAAGAAGAAGGAAATTCAAGAGAGTTAATAAAATTTGACTCAGTACTTTCAAGTTTTTGTACTCTCCTCACCCCCTTCCAAAGGACCCCACACTGCTCTAGGCAGAACAAAAATTGATTAAATCAAGGTAGTAGAAGTTTAAATATTTTAAGTACTCTTTTGTCATATTAAAACATCTAGAATTCACAGTCTTATTGCTCAGTATTTGGGCTTTTCAAAATGGTATTCATGTGTCTACTTTAAATAACCTTTCTTGTTTTCACTGAAGTTCTAATTGTACCTGTAAAAAGTAAAGTAGCCAGAGTCCACCAAGTGAGGTTTGCTTGCAGAAACTACACATGGTATATCTACCCTGTCACCTTTCTGTGCTCACATATATGATGCTGAAGACCTTGGTCCTGGCATCTGATTCTCCCTAAGCTTAGCTGCTATAAATGACAGAGGAACAAAGATCTTTTTGTTAGCTCCTACTTACGCACGTTGTTTTCTCCTCCTCTCCTCAGAGAGCTGACATAGGGATCTCTGCCCTAACCATCACCCCAGACAGGGAGAACGTGGTGGACTTCACAACACGTTACATGGACTACTCGGTGGGCGTGCTGCTGCGGAAGGCAGAGAAGACAGTGGACATGTTTGCCTGCCTGGCCCCGTTTGACCTCTCCCTGTGGGCCTGCATTGCTGGCACAGTGCTCTTAGTCGGGCTCCTGGTCTACCTCTTGAACTGGCTCAACCCCCCGCGCCTTCAGATGGGGTCCATGACGTCTACAACTCTCTACAACTCCATGTGGTTTGTCTATGGATCCTTTGTGCAACAAGGTAAGAGACAGAGGGAGGCTCTGCCTCCAAGAGAAAATCTGTATCTCCTCCCCATTGCTGTAGAGACCTTCCTCTTCCCTGCCTCCCTCCCAGAGCCCACAAGAGCTGGGAGGATTGGAAAGCCTTATGCTAAAAGATTTCCTAGATATCTGGCTGCCCTACACGAGAACTGTGAGAAGTTCAGAGCACTACATGCTAGCTTGTGATTTGTTGTTTTGTCATTACAGAAAGGTGATTTTTCTCTGACTAAAAAAGAGTATTGTTCATCATTTTCTGGAGAATTATTCAACATTAACAAGTGTTATGTTCTTACATAGGCAGAGAATGCTGGGATTTGGATTTTGGACTAAGTTTAGACTAGTCAGCAGTGCTGAACGATCTTACTGTGTCTGATAGTCTTTCCTCCCTCTTCTGATTTATCTCAATTTTCCTATATAATGTTTAGATTCAAGCTTCTCTGGCCTTCCTGATTGCTTTCTCAATCCCCTCTAGCATCTGGTGTAGCCCAGGCTGTTCCACACTTCTGCTTATTTTCCCAAGTCCTTCACAACCTTACTCTTCTGGCAGAGTTTTAATCATGCATCCTAAAGACATCAGGGACTGCAGATCTTGGCTGGGTATATAGTACTTAGGATTCTGGTCTACAATTTGGGGTTGTAATGCAAAGTGGAATAAGAAAAAATAGCTTAATATAAGGGCAAAAAGGGGTTTAGATAATAACACCCGACAGCAAAACAGAATGAACACCTTCTTGCTCATCCATGTAATTGTTCCTCAGTCACTGCTGGCACTGCAGGTACACCTGTTTTAATTTCATAGAACATCTGCTCTACAAAGAGCCATGGCCACTACAGCCCCAAACTCACAGACAGTTCCTTGTGTTTTAACCTGAATTTGGATGGAACACTGTAGGTAAAGGGGTCATATTTACGTAACACTGGCAACATGTTATTTAGCATTACATTATTCTTGTTTCGAAACAATCAGATGACATCCACAAAAGCTAAAGGTATCCATAAAAATCAAGTATGAAGCTCCTAGAAGGGGAAAAAAAGGCTAAATTAATGTCACTATCCAAAAAAAGAAGAAATTATATTTTAAGTTTCCACAAGAGGGGTGATTTTAAACACACGAGCATAGAGACATTACTTTTAAAATTATCATTTGCATTGAGCAGTAATGGCCAACTGAGGAGACCTGAAGAGATTGTTTCAGGGGTTTTGTGATTTTCTTTTTCTTTTTTTTCATTGTTTTTAATAACACCAAAGACTTCAGAGTAGCTGAGACCTATGGAAGTTTTTTGAATATGTATAGGTGGGTTTATAAAGCCTTCTTTCTATCTAAAACATCCCCAGTGTAACTGTTTAGGGAATCCAGCTGTGTGAGAGCAGTTGGTCTGTTACAGAATGAGAATCATTACATCTGTCCTCCTGTTAGGTTAGAACTTGTGAATTAGTTTCCTTACTGCATGAATGTGAGTCATTCTACACAGGTTTATTAGTCTGAGCATCCCTGCTGTACTCCCAACATGAGTCCCTAAAAGCTTTCTAGGAGACTGCCCAGCACAGGTTCAAAGGAGGCACAGCTAGTTTAACACACTTCAGTCTGAGAAATTATTAACCTGAATTGTTTGCCTCATGGTTTACCCAAGGAAGCCTGTGTTGCCTGGTTTCCTGAAATTTCCTAACTCATAGGTCCAGAGTGGACCAAAAGGGAGCCCTTTGATAGATGCTCAGTTAGCCCAAAAAGAAAAGGATTTTTTGACCAGTCAGTGAAAATGAGTGCTTAAGGAGGGCTCAGAGAGAAGCCTTGAATTCAGCATGAAGTTGAGGAAGAAGTTTGATGGAAAGAAGGTGGGACCAGGTGACAAAAATAACAGAATTCAATAGCAACCAAAAAAAAAAAAAAAAAAAAAAAAAAAAAGGGAACTTATTTGAGCAGATCTGCATCCACTCCCTGTGGTAAGAGGGATATGAGGTGCAACTAAGTAAAACCTGCTGGTGGTACAAAGCATCTGGGGGCAACAAAACTGTTGTGCGACTTCAGAAAAAGAAATTCACAAAATTTGGAAGGTGGGAGGAATTATTTACAGAGAGAAGAGACACCTTACCGCTCTACCATGTGGATTTTCAACAAAACTCTATAGAATTCACCAGAACTATATAAAATACTCACTTGGCTCCTACTGAGTAAGGGAGCGCTATAGACACGTCTCCTTCAAAGAACAAGCAGAACTGTCCTGAATTAGCTAGAAGGAAAAATGAAACACATTGACAAAGGTTGATGCCAAAATACATGACACTTACAGACTGATGTAAACATAAAGACTCAGTAGAACTCAGAAATTCAGTGCAAAAGAGATGCATTTATAATGTCAGCCTGTATTTCACGTTCAATTTGAATATAGCAAAAACAATATTAGCTGAAGCGTTATTGTTTACTAATCCTTGTGAATACAGAGAAATGAAAATCATTTTCATTGTCAGGGTAACTGGCTATTGTGGTAATTTTGCCTCTGTTTTCATTCATCAGCTCTTCATTCAGCAGAAAAATGGCAGGTTTTATTTGTTTTGGAATAGTAAATCTGTTGATGTTAATTGTGATTGGCAGATCTTAAGTGCAGCAGCATTTCAAATACTGTCAGGTTCACTTAAGAAGTCTTTCAGCAGCAATTTAAAGCATGACAAGGTACTCATTTCTGTTATCAAAACATGGAGCCAAAGATGCTTTTATGTCCTGTGCTGACAGAAACAAAGCTGCATGAACCGAGGATTGCTTGTGCTTTGATAGTTCTGGATCCTTTGTTTGGGGCTAGCAAGTGATTTGTAGCGTCATCTTCTCTTTCTCTCCTCTAGACAGAGGAAAAATTTGCAGGCATGCAGACTGGCTCCAGACCTGCCACAGCTCTGAAGACAAAAGAGCCCTCTGGTGCAAAAAAATACAAGTCATTCTTTAAGGGAATTCATAACCTATTATGATTGAAACTAAGAGCTCATTTCTTCTGAAATAGTTAAAAACTCGGCAGATTTAAGCAAGTAACTTTAGTTCACAGTGTCCCTTTTTATTTTTGTTCAGCCTTGACTCTGATGTCTTGTTTAAATGCTGTTAAAGAGTTCTAACCTTTTGCAGTTTTTGAAACACCAAAATACTGTGTCATTGTCTGTAGACAAAAGTCAACACAGATCAATCCAGTGGTTTTTAAGGCAGGTCTATAATTACTGTCATATTCAGTTACAAAATTTGAGTATTTTTAGTTGCTTCCTTAAAGGTAGACTGAAACTTAATGTCACAGCTACTTGTATCACTTAAACTTAGGTTTTGAACTTGGCTTTCAGTTTCTTCACTCCATATTTTAGTGACCGCTCTGGGCACCATTTTTAGATGGGTAATATAGAGGTAGGTATATTTTAAGTTTCCCTTTTTATTTGATGTTCATTCATTATAGAGATCAGTCAAAGTAATATACTTTTTTTTCTCTTCTAATGTTTGAGATACATGAGGATAAGGCTGTAATGTAACTGGGGAGGACCAATTAATATAAAAGTGTATAAACTACAAAGTGGGGTTTTTATCCTGTACTCAATCCCTTCATTATTAAGAAAACAAACAAAAAACAGGCAGGCAGTGCACTGAAATGCTTTGGCTTCCTACCCAATATACCCACTGAATCTGTGACCACTAGGAAGGCAGAGACTTTTAGGTGATCATGATGATGCTGCTG
The DNA here is from genome assembly GCF_041296385.1 of Aphelocoma coerulescens. Classification (NCBI taxonomy): domain Eukaryota; kingdom Metazoa; phylum Chordata; class Aves; order Passeriformes; family Corvidae; genus Aphelocoma; species Aphelocoma coerulescens. Next base: position 23,245,297 of record NC_091017.1, read on the forward strand.
TGGATTTTATTAAAAGCAAATTTCTGACTCTGAAGTCAGAATTCAGGCATGAGTAGTTAAGATAATATCTGTTATCTCTGAATTGTCTATTCTTCTAAACATGAAGCAAATTTTTAGATTCAACTGTGGAAGATTGCAGTTGTCTTGAAATTTAGTGTCACAGCTTCTTAATTTGTTCTTTTCTTTTTGCTCATCCTAGAAAACTAAGTGACTAAATATTAAAATGCCCTAGGGTATATCACCGTGTCCCACAGCCATAGGGAGGAGGAGAGAAGATCCAGCAGGCAGGAATTGTGCAGCAAGATTGATTTATTTAATTATTTTACAAACTCTTTTATAGACCTTTTTCTTCATAGTCTAATTGGACAAAGGTTCAGCCACCCCTTGGGGGTGATTGGCTAAAATCCTAAAACATCCATTGTCAAAATATTTTTCTACTGTACCATAAACAAGACTTTTCAAGGTTGCAGGTGGCTTGGTTGTTTACATTCCCTGCTACCTCTTCTGTGAGAGAGAAAAGTCTCTCACGGACTTAGAAAATAGCAAGAAAATCCTTGCTAGCAGCATTTTTGTATCCACAACCAAAGCTCTGTATTTTGCTTCTTTTTGATATTACCCTTTGTCAATTGGACAGATAACTGGCTCTAGGCAGCCCTGCTTGGGTAGGGTGTGTTTGACAAGGTCCCTTTCTACTTCAAAGAGTCTTAGTGGTATATGAATAATGACATATTATGTACTCTTTGCTCAGCTTTTGTGCTACTCTATACAACCACGGTTTTCCTTCTTTTGAGCCATGGTATCGTTGCTGCTCCCTCAAACTTTGCCCATATTAGAATTTGCCAGTACTGGGAATCTGCCATAGGAACTCTCAGAGAAGAAATTTGGGGGTTCAAGAAACTTTACTAAAATCTTCATCCAGATCAACTAAATCAAGTTGCTGCAATAGTCTGATGACTTTTTTTACTTGCTGAGAACCTAGTTTAATCTCCTGAAGGTTTTCTATTAGCTTCCTATTAGGGGCTCTTGTTACAACACACTCTAGAGACCACTCTGCTCTCACCAGTACTGGAGAAAATCAATGATTTAAAAAACAGAAGTTCAAGATCTGGAGTTAATTCCTAACCCTTTTGGTATAATAGATCAGTTTTCGAGACTGGTGAAATGGTGCATAATTTTTTACCAGGGACTTGCAGAAGAATGATTTAGGGGATTTTGTTTTGAAGGCAGCCTCTGAAATTTAGCTTCAGAAGACAGTGATGAGCTAACTTAGTATAACAGAATTCAACTGAATGTTGACAAAATAATGAAGTTAGAGAAAATGACAATGTTTTGTATTTGATGTGAAAGACACCGTAAAAGACTTTGTCTCTATCTTATCACACTTTGCTCATTTTGCTTTGAATTTTTGTATAAGAGAAGGCATTTCTGAGCTGGCTTGGCAGGATTTTAGATTATGCAGGTAAAGATGCAAGGCTCTGTTTTGTTTGGGGTTTCATTTGGGGTTTTTCTGCTGTAATGGAAAATATCTTTTAAATGGCTGAATCATTCAAGATTTAATCACTTCTTAGTGATTGCAACAAAGCAAACATTCATTATAGTTTTATAAATAGAATTTGACCATAGGATAATGAGCGCTTGAAGTATTACCTGCAAAAATATAATTTTCTTCAGAGATCTTAATACACTTGCTTAACTTAGCAAAGTTATGAAATGGATGATGTAAAAGCATCACTGGTGGGCCATTTTTTTATCCCCTCATATTTGTTTAAAATGCTGGTCACAACTGGATGTTTTGATTGGTCATCAGTGGTGTCAGTAATGGCCAATTATGTTGATAATACCTGGTAAATGAGCAAATCTTACTGTTTGCCTTGTGTAAATTACATTTCACAAGAGCAATAAAACAGCGTCCAAGCTTTGGCACTTCAAAGTCATTATAATACTTCTCAGATGGTTAAAGCTGCTCAGAATTCTCATCTTCTTCCTTTTATTACCACCCAAGGTGTGATATAATCCTCCTGAAATGCACTGCCTGGAGTCTGCTGTTGCTTAATAAATTACTCCATCTTGCTTATCTCACTCTCAGCGTATCCCTATCAGCAGGAAACTATTATGCTGTAGCAACATCCTTGCTTAGTGACATTTTCTCTTAATTAACTGTACAACAATCAAATATTTAATATTCAGAGGAAAACTCTAGAATCATTCTGGAAAAGTTGTGTTAGAAATTAATTATATCGTCACATGTGATATTTAGTGGTGAAACCTGATTTATTTGATTTATTTTGGGGGAGGGAGGACGGGGTATGTTTAGAAATACAAAATGATCCAGTATAAAGGCTTTAAGACTGGGACCTAGTTCCTAATTTGGTTTCTTCAACTGATCTGCTGGCTGACCACAGAAACTTTATTTAATATCTTAGATATCAGTTCTTAGTTGTAAAATGGAGATATTACCCATCTTCCTTCATAAAAATATGTTTTATATCTCCTGATGGAAGGCAGAAGTTAAATGCCAGTCTCATTAATTAACAATTTTAATTGCTCTTCAAACTAATGCCAGTCTTGACATATTCATGTAGCAAGGGGAACAGACTTGCTGAGCCTAAAATGCACAGCACTGAGCTGGGAAAATGATAAGTCAGATATTGAACATGTTAGGAAACAAACTTCATACACCAAGAGGTTTATTTGTGACATGATAGTTCCACCTTAAATCCTCAAGATAGAAGCCCTTAAATCCTCAAGATGGAAGCCCCTAAATCCTCAAGCTATTGTATTAAATCTAGGCTAGTGTATCAGTAAGTATATTTACCTTCATAAAGCCATCTCTCTGAAATGGGGACTGTAGCCCTGTGGTACCCAAGCTCCTTTTGCATGTCTCAGTGGTTTGGCCAGCCTTCTTGAAAGCATCAAAAAATGGGTACATTTTGGCAATTGCATCCTGTATGAATTTGGAAACCACTGGAACTGACAGCGTGCACTGAGGGCTGTTGTCATGTACACAGTACACTTTTGTAAGCCTTGGATGTAGCTTTACGTCCTTTCAGAGGTTTATTTGGTTGTCTCTTCTTGAAATGGTAATTCCAAGGAATAACCATGCTCCAAATAAACAGTTCAGTAGTGTGGGCATTTGTTTGCAGCAGTGTGATACCACTAGTGTGAAACTACCAGGGGATATGCTTGGATTGTCCCCTAATTTGAAGTTAAGATCAGGCAGTTCTCAGAGGCATCTTAAATAATGCATTTCTACATCTTGTCTGCACGTGGTTGCTTGAGTAATAGCACTGGGTACGTGAGGCAGTGTATTTAGAGATTTTGTGTCTGATATACCACTTCAGAAGAGGAGAATGAATGGCAGCATGAAAGCCCAAAAACTACCTTAATTGCCTAGGACTAGCTCTGATTGACTGTGAGAAGGCAATGTCTGACTGGCTATAGTATAAATGCTGATCAAGACCAAACAAGGCAAAAGGAAAGTAGAATTGGAGGTCATGGCATCTTGTCCATCATTCTGTGTTCCTTCCAAAAACATCCTAAGGTGAATATTTTACTCAGAACAGTTTCTTTGTTATAATTTCTAATATGACTATATGCCGTAATTGGGTAAAGAATTGATAAGTTAGATTCAGATTAGGTAATCAGTTTTGACTTTTCAGGGTTCACCTGTGTATAATATGCATTTAATTGGGGAAATGAGGAAGAACAATTTAGTCAGGAACTGAGTGTTTCTTGCATGGAGGAGCAATATAACCCCCAGTTTTATCTTCAAAGATGTTTAGAAGCTGAAGAGGCAAGTCTTGTCCTGCTATTTGATATTCCTACACAGGAATTTACACTTGAATTGACAGCTTCAGGTGTTTAAGGTAGGGAGGAAGTGAGAAATGAGTTTTAGCTTTATTAAAAATATTCCCCATCTGCTTGGGTTGACAGCAGCTTCATCCACAAACTGATCAGCCTTTTTCAGCTGAGGACATCCAAGGCACCAGATAAACATGGGTTTTAGAGGGAGCCCATGGTAGTTTTCTGTTGCTTTTCAGCCGTGTGGGGAGCCCCTCCTCTGCAACAGCTGTGCCATAGCTGCATCCACCCATGCAGATCCACTTCACAACATCAACTGGTGGGTAGGTGCCAGGAAAATTGCTTGAAAACTGTAAAGACAAGAGTAGCAAAGAGGTTTTCAAGCTGCTGGCAGGAAAGTCTCCCTTCTTCAGCAGCTGAGGGATTTTTCCTCGAACCTCTAGTAATATTAAAGTGTTTATAAAAGGAGTAGACCAAAATTAATAAAGAAAGGAAACAAAAATGCTACCAAATGATTTTTTTTTTAAACTAACCTGTTCATTTCGCTGATTGATGAGATGAAACACCAGTGTCAGCAAATATGGTAAAATGGGGGGGGGGGGGGGGTGTTTGTATTTTTTTTTGTCAGCTTCTCAGCATGGAAATTAAGGAGGTTACCTTCATTATAGCAGCATCCTGGTGTAGGAATCTCCTGCTGCTTAATTTTTATTCTTCCACTATCAATAGTGGAGGGAGAGATCTTAAAGTAGGACTTTACCTTTTCAGTGTTTTTGAAGTTATTGAGATGGGGCTGGGTTAAAAATGTGTGATACCTCACCTACCAGGCAAAAGGGAAATGAAGGAACACGGTTTTGACTGAAGACTCTTCTTCCCCCACACTAAGACAGAGTATAGGTAGCAATAAAGGGGAAAGAAAGTCATCTGCAAACAGGCTGTTAAGGAACAGTGATAATAAATCTGTTGAGTGGGGTGTTCGTTGTTCATGCCCAGATATACTTGCTAATAGAACATTTTTAGATATAAGCATTTACCTCCTTCTTACAATGGCTTCTTTTATTTCTATATCCCCAAAGAGGAAAATCCTTGCTATCCTGTAAAGTCACCTTTGAAGTCTCTTTACACTTCTGAAAACCCTGAGTTGTGATCTTAAGCAGATGATAGCTGATTTGCAGTGAAAACCAGGTTATTCAGCTTTCAAACATAAGCATTTGTATTAGTGATTTTCATCAATAAATGACATTATAGCATTTTACTCTGATAATTAAAAGGATGAGGGATTCATTCTGTCCTCTGTTCACTGTCATAATACTACATTAGGTCATCTGAGTTTTAGAGATCACTTTGATAACATTACAGGATGCACCTGAAGTGGAATTTTAGTCTAAATTTTAAAATGTGTTATTTAGGAACATAGTTAGAGCTCCTGCACTGGTAATGACTGAACTCTATAAGGTTAGGAGTTCATTGCAGAGAAGCATTCTGAAAATTAAAGGATAACTAGAATTAGTGACACGAGAAGTGAACTAAGGTATCCGAGACGCCTGTGATTCTCTTGCCTCTGAAGTAGTCAGGGCTCACTCTGTCCTGATGGATGCTTGGAAATCTTGGAAGAACAGATTTATAAAACAGGTCATAACTTTTAAAATTCAAGCAAAAACATAATTTTTAGTGTGTAATCCTTTTTAAAATTCCTTTCACCCCCTAAAATCTTGAGTCACAGAATTATATAGAGGTAAAAAGATTATGGGGAAAACTCCTTGTCAAAAGATGTGGGGGCTTTACTGGAATAAGGGTTTGTACTTATGGTTACACTGCATTGTTTTGTGTTTCTCTTGGTTCACAGTTGTTCAGTTTCAGCCAAAGGGGACTCTCTCCCTCATATTTATAATGTCCTCTCTGACAGGCTCTCAGCTAAAGCCACACTTTATTACCTCATAAATGACATTGCTTAGCTTAATTTTACATACAGATGGTCTGTTTTCAGTCCATTGTGCACAGTTCTTTCTGCTGTCCCTGAAGGTGCTGGGCACAACCCTGTCAGTAGCCTATGGAAAGGCCACACTAAGTAAACTCAATGTGACAGTAACACATACATTATCTCCTTAGCCACTTATGAAGATGTACCAGAGATTATAATTGTGGCTGATTGCTTTGAGGTTTCGCAGCATTTGAATCCAACCATTAGTAATTGAGAGTCTGGGTCTCAGCATCTCTTGAAATCTGATCTAAATGCTGCCAGCGTGCAAGGTTATTTTTTAAGATCCAGTGCCAATATCCTCTAAAATATTAGCAAGCATATATCACTTTGATGCATTCCCAGTGGCTGCAAATAGCACCTCTACACGGGCATGCAATCAAGTGCAATCCTAAAAGCACACATCACATCACAGTGCTCCTGAAGAGGATCCCCAGAAGCTCCCTGTGTTTCTTGCAAATGCACATTGAGCTCTAGTCTTTGTTTGTCTCCGTGTGTGTATATTAATAATTATATTCTGTAAAACTATTGCCTTATGTGTTAAAAGTACAAACAAAGAAGTATCTGGTCAGAGATATTTTTTTTTTTTTTTTTTTTTTTGCCAAGAGCTGTTGGTAAAATTGCTATGCTTATTGCACAATTATTTATGATTATGTAATTGGATGGTACTGTATTTGGTAACCCCAAAATTAAATTTGAAACCCTGCCAAGTCTTCTAATAAACCAGTGCATTTCAGCAGCATTAATACAGTATATTTTGTCTAGCAGATTGATGAGAGGTTGACAGCAAGCCTCACAGTTCCAATGTGGTCATAGTTACAGATATCAAAGGATGCACTTTCAAATTTCCAGGTTGTAGTACAAGACTAGTAATTATTCTTCTAAGGGCTCCCAGTAACTTCAGCAAATCCCAGTAGATGCCCCCATTTTCATTTTAGCTGCAGTCATTGCTCCTCTTTTGTAATGGCAGCAGGAGAGAAAAACAAAATATACTTTGTGATACATTTTCCAGAGCTGTTGGAAACACTGTACAGGCTACTCATTCCCTCTCTCTCTGATTATGTTGCACAAGTCCCTACAAGGTATTGGCATTATATTGATGCACACTAATGTTTTTTGCATTTTATTTTATCTCTCATGAACTTTGATTTTCAATTGAAAATACATTTTGCTAATTCCACAGAAAGACAGAATCTGACCACTGCAAAATTGCTAATATCTGAAATGTCATTAACCTTGGGTATAGGCCTACAAGCCAGGAATTAATTCCTATAGATCTTGAAGATTCATCCTGTAAATACTACATAATAGGAATGAAAAACTGATTAATGTATGTTACTGAAGCATCACAGACACCAGGAGAAGCTAGACCACAGCCATTTACTAAATGGTTGATATGATATGTTTCCCTTCCCAACTCTTGCATTATTGTCACCCTTCCAGTAAGATGGGTGGAAAGAAACAATTTATTGTTGTGAAGAGAATTATAAATATACTATAACTAATATGTTATGCTAACATCACTTTAATCAGGTAATTATTAAAAGACTGTTTGGCCTTTAAGGACATTGATTTAATGGGAATTAATTTAATGATTGAACACTGTTTGTGTAACATTATCATTGCTAGTGATGCAGAAAATTGGAATCTCAGCTCAACTGAAAAGAGTTTAGACTTTTTATTATCACATTAGATCCCATTCTACTGGAATGTAGTTATTAGACCCTTTTTTATACTTTCAATATATATTTAAATGTTTGGGTTTTATCTAAAAATTTCTGACTAGAAAAATTCAGTTAAAATTTTTGTCATTGTACTGCTCTCCTTTTCGATAGAGGCTTGAATTTCTGTTTAAAATAGCCTTAAAGAAAGTCCATTAGATTTTGGGTTTGACTTGCTATTGCTTCTCCTATAAAACAAATTTTCTCTGTTTTCATTCTCTGGTTTCTTCTCTGCAAACCTGACAATTTTTTTTTAGGAGAAACAGAGTTTAGTTTATGGAATAGTTTTACAACTTTAAGGACACAGCAGCTTTATAATGTAGCAGCAGACAGAGCACATTTCTATCTAGATTATTCTGAGGCTGAATCCTGCACTATCTAGTCACAGCTTAGTGGAAATGGTGAACATTATAAAAGGAGTGTGTTCAGTACCTGAGGGTTAAGATAAAGCTGACCTTTATTGTTACAACTCCCTTTTACCTACAGGTATGTTGTCTCTGGATGCCCTCCTTGGTTTGCCCTTAGGAGTGCTCTTGTCACAAATTATTTTTCATCTTTGTAGTGCCTCTAACTACTGTTGTATATAAATTACACCCAGGGAGGAAAGGGAAGCATCTAGTGAAGTGGTGCATCTGACAGACTGCTGCAAATAGATTAATTTTCAAACAAAATTTTACTCAAGGACGTCTGACAGTTCCTGCTGTATCTTGGCAGAATTTTCCAAGGGAGCCTGGTGGCCAAATGATTAGCCCTCTGTCACTAGAATGAAGCAGTTGCAGTAGACACTTAGAACAAGTTAGGCAGGCTGGGTATTTGAAGACTGATAGAAAAAGAATTTGATAATAGGTATAGCAGAGTCTCAAACTTACAAAGACTGTAGGTTACTAACCCAGTGGTGAGCAATGCTGTAGTAGGCTGAAGTACTTTGCACTGGGTAGCACTGGCCCTTTCCTTGATGCTAGAGGATTTTCTAGCTTTGGAGAGGATATTTGCAAAGAACAAGACTGAAGAACCTGTATTTCAAGCAAAGTAGCTTGTGAGCAGGCCTTTGATCAATCTTTTGGATATTTCTATTTGTCCATCAGGTCGTATGGCAAGGCCCTCTGACCAGATTTATGAGATGGGTTCTCTGGGATGTAACTTGATGAGAGCTTTGTGACTTGATTAGTCCTAGCATTTGAAATCTCAGCATGGGTAATCTCTTTTTATTAATGAGAAAACAGAGCTGAGCAATGAGCCTTGGTATGTGAGTCAAATGCCAAAGGCACATCCAAACAGATACACAGCAGTAGCAAATGGAGGATTTTCAGGGGGAGTTTTCAAGAAATGAAATGTAACTTGGAGGTGATTACTGGCCGGCAGGAACAGAGGGTGACAAGGTAGCATGGTAATCTCTCTTTCAGATTGGAGCTGGCTCATGCCTGCCCTCCTTGGTAGGAGGTTGGGGGAAGCCTAGATCTGCCTGCACAAGGTTTTGCATATACCCTCGAGTTAGCTGGCTTCCAGAGCTGTTGATAAGGATCTTTAAGCATGTATAAGATGCAGCTTCTCAAACTCCTTCACAGATTTCAGATAACTAGGAGTGATTTGAAATAAGCCTGAAGGAGAGGAATGATAGTCTAAGATTTTCACCCTGTCACATAAAGGGGAGAAATAAATGAGGAAAGCTTTCTTTTGTGCATCATTGCTTCCCTTCTGGGAGTGCAATGAGGGCAGTGCTTCCCACCCAGCTGAAAGAAAACAATCTTCCAGGGAGAAAAAGTAATGAGATTAGTCAGGGGATCATTACACTAACAACAAATGGTAAGAGTGATTGTTTAGTTCAGAAATAAGACATTAAAGGGCAAAAAAAATTAATCAGAGCACCAAAAGACAAAGTGAACACATTCTTTAACTGCCTGTAGACCAGCAGGAGAAAGCTGAATAATAAACAAGAACAGTTAGACTCCGAAATACAGAATTGGTCTTCATGATGTTTCTGAAATCTGGTAGGAACACTTGGAAGTACTTAAAGTCAGATGGACAAGGTGGGCAAATGGGGAAGAAGGTGTCACTATGCCAAAATAGCCTTAGGTATTTCAGAAGCTGAGAACTTGGAAAGAACTGATTTTGATTTTTTTTCTGTGACTGTGTGCTAATGAGATGGGAGACAGCGTCTGCTGCAGGCCACCAAATCACACTGGAGTGGAGGATGGTTGGCTCCCATAATGCATACCTGTAACACCTAAGGGGAAGTGTGAGGTGTAACAGGGGTAGTCAGGCTGAGTGATGGATGTTTCAAGCCTCCAGCTGCCCATGCTGAAGCATCTGGAATGCATATGTAGAGCGTATTGAAAGGAAAAGGAACATTGATTGCACCAAAGTGTTAAATTCTACAAACTTCAGAGAAGAAATTACACGGGGAGAAAGTGTACACAGAGGTGAGGCAGAGCTGAGAACAACAGGATGGAGGGTGCTGAAAACCTTGTTAGGAGGTATAGCAACCTTAATGATAGTGGTGCATTAGGTGAAGGTGACACCACTCAAAATCATTATGCCAGAAAGACAATAAATATTTCTCTTCTGTGCTTGTGAAAATAGCAAATTAAATACTTTCTGTGTTGTGGAGGTTAAATGGTAGCTACTAACATCAGACAGTTTCAAATCAGCAAATTCAAACAAATTTCACCCAAACATTTAAGAGAGTTTGCTGTGCAGCTTCCAAGATTTGTGTTTGCTGATTTGAGTCTTAGAACATTGGGCAGGTTTTAAAAAGATGACCAAAAAAATCTATTGTAAACCTAAAGACCAAGCTAAAACTTCAGTGCAAGTTTTTCTTCCATCTTACTATATGGATGTAACAAGATGAAAGACTTAACAAATATAAACAGACGTTTAACAATTTCAAAATATATAACCATTTAAAAAGTCTACACATGACTAACTATTTTATTTGAAAAAGCAGTTATCATTGGTATTTGATGGAAACTTTTATAATCACTTCAGTGATTATAAAAAAATTGGTTCCCTTCCAATCCTACTACTTCCAATGAACTCAAAGAACAATTCTTAATATATTTGGAGTATTTTCACAGTATAGTATTAACATGTAGATGCAGTGCTCTCTCTTTAGGAAGTAAAGACCTGAAGAAATGATTCATGTGTGAAACAAAATATCTGAATGTCTCTTTTGATTTTTTTTTTTTTTTTTAAATCACTACATTTTGATACAAACCAAATGCTACAGGAGGAACAGGTGGTGTGGTGAGTAAAAACTATAGCTGGCTCTCGAACTTCTCCACACCTTGTAAGACCTGGCTGCCAGCCCTGCCTCATGATCAGTTCCTTCTCCACTCCCAAACTCCTGCAATCTGCCAATATTTGCAAGGATAGGGAATTCAGCCACTAATTTACAAGCTTATTTGGAAGGCATTACCAGTTCAAGGGGTTGTATTCTCCTGTAGAATAATTCATCGTGCCTGCTGTGGTCAATGGGTGTTAACTTAGCACAAAATGAAATATTACAAGCTCAGGTTATGGCATGCCAGCTTAGATGTTATGGAAAGGAATACATGCAAAGTTCAAGGAAGAATGGAGAGGTATGGATGAAAAAAAAAAAAGAAAATAAAGGAAGAAAAATTCATGATGAGAGATTTCCCGACAAGTTCCAAGCTGCATTTACTTCACAGCTGGTAGAAATAGGTATAGGCTTCATTGACTGTAAAATATTTTTTGTCCTATACTGAATTGAACATTTCCAATTGAAAACAGGAGAGATTTTATATTATCAAGAAAGTTTTTAACAGAACAATAGCAATAGCTAGTGCCCTGAAAGATTCTGCCTTTGAATAGCTCTGCTTTGCAGAGTTTTGCAAAGATCGCAGAGCTCAGTCAAACTTCAGGTTTTGTTTCTCATGGCAAAAAAAAAGCAGAAATATAAAATGCCTTTTCCTCTGTGTTAATACAAATTACTTCCCTTACACCCACTCTCTATTAATGTCCCTTTCACAAAGAAAACAGAAGAAATACATTGATCTAAACTGTTTGCAACAGACATCTACACTTCCTTATTTATGGAAATTGCAGAGGCACAGCATAATTGATGTGACTGTTCTAACAGGCTAAAGGCTAAATTGCAGCCAACTCCCAGTCCTGTGTGCTTTTTTACCAAAGGCCAATAATTCAGTGAATGTGGATAGAATTTTTGTAAGAAAAATCAAAATCTGTCCCCAGATAACCCACTCTATTATTTCTTCACCATCCTTTTCAAAGCACAGTTGAGAGTCTTGCTTTCAATTTTGATAGTATTACAGTTCCTCCACAAAAGAGTCACAATTAACATATTTTTCATGTTTCTTTAAATTATCTAGAAAACTCCTTACACAGAAATTCAGCTCACTGTGGTTTTTCTCCAGGCAAACAATCGACAAATGCCTGAGAACAAGATGTTTGGAAAAAGAGACTATGCATTTTGAATTCTTCAAATTTAGTCCAGAATTATAAAATACCAAGATCTCTCTAGGCTGAGATCCTTATTTTCCCTATTTTGCCCATTTGTCCTGTGATTTCATCCCTCCTTCTTGCCTGTACTCCTCTTTTGTGATTTTTGATGTGAAGAAGCCTTTAAACTGACTGCTAATGAGGGAAAATAATTTTTTTTACGTACAAATGGGTATGGTAATTGTATAGTTACACATTTTATCTTTTAAGTTGGGTTTTTCCTGATATTTAGGTCTGTCATAATTATGCATTATGTTGTTTGCATTGTCAAGACAATGCATTATTTTTCCTGCCTTCTGTTTAGCTTGAAGCACTTGGAAAGAAATGGGAATAAACAGAAATTTATAAGATAAGTTGCAGTCTAACCCTGTCATCTGAAGTAGGCCAGCATTAAAATGGTCTAGGATTGATGAAGCAGAGCTGCATTAGATGAGAGTGGGAGGACTAAAAGTAATTTCTTTCACTGCGACTTCTACAGTAATTCAACTTTTTCAGAAAACTCCCAATAAGATTGATTTTTCTAGTCCAGTTTACCCTGGAAAATATCTTTCCCTTCCTGCACATGCAATCTGAAAATTTTAGAGGCAGATCAGATTTTTTTTAAGTGATTTTAGCACACATCACGTGTCAGATGTATTACTGGGAGCTGTAGCCACAACATAGGTGATGTGCAGGTAGTATATCCTTTGTACTGTGTGTCCTGTGTGTAGCCTCTTGTAACTTGACTATGTTGTCACCCATAAAGATGTCAGCGCACCCAAAACTCATCCTAGACCTTGGAAAGCAGAGCTCAGGGAGGTTTGCATGTCTGTCCCCCCTGCACACTAATTTAAAGTCAAGGGTAGTATCTTTTAGGTCTGTAGCTCTCTGTCATGGTAATGTTAAGGGAAAACCAGTGATTGTTGCTCTCCTGAGTGACTTGGCACTCTTCTGCACTGAGAAAATGTGGATTGGGACCGAAAGAAAACTTCAGAAGGTTTTATCCCCAGGAACAAAATTGGGGAGAGTGAAGAGGTTTCTTAAGGTGAACTGTCATGGTGCAGGAAGTGTCTTAGCAAACAGTGCAATGGAACAAGACTGTATCGCATTAAGTCTCCTAAGAGATGCCAAAGAAACTATACCATGGCAGTAAAAGGTCTCCTTTGATTTTTGTTTCTTTTCTTCTTCCTCTGGGAAAGGGGGAGTACCCTACCTGTACTGCTTAAAAGTCCTGCACCTGTGCAGTTGTGGTGCCAGCCCTGCTTTAGAAATGATGGTTTAAGATGCCTCAGTGGAAGGATTGTTAGAGTGAGGAATTTTGGTATGTGTTTATTGTACATGTACTTAGATACAAGCTTTGTCCTCAAGCTTCATTTATTGACTGCTGATATACAAGGTACAACTCTGAATTAGGAACAAGGCTTCACAAACACCAAGATGAAATGAAAGCGCTTGGCCTAACCAGTGTTTGTGGGGTTTAAAGTCCATTTTTAACATGGGGTGGAAAAGGAAAAAGTAATAGTGAATAGTGGGGACAACCTTACCGACATATGGGAAAGCTGTATGGACAGTAGGGAATGCTGTGGCTGAGGGATCTGTAGTGACTTTCATGTTCACTTGATGTACAGCATCCTCCCTTGAACCAGAAGGCAGGTGTGTGAGTTTCAATGGTCCTCTCTCTTCTGACATCTAATTTCAGTTCAAAAATGTGAGAATTTAAGAGTTTTAAGCTGAAAAATGAAAATGCAAGGATGCCCAAAAGATTATTGGCTTCTTGTCAATCACACTACCCATTTCAATTAAGTATGAAGATTATCTGCAGGGATTGGCACCTGAAAGTTAAAAGGACAAGCAGCCTTTTCTGATAAATTAATGTAATTATTTGCTCTTTTCATTTTATTAAGGAATCATTTTTAAATTAAGTATTCCAAAGACAACGCAAAAATTGTTGTAAGGTAGAAATGCTCTATTAAAAGTAATTTAAAATTTGCGCAGCAGAGAAACCCAAGTCTTCAGATGCTGAAGTTAGTGTTCACCTTTGATAATCCTTAGACTGAAATAATATAATAATATCTCCCAATCTGATCAGTAGATTCTTATTTCAGGCTATTACATGGCATCTTGGAAATAAAAGAAAACTCATTTCCAGCTGTGTAGGTCTAACAGATTTTTTCTTTCAGTTCTGGAATTCTCAAAAGGCAAAGGATTTCAATGTTTATATACCAAAAGTATAAATGAATGGACTCAATTGTTATTTCACATATGGTACAATTCCACATCATTGATGCAGGAAAAAAGTTTCAGATTTGTATGGCAATGCAGAGTTCCCAGTGTTTTGTATAGGTAAGAAAAAATTAAAGCAGTAAGAGGATCCTTAATAGACAAAATTGATTGAACATACAGTTTCTGTACATAAGTGAAAATTATTTGTTCTTGGAATGGGAATAATTATAATTTGTATTCCCTTAAACTTACTTTCTCTGGAAACATTAAGGAGTTTTTACATAAGTGAAAAACAAACTAATTACAGATGATTGAATTGGTAACAAATTGCTTTTGCAAATCCCAGGCATTGTACCATTGTAAGATTTTACATCTGAGAAAGCTACCTCAAAAATAATGTCAGCTTCTCAAATTGCTGAGTGTAGAGCGAGAGGAAAAGGATGAACATCTCAAGCAGTTGACTGTGGGTGTTTGCTGTGTTCACCTATCCCCCTTTTACTTGTAGGTGTGACAAAACATCCTGCAGACCAACGGGGGATTAAAAAAAAAAAAACAAAAACGTTTTCCTTCCTCTAAAAATCTGAGATTCATATGTTTTTAGCAGAAAGAGCTATTGCAAATACTCCAAATTAGTGTGTTTTGGGGCAGCTATTTGCATAAAAACTACTGCTTCTCATGGCTTGCATTACTAGGCTCTTGTCACACAGTCAATGGTGTGCAGCTCATCCTGGGAGGCTTAATTGCTGCTCATGTTCTGTTTACATGGTAGTTGGATTTTAAAGGAAAGCAACCATAGAAATACAAAACAATGTTTGCTTTCTTCTTCAATATGTGTGATTTTTTTTCCTGCATGTCCAAGTTCACTTGGAGCGAGTTGTACCCCCACATATGGTTCTCATGAGCATCTGCCTGCCCACAGAACTGTGAAAATTAATTGTGTTTTGATGGGATTTTTTGACTTTATGTTCCCCAGAATGAAAGAAAAACTTAATTAAGGTTTGTAGATAAGATCTCTAAGGAAAGACCATTGTAAGAATTTACTTTGGCTGCTTTTGTTCTGAGATCTAGAAGTCTATTTCCATTACTGGACAGGACTGGCAGATGAACTGCAATTAAAGGCACAATAGCAAAAGAGATTAAATACAGGAATGACAACTGACAGCATGGGCTTCCTTCAGTGCTTTTTCTTGCATAGAAAGTGCAGCTCCAAATCCTGCTTGGTTTACTGAAGCATCAGGTTTTAATGAACTGCTTTATGCTGTTAACCTTGGGGTCCAGTTATCCTGAGCAATGCATGAGCATTCCTCTGCTAAATGAAAACTCTTGCTTTTCCTTCTTCCCCACAGGAGGAGAGGTTCCATACACAACTCTGGCAACCCGACTGATGATGGGAGCCTGGTGGCTTTTTGCTCTGATTGTCATCTCCTCCTACACGGCCAACCTAGCAGCTTTCCTCACCATCACACGCATTGAGAACTCCATCCAGTAAGTTGGTAAAGAATGATTCAAGGGAAAGGAGGGAGAACATAAATATACATGTAGAGGGGTATAAATGTTCTACTTAAATGTGAGAAAAGGAATAAATTTTTATCCTCCTGAGAAGTAGTTAGAAAGTTAGTAAAATAACAATATACCTTGGACTGCCAGTCTCCCTGGAGACACTTTTTTTTTTAGAATTTGAATTGTTGGCCTCTAGCAGATACTTTTCCATGTGACAGACATACATATGTAGGCCTGCACACATACATATTTTGAAAGAAGCAGTTGAGTTTGAGACGACCACACAGCATCAGTATTTGAAATGGGAAGGTATAAATTGTTGCTGCGTTCTCCAGCTCTGCTTTCCATTCAGATGTATTCCACAGTACTTATGTTCTGACACTTTGGTCAGGAAGAACACAATGCTTCTTCAATGTATGGGGAGCTGAAAGCTGACTTCCCCTATTCTTGCCAAGGCAGAGGTGTGTTAACCACAACAAACAGTAACAAACTCAGTCACCAGTAATCTTTGCTCCTTCTGCTCCCCAGTGCTCTCTTACTACATAAACAGATTGCATCATTCTCTCTTTCCCATCTATTCCTTCTTTTGCTTCATGCCTCCCTAAAATGAATGTCCTGGTCTTCTCCTATCCCTTTTATGGTGAACTCTTTCTGTCACACCTTCCAGTCTATTTTTGAAGATCATGTCATCTTTCTAGGTCTTCTACCCTCTCTCTCTGCCCTTTTGCACTCCAGTATCCTCTCCTTCAGCAAGCTGCCTGCTGAGTTATCCTTGCTCCCGTGGCTCCAGCGACATCCTTCACCTTCAAGTGCTCGCTCCTGGATCAAAGCAGACACTAGAAAATAAAGTGAAGCATTAGCTAGCCAAGCACTGTGAGGGGCAGCTGGCTAGTTTTTCATAGCAGGTTTATCTTGAGGCTACAAGTCTGTGAAAGTATGTGAGAGTGACAAAATTACCCTTTCCTATATATCCTTCTTTGCAAAAATCATAGAGTGACTTTAAAGAAGAGAGGCACATTTCACCATATTTCTTCCTTCAGAAAGGTAAGAACCTGACCTTCAGGTCAGGCTCAACAATGACCTTAGGGAAAATTCCATTTTCCCAGTCCAGTCATTGATTCAAGTCCCTGACTTGTGTGTATCATCACCTAAGGTCTTTCTGCCTCTAGTTCAGCTGCTTTCAAAATCTCCCTGAAATTCCCCTTGAGACAGTGAGCCACTATCACAGACTGAGCAGGGGGAGCCTTGGCCTCCTGTGAATTCACAGGTCAGGATCAAGCACCACTGTGTGCCAGCAGTCACTCTGCTCACACAAAGGCACTTCTTCTCTAGGTGAGGATTCTCTATGTGCTAAAAGCAGGCCTGGGCTTTCACATGTGCTGGTAAACATCTGCAATAGCAGGCAAATAAACATCTGTAATTAGCAGACAAATTTCATTTGCAACTGAAGCCCAAGCCAGACCCAAGAGCAGAAGCAGAACCTAATTTTGAGTGCATGGTTATGACTCTTAGGTGATGGAGGTGGAGGGAGAAGTTGATTATCCACAGCCCAAATTGCCCAGGCTTTACCAGTCCTTATTCATTCCCAACTGGGAATTTTTTACAGCTGTTATCCTTCCTTTCTGAGGTAACAACCTTACCACTTTTATCTATTAGAGGGCTACATACTCTAAGACAGAGATACATAAAACAAACTAAAGTCACTCAAGCAAATTATTCCCTTGATACAGTTGTATTACCAGTTAAATCAAGTTACCATTTTCTTTTGTGTTCTAAATAACAGATTTTGAGATGATGCAGTGCTGCGGGGGTATTTAGACACAACTCAACCATTTGACTCTGCAGTCTCAATTTTAATCCCCTCAAAATTTATATGGGAGTAAAATGATATCCTGTGTCAATGCTTGTCAACATTGACCTTGATATTTTGAGGAAAGTTGATTTATTTATTTTTTTAAGTTTGAAAAGATTTAAATTTGACTAAAGACTGTGAAGAAACAACATGGGAATTTATGCATGCAAAATAAATAATAATGATATATTCACTCATTCAGTTTGTCCTTACAAGACTGAAATAGGCTTCTGTGTTCTGCTTTGAAATCATGTCCCTTCTAGTTTTGAAGCAGTCCAGAAAAATGTTCAAATTACTGTGACAAACATCTGTGTTTTCTTATGATGTGTAAAAAAGAATAAAATATACCCAAACTATAATTTAATACATCTTCATCTTTTTCTTGCAGTTTATTATGATGTCACTAGAAAAGCCTCGGTGGAATTTTGAGGTTATTATGTACAGTTGGGACTACATTGGTCTTTGTGCTGTATTATTTATGGGCAAAGTCACGGAAAATGTTTTATTCAGTAGAAAATGTTGCAGCTGGAAAGCTGCTGGAATGAAAGAACAGATATTTTTCAACAGCACTTCCAGCTCAAAAATAGAGTAATTAGATGTGTTTAGTATCCATGAGGGAATTAAGTTATCCTAACTATGGTGTGAGTATAAAACTTTAGTTTACAAAACTGCCAAAATTGGAACTTAAACAAGCACATAAGAGAGGATGTTTTTTAACCATACTGAATTACTGCAAAGTGGAAAACATGAATAAGCAATAAAGAAAAAAAGCTGATGCTCCTTTTTTCCTTTTCCCTTTTTTTTTTTTTTTTAACAGTTCAAATTGTACCTTGGGGAGCCTTCAAGGCCAGAATGGAAATGAGTATAAGCATTAAAAAAAAAAAAAATCCAGACTCTGCTAGTAGTGCTTGTCAGCTTTAGACAAGCCAGAAAAAAGGAAAGAAATTGAAGTCAGTGGGTTTGCACAGATACAAAAAATAGTTAATAGTTTTTCACTTCAGATTTCCAGCTAGCACCAGATCTTACAGTGTATTGTTGTAGGTATGGTCCTTGTGATATCTTTTACAAAAGATAACATGCATATTACATGCAGCCCACAGTGTGTTTCATTTCCATTAAACATTTGGTAGTTACTGCATTTCAGCTTTTGGGTATGAAACTAGTTTGTGTTCAGAGCCCTTGCAGCTTCCCTTCTTCAGCTGGTGTGAAGCCTGGGCCACTCTTCCTACTCAATGCCTCATGGTATCCAGAACTCTACTTTGAGAAGCAAAGCATGCAAAATTTTATCAATCCATCCACGAAGGAGGACCCTTAGAGAGATAACTGTTGCCTTTCTCTATAGACTCTCACAGTAGATCTTTGCTGTATAACCTCACTTGATGGCATTTGTGCTCTGCTTCAATGTTCAATTTGAATCAAATATTTACGGTTTTTAAATTAATTTTCAGAAACTAGAAGAAAAAGAATGGGTGTAAAATCTGCTTTTCCAGAGAAACGGCTTCTCTTAATACCTTTGGGAGCCCAGCTTTTCACCTTCTGCCAACATGTAATATCAAGAGCAGAGGCACTCAAGTTCTAAAGTAGTTCCTGGATGCATCTTTTGTTTACACTTGACCCACATTGCAGATGACATTTAAATCGAGGCAGTCAGCATTTCAAATGCCAAAACACTGTGACAGCAAAGCATAATTTCTGTGTGTCTTAAATCTTTAAATCACTTTCTCAAATGCAACACAAATTAATAGTAATTAGGAATGACTTTTCTTGGTAATTGCCAAATAAATTTGGAGGTCCTGAGCTGTTTCTAATAGGTGCTCATGTTCTGCAGTTCATCACTGAGCCAGTGTTGACATTGTTATGTTTTATGATTCCTTTAGGACCAAATTAGAGTCCATTGGCAGAGATTGATTTTACTCAAATTACTGCACAGTCTTCTGAAATAGGGGAGGGTGTCACCACCTTCACATGGGCACTGACATTTTGCAGGAAGGTTGGGGGAGTGGGGTGAACAGAGAAGAAGTCAGAGGATTTGCCATCTGAAAGCCTGGTGTTAGGTGGTTTCAAGTTTAATCCACTTCTAAAAGGGTGGAAGCTTAAGAGCTTTGTACATATTGTGGGGGACAGTGTGCCCTTCTTGTCTTCTGTAAAATCAGAAGTTCCCGTTATGTTCTCCATGTTATAACTAGTGTGTCTTGTTTGGTAGGTGAGACCTCTGCCTCCAAACATGGAGGCATAGAGGGAAAGCAGGTCTTTCCTTCCTTAATCATTCTTTTCACAACATTTTGTTAAACCATGATTCACTTGAAGCTAAGGAGTCCCCAAGGCTTTACACAGCTCAGTGCAACTGACTACAGGATTTCTACAAGGGGGTTGCCTAGAACTCAGTAATTAGATATTGCCCAATGCATGTCTATTAATCTTTTATTTAACATGGTTTCTGCCACAGCTGACCCTGACAACAGTCAAACCCCGTGGCTTAATGTGCCCTGTTCCTTAACCCTAAATCTGCTTGTGAACTAATCCTTACTGTCCTAGGGAAAAAAAACCAACCAACCGGACAAACGAACAAAAAAAACCCTCAAAAGCACTGGAAAGCTTTATCTGTATTAGTCATAAATGAAATCTTCAGTGTAGGCTATGAAATCAGTTGTTTTTTGCTGAAAATTCAGTAACTGGTTCTTACAAACAGCTCTATGCATCACTCAAGCCTAGCACAGCCAGCCTGAATTGATCTATAACCCAGGTCTACAAAGCTATGTTGATGCCCAAGTCTCTGACCTCAGTGGTATTTTATCACCTAAAAAGAAATTTGGTTACTTATTTATTTATGAAGCTGACCTTTTGCTTTTCAGCATTTTTCTGTGTACTTTTTTAATACTTTTGGCCAACATGTGAACGTGTTATCAATTCTAAGTCTAGGATCTGAATTTATAGAAGAGGGTATGCTTTGGAGAAAGAAACATATCCAAATCCTACTATGTTTTTCTTCTAGCTGGAGGCAGAGGTAATTTTTTAAATTGCAAAGTAATTGATTTGCACTAAGCCATAAAATGAAAGTGACCTGACAACTGCTGCCTGATTAAGGGTGTAGAATACTAAACAAAATCAACAAATGCTGAAAAATGCATCTATCTGTTAATAATTCTTCCTCAGATGACTCAATTCCTCCTCTGAATAGCCCTATTAGCCTAGTTAATTTAGGGTAATATTGATGCTGGGATAATATTGGTATTATCCCAGTAATTGCAATGGGAAAAAAACTTACCATAAAGGCCACACATAATATTTTTCCCCACAGTGCTGCATGAGTGATAGAAAAAATAAGCTGAATTATGACCTGGCTGCATGGTCACTTCCCTAGAAGCAGAATTTGTCTGTATACAAACTCAGTTGACAGTATCTTACTTTTTAACAGTTTTTTCAATTATATCTGCTTTTTTAAATTCTTAAGAAAATTTTATCATTCATTACCTTATTGCTTCAAAATTAGAAATTCAAGGAGAAAAAAGTTTTAAAATGTGAGATTATCATTTGCTTACTCATGCTAATGAGTGCTTTGCTTTACAGGTAGTTCAACTGAGAACTATCAAAAAATTAAATTTCAGTGTGGGTAATAGAATCAGAATTTGGGCATCAAAGGATCCCTTGTAGGAATTAATTAGCTTGACAGAGGCTTTTTCCTTGTTTTGAGATCTGATGTGGCAGCTGTGTGGTGAGACTGGGTGACAGAGTGAGGCTGAAGATTTACATGTCCACTAAATGCATTTGTCTGAAAAGAGAAGGAATTGTTTAATCCAGGAGCACAGGTACACTGAACAATATGTAACCTATAAACCAGGCTGGAGGCAAAGCAGTTATAAGAGTTCTTTCTTCTGTAAGGGAACCTCAGTGGTTTAATAATTCTAGTAGTTCTCTCAAAGTTTGTCATTTCTCTTTGTTTTGCTGTACCATAGCTTCTAGGTTCAATGTCTCAGCAATAGTCTGCAGAGCTGTGGGTTATTAAACAAACAGCTTCTGAAGGAGGTCATATATATTATGATCCCATTTTACATGTTTGTGTGAGGGGAGGGAGTCACTGATGTGTGATAGATCTTTACTGTATTTGCAGCTTGTCTATGCAGCAGAATATACATATGTACACCTCCAAGGCTCCCGAAAGTCTTTCTTTCTCCTCAGCATATGGTCAGGTGAACCAGAACTTTGGGTTTACTGCCAACAGCAGCATTGAGTGCATCCATAGAGTTTACACTTACATTTGTCTTGCTTTTGTCCTCTTGTCATCATTTTCTCAGCATGGAACCTCACCTGCAACTGTGAAAAGATGCAAGTAGGGCAGCTGAGAGGCATCCTGTGTTACAGGATAGCACATCTAACAGTGAGGCACTGCAGACTCTAGTTAATGCCAGACTTGGCAACTACAACATGCCTTCCTGAAGGCATTGACATAATTCTTCTCCTTGTTATTTCCCTGCTGGTGGTGTCTTTGTGTGTGATAGCACACTTGCTTCTCAGACTGTTTGCTTCCCATACCTGACTGTAGTACACTTCAAGACTAATAGCTCATGTCTTGTGCTGGTTTGCCCTTCTGAAAATAACAAAGTTGCTTTTATAGCCACAAGATATACGCAGGAGCTCTTTTTCTTTGTGCTGTTTTTAACTGATTTGTGGCACCAGCTACACCTGTCAACTGCATACTGCTTAGCAATAATATATCCAAAAAATATGCTTGTTATATTAAAAATTATATGGCCACACGGAGTCTTGTAAAGAAATGATTGCAGTTTTACCAAGTGTTGTCACTAGAAATTGGAGACTGGATAAATACTTTTTGTATACTTTTCTAATATGACAAATAACAATTACAGGACATTGCAGTCTGCATCCTGTGACAGCTCATTGCACTGCTGAGCACTGCCAGTTGATTATAGGAGCGTACTGGCGGCAGCGGCAATAACAGAATGGATCAATATAGTATGCTGTATTTACCTAGTGCCTTTCATCAGTGATGCTTATGACAGACAGACTGTCAGCACTGTGCACAACACTTTGCCTAATGGTAAAATAAGGAGAAACTCTCAGCAAGGCCCACTGCTGCCTACTGGGGTGCCTTTGTGCAGAGCTGTGCTCAGTCTGGTTGTTGCAGGTTTTTATTCAACCTCAGGTACAGAGTTTTGTATTTGTCCTTGATGAATTTCACAGCCTGCTCCTCCAGCCTTTCTAGGCCCATCTGAATTTCAGCCTGGCCTTGAGCAGGTGGTTGGTCCCCCCAAACTTGACAGGAGGGTGCTTGCTTACCTCCTCCAAGTTATTGGTAAAGACACGTCCCAGGTTAGACCTCTGGAGTACCTGTTAGCAGCCTGCAGGTGAGCTACCCTATGAGCATGACAATCCAGTTGGGAATTTATCAAATTTGGTTTCCCACACAGCCGTACCTAATGACCTCATTTGGATACAAGAATATTGTGGGATGCAAATAGGCAGGCTGCCTCGCTAAAGTTAAGGTAAACTATGTCAATATCTCTAGTCTTGTCCACAAATGAAGTAATTTTAGTGTAGAAGGCAACCAAATTGGTCATTGACTTACCTTTGGTGAGTCAATGTTGAGTGCTGCCAGGCAGCTGCCTCTCCTTCACGTGCTTAGAAATGTGCTCTGAGAGGACTCACTCCATGAGGTTGGACCAACAGTAATTGCATTAATCATCTTTTTTAACTTTTTTAATATAGTCTGGACATTTTCTTTCTCCTGTAGCAAGGGATCTCCCTTAGCCTCCTTCACCCTGCAAAAATTAAAGCAGGTGGCCTTGCAAGGACTTGGGCCAGCTCTCTCAGCACACTCTGACTTCTATGGAACTAGAGACGCCGATCAATCCCCTGCCTTGTCTGGTTGGGATTTACCTGACCACCTCGTTGTTCCTTGCCTTCTTGAACCCTGCCTGTAGTCACAAAGGCCTGGGAGACCTTGGTGAGGAAGAGTGAGGCAATGCAGGCACTGAGTGCCTCAGCTTTAGCTGTGAGTGCTGCCCCCATCCACAGGGTCACACTCTTCTTGTTCAGCCTTTTAGTTCTGCAAAAGCTGTTCTTGTTACCATTGAAATCCCTCAAGAGCATCCACTCCGACTGAGTATTTCTGATGCTACCCAGAGTTGCTAGGAAATGTTTCTAAACTCCTCCTTCGATGGTTGTCCATACTTCCACCATCTGTGTATTGTTTGGTGAGATGAAATTCTTTTTGAAATTCTTAGGGTTTCTTTAGTAATTTCAAAGTGTAATAGATGATTGAACTGCTTTCCCTGGAGAAACTTACCTGGTGGCTGTGTCTAGACTTCAGGACTGATCTTTAAAATTACGTGGTTTATTTCAGTATGTTTATTAAACTTAAGCATATGACCTAAGTAGCTTACTTTCATAATTCCCCCGACTGCCTCTTTTTAAAATATTTACTGCTTCCCTTTCGCTCACTGGCTGCAATGAGGGTTCACATTTTTGCTTACAGCTCAGCCATTCTACATTTAGTCTTTCAGAACTCACAGGTGTTTATCTGGACTCGATAATTTTTTTCTTTTTTTTTTTTACTTTTCAGTTGCCAGCTAACCATGGTACTTATTGTCCTGATGCTTTAGTCTACCAGAGTCCCATATTTTTCCTCATAGAATAGGGCATGTCTTGGTCCTCTGGTAGAAGACCAGTACACCTGGCTTCATGAAATGCTACATATAGCATCTCACCTTTGATGATCCCATATATGTACAGATTCTTTGCAGGTTCCCAGTACCTAGACTGTTTAAAAGGAATGAGATCTTGTTGGAGAAAGTGAGATGATTTGAGGGATTTCAATACCATTAGTTATTTACACCTCACAATTACATTCATCCCTTCCTTGTAATTACTATATGTTATCTAACTAGAATTTAGCTCTTGGTCAATGTTTTTCTAAGCCCCTATGTCTAAATTTCAAAGGATTTCTTTTACACTTAGCTAACATCTAAACCCTTGCCATTGATCTCTATTGATTTCTTCTTTTCCTGCTTTCTGTTTTGTTCATGGCATACACATCCTGTGAAATGTGATTACTGTTTTCTTCAGTGCCATCCTTACAACACATAAGAATTCCATTTTTACCACCCCCCGCCCCATAGGGCCATTTTCACTAGCCTTCATATTTACATTTTTCAGAAATACAGCTTGGAATTTGATGAGTTTCCTACATTGCTGTTTGCATTTTCTGTGTCTGCAATATGCTTTTACAATTTGCTATTGCCTTCTTTAAGACAGCACTGAGCTCCTTGATTGTCCTTATGTGTCATCCACTAGATTTGTGCAGTTTATACACAGTTAATTTGCACTGGGAAAGCTGTAATGGGTTTTAAGCAGTAGACATATTGCAGTAGTCACTTTGAAATTTTAATGAGTGCCATTAAAGAATCAAAGGTACAGGAGAGCAATTCTACAGGAAAGGAAAATACAGGCCAAGAGGTAAGGAAACTTTAAAGGATTTTTATACACAATTTTTAAGTCCAAAGCAGGTTGATCAAACCACATTTGGGATGCCTTAGAAACTTCTAAAATGGTTTATTTTTCTGGTTTATAGAGAAGGGTAAGACTAGATAACATGTAAACAGAACAAATTTATTAGACTAAATAACATGAAGCATGATAACATGAAAATGTGATGAAAAAACAGTTCATTAAAGAAATCTTCTTATTGCTGAAAATAATACAGGATGTGACGTATGTGATGGATGCACAGTTCAGTGCAGGAACACCCCCACCAAGCTGCCCTTCACAGTGTAACCCAGGAGCACACAGAGGTGCTCAGCCCAGATGCTCTGGGCTGGATTTCATGAGTCCTGGTGCTGACACCAGCTCCCCACAGCAGGGTGTGTGTTTGCACCATAGGCAGGTACCCAACCTCTGTAGGACTCCAATGCTCCCTGCCTCTCCCTTGCCCTTGCTCAACCCAGCTTGGCATTTCCCAGGATCCTCTTACTCCTTCTGCTCTTTTTTCATCCACTTTCACTTTTTCTACCCCTTCCTTTCACTTCATATTCCTCTTTGTGTCTTAAACCATAAAAACAAATTTTCAGCCTTGCTTTATCTTAAAAAAAAAAAAAAAACAAACAAACAAAAAAAAAAAAAAAAAAAAAAAAAAAAAACACAAAAAACAGAAGAAAGTGTCTCGAGAGCTGTCTCCTGTGAGAAGCTGAATGGGACGAGGAGCCCGGGCCCCAGCGGGGGGAGAGAGAAACAGTCCAAACCAATATGGTTGATAAGCAAACTCCATTTATTAGCAGTCCAAAGGTACTTCTATAGTATACCAGCTTGTTAACTCCTAAGTGGCTTAAAGCTTATCAAGACACATTTCTATTTCTACATAATTGGTCTTACATTGGCAAGTTTCCATAGTCTTGTTATGATCAAAAGAATTCAGTGCTCATCTCCCTCGTTCACTCCCGGATAGTACAGCTGCAAGTTTTTCACTCCCTCTCTGTTTCTCAGGCCTGCTTGTTATCTTTCACACAGGGACTTTCCCGTGGAAAGTTTTCTCACACACAAGCCTAAAACTTCCAGGCCTATTGCTTGCACAGTTCTTTTATTGATCCCAATAATTCTATTTCCCAACAGTCTCCCTCTGTGTTGCCCTTTGTTTGCCTGCAGCTCCTTCCTCTTGAAAATGTGGATTAAAGTCTCCTGTGTCTCTTTTTCTCCCCCAACAATTAAGGTCTCTCCAGGATCTCTCGAGGCAGACGGATATTCCTTATGGCACCGTCCTGGACTCCGCAGTGTACGAGCACGTGCGAGTGAAAGGCATGAATCCCTTCGAGAGGGACAGCATGTATTCCCAGATGTGGCGCATGATCAACAGGAGCAACGGCTCGGAGAACAACGTCCTGGAGTCCACTGCAGGCATTCAGAAGGTACTGGCACGCTTCCTTTATGCTTCCCACGGGAGATGCTCTGTGTAACACCACGTTTGCTTAGTCGTTGCTTTTAGCTACAAGGGATGCATTTGCACCCTTGCAATGATCATGCCTGGAACCAATTTCCGAAAGCCCATCGCACTGGCACGGAGGATTGGGACTTCTCAGGTTTGTGGCATTGAATAGCATTTTGATATGTGAGTACCTAGACTGTTTGCCCCAAAAAGTATTTACAGGTGTATTTACAGGAGATGAGTGTGTTTGTAAGGGTGCAAAATGGGAATAGGATCACTGGACTTAGAACCCCAGAATACAAGACATTGGTTATCTTATTTGTGTAGTTTCCTGACCCTGAAAATCCTGGCTTTCTGTTGTAGCTCTGGGTCATGTTTGTTTTGAGAGAGGAAGGCAGGAATGAATGATTTGACTTTAAAGAAGAGTCTCACAACCACTTTCTGTAGTAGGTTTAGCAATGGAAAAATATTTTGAGAGCTCTTTGTAGGGACATTTGTGAATGGAATAGTTCCCTCCCAAATTGTGGCTGAGAGCTACAGCTTTTATAGAAACACCAGTCCATGAAAGGCTTCAGTATAAGAGTCAATACAGGTTAATGAGTGACTGTAAACAAGCTTTTCCCCAACCATTGTATCTTTTTATTCAGACTTCCAAACCAAATCAAAGAAGTATCATATTTTGCTGTCTTTATTTTAAACTTCAAAAGGTGAAGATTTCTTAGAGAAAATATCCATGAATTGTGTGTTCACTTTGTCACAATCTCAATTTAGAGACTTGTAAAAATCCAGATGAACTCTGATTTTGTCTCCACCAAAATCCACTGGCCAGGAAAACATGTAATTTCTGGTGTTCTCTCTCTAGATAGCAACAAGAGAAAAGAGTATGTTAAGAAGAAGGATGAAATCACTGGTGAGCTCTTGATAATAATAGAACTACAAAATAACAAAGATTATTTGGAGTTTTAAAAATCACCAATCCAACCTCTGGATAACCAAGATCATATTTTCTCCTCTGAAGGACTAAACAGCATAAAAGAAGAGGCAAGAGAGGCCCTGGGGAATGCACTTTTGAAACCCTTTTAGATAAAGTCATAAGCTGAAAGAGCAAGAAAAAGGGGCCTGAAGATTTATTGGCTAGAGGAAATTGCTTTTTTTGAGAAAACATATTTTAGCTCAGTTTGTAAGTGACTGATAAAGCTGGGGTTTGCCTTTTGTATGTATAAAAAAAAAAAAAAAAACAAAACCAAAAACCTTCCCTCCTTCTGGCTTCCCTTCCCAATTTATAAAAAGAGTTTTGGAAGAATCAAAACCCAGAGTACATCAAACACAGCTGTGCTGACTAACAGCTTTTAGCTGAAAAAAACAAACAAGTGGTGTATCCTGCTGGCAGGTAATTCCAGACTACAGTCATTGATTTCTCATTCCTGGAAACATGGCAAAACCTACAAAACCAGAAACATCCAAGTTCCTAATTTCTCATGCTTCTGCTTCCCAGGAGTAAGCAAATCATGATGTCAAAAAAACTAAATTGTGTCAAGTGAGCAAGCTCCCACCCTCCAGTTTTAAAAAATCTGAGGTCTTAGGCCTGATTCTAATGAACATACACATCTACCTGTGTGTGCACAGTTTCTCCCCTTTCTTCAGTTTACAGGAAGAAATGACACAGAAAATGATTATTTGCCAGCTGCTGTTCACACAGAAGCTTTTGGGAAGTTGTAGTTGGCCTGCTCAGGAAGAAAGCTGGATTAAGAAAGTGATCTTAAAAGCTAATCTTAGGCAAGGAAAACTAGTGTTTTTAAAGGTATCCGATAAAAGGCAGAGATTACAATCTCTGTAACACACTTCATAAAATGACAACATTTCAGAAAGAATTCATGGGTCCCCTTGGCCTATTTATATGCTTCATAATGCTCTTCAGAGTCTTTAATGAATTTAACTGGCTACATCAGAGCTATTAACCCAGTTATAACCCTGGGCAAGCTAAACCAGCAGGTCTTTCTCTGTGCCTCGTTTTGTTTCCCCCATCCATCAGCACTAAAGCATGACTGGCCATCGCCTCAGCAAACCTTCCTGGAGTGCCAAGTGAGACAGCAGAGACTTAATGAGTGCCTCCAAACAGGTAGGGAAGGGGATTTCCACTCAGCTGAGTAGTGACCATGAAGGGAGTGGGATAGGATGGACCACCATGGGAGAGAGGTGTGCAGAGATGCAGTGAACTCTCCCATCTTTAACAATGCCCCTCGCTGCACCACCTCAGAGGTTAAATGGGGTTTGCAAGGAACTTCACAGAAGACACTTCCCCAAATATTATTGTAAAATCCTAGAAGTTCTTTAGTTTTGTCTTGCTTTTATTCTGACAGCTCCAGTGGAGGTGGCACCATTTTATTGTGAGGAAAGTAGCCGTCTAATGCTAATGTATATATAAACAGGAGGAAGGGGAGAGGGACCCACTGCTGGTTCACCCAGAGCATGACCTCCCTCACTCAGCAGGACTGCCTGCTTGCTGTACCAGTGGCTTCGTGGGGAATGGCACCTGTATGAGTGCAAACACAATACAGCCAAATGACAATGATTGCACAGTCCCACTTTGCATCAGGCATTCTACTGCTTTGACCTCCTTTTCCTGGCAGGAGGGCAGGGCAGGCAAGAGAAATAGGATGGGAAGATCATGCCATTGTAAGTTTTCAGGTTTTGATATTTATTGGTCCTGTTCCTCTCATAAGTCAGGTGCATACATATCACCATGTGTGCTCCTGTTCCATCCATAATGAACAGCTATAAATACCACAGGTCCAGCTAGAGAGCAGCTGGATAGATTTACCCTGTAGAGAGAGAGTTTTAAATACCTCAAACAGGAGACAGCCTGAAAAGCACAGGCACTTTAGATATTTTCTTCCACTTATTGTCTCTTCCTTTCTCAAAAGGCAGCAAAAGGCTGTCGAAAATCTGAATTTAAGGTAGGGGAGCACTCAGTTGTTTGTCTTCCTGCACTGTGAAATCAACATGGGTGGGGAGGTAGCTGTATTTTTATATAAGCCTGGATAATTCTGGAGAATATTCACTTTTATCTTCCCTTTTTCTTTATTATTCCTAAGGGTTTCATGTGTCTCAAATTGATTTTCCTTTTTTTGCATAGGTTATGAAATATGCATCTCATTCTGTCATAGGAATGTCTATTTTTGTGGAAGTTATTTATTCAGAGAGGATTTACAGAGGCCCAAGTCATGCCTGCTTAAACATTCATTGAGGACTCCAAGAAAAATCATTTAGGCTTAAACATATCACATTACATACCTCTTTATGTCTTCTTAAAAAGCACATTACCCTGCTTAATCCTTTACAAGCACCACAGGCTTTCCTATCCTTGGAACTATTCCCATTTAAAATATAATGGAGCTCTTCCATTGTGCCCCTGTCTGCTCTTTCTTCCCTGGAGTATAATAGTGCCTAATGCCCTATTCTACCCACCTTGTTCCTCTGAACATGATACCATAGCCTACAGCGTCTTCATTTCTCTCAGTAGTACAGAGTGGAAAATTCCTTTCCCAGGCGGGATCCGAATGTGTTTGAAACCTCTTCTGTCTATTTAACTCTATCTGCAAAATATTTAGCTGCTAGAAAACTTGTGAATTATTGTCAGGTGAAACAATGCTTCTGGATGGTGCATTAAGAGAAACTCCTTGTAGGCTCCCAGTACTCCCTTTTCAACTTGCACACAGTATCAAAAGGAATTTGGTCTTGAGGTGTGGATTTCCTTGTGATCCTAATTGCAATGCCAGTGGAAGCGTGCTAGCAACTGCTCAGCCCATTTGTTTTCCCTGGACACTGTGGATGGCACTCTTACCCTCCTGAAAATACTGTAATAGTAAAAGTATTTATGAATAGACCATAACAAAGCTCTGCTAAGGTTACTTGTATGGGGAAGAAAGGGGTAATAACAATTTGCAATTCTGTGCTGGAACAAATTGTCAGTAACTGACCATGGATATTCTTAATTTGTCTACATCAGTAGCGACATCATGAAGATTTACCTTGGTGGGCCAAAACCCCTCCTGAATTCATTAATTATCCTGATATACTTAAAAATTTGCCATTGGAATTGCTGTTCTTGTGACAGATTCACTGATAGCACCACAAAACATCTAGTTAATGTATGGAAGTCCCCACCTCTTTCCTGTGAACATTTCTGGCCATGGAGTACCCCAATGAAAAGACACTGAAAACAAAAGAGAACCAAGACAGACTTTTGGAATACTGGATGTGCACCATGAGTCAGCAGTTTGGCAGTGGCTAAGAAAGGGATAGGCAGCAGAAGAGGTGAGAGCATGTAACAATGCTGGGACAGCTCTCCAGCCTATTTCAGCCCAGGGGATCAGCTATGCTATGCAGCTGTTGATTAGCAGGCTAATTACCAACCCAAACACCAGTTTCCTGGTTCCCCTCTGCCTCTGGAGCTGATGCTTCTTGGGCAGATGAGATGTTCTGTGTCTGCTCTACAAGTGATAAGGTTAACAAGTACCCTTAAGAGCTTGATGTGTTCAGTCCCACAGCTGAAGGTGCAGGCTCTCTATTTTGCAATTACTGTCTCCTGTACAGTCCATGATTTTGGAGCTGGCAGGTGCCTTGGAGTACCAAAGGCACCCACTGCCTTACTTTTGTATTATCATGGGTGGTCTGGCTATTTTTTTTCCCTATAATCCTGTGTATCTTTACTGCCATATCTGGGGCTTTAAAAACTTACAGCAGTGACAAAAATTAGAATCCTGACCAGTAAGCTCTACAAACACAGTGTGGCATTACTTTCAGGCATTATCAAACAGCTAATAGTTACCTAGGTTAGCTTAGGAGCTCAGTGTGTTTGGGAAGTACAATAACTGGTCTGTGACAGTTAACAGAGCATGAAGCAGATTTTGTGTGTAGCTTTAAAAATTAAATGCCAGACTTTTCTTACTACCACATTTTCTCAGAATTCAGGCTATGTCTAATAAAAGGCTTGCTCTCCCTCACCAACACTTCTGAGTATATAATAAAGTTTCATCTAACTTTGACTTTCTAGAGAGTTTTCACAGGTTTTATCTTGAGTAGAACACCTGTAAAAGTTATTTTCTGCAGAGTTGGGCTTTATTCAAATGAATAAGTCAGAATTTGAATTAGCCTACATATCAAGAAGTGGATCTACATGGACATGTGTTCATCCAGCAACTAAGCAAGCCAACTATTGCTGTATTCCCTTTGTCTCCAAATTTCTCTGAAAGGTTTATCTGAGTTCATCTTCTCCTGTTTCATCTTACATGCTACTGAATGTACCTCACCCTTTTTCCTCTCCCTGAAATGGCACCCAGGTTGCTCCTGACTCCTGTTCAAAGGTCACTCTGCGTATGCCTGACAGTCACTTCAACAACCTCAGATGTCACTGACTGCTGTCCTGCTGTGGTGCTGGGTCATTTTACCTTCCCTGGCTGCTTTGCTTGCTCTCTCTCTTATCTCTCAGTTCTTTTGGAGAACTTTCCAGACTGTAGCGGGTTCCGTTTGTAACCAGGCAGAAACACCGATTTAGTGTAGTGGTTTGGTCCAAAATACTCATTACTATTTACCTTCTGTGAGATAAGAATTAGGAGAAAAGCAAAGCAGGCACAAAACTTGAAAGAATATAAAGAAGTTTATTAACAGACCTAAAAGAAGAAAGAGGGGGGGGGAAAAAATCATACCACACCTTCAGAACACTTCTCCTCCCCCCACCTTTCTCCCTTCCCCCACAGACAATGTAAAAAGACAACCCTTGAGATGTTCAGTCTGTTTACCACTTCCATAATAACCTTGTTCAGTCCATTTAGGAAGAGGAGTCTCTCTTGCCCATGCTATGAAAATATTATCACAACGAGACAGCCACCCGGGTTGGTTCTCTGCTCGCATGTGAGTCCCTTCCCCCCGACCTGCAGCTTTTCTCACAACTGCTTTCGAGGGTCCACTCTTGAATTACTGGGGTACAATTTTAAGGTTGAGCCGTTCAGAAAAAAAAGTTCTCTTCACCCATCTCTGGGAGCATTTCATCTCTAAGAACAGAGGCCCTTCTCCTTCCCTGGGAGCAGAGGGTCCTCCTCATCTTCATTAGCCCTACTCTTGGGGACATGGGCATCTACATGGCAGACTTTCACAACCAGCTTTCTTACTCGGGCAGCGATGTCTTTCCACTCTTCAGCAGCCCAGATTGGTTTTCCCCTACGCTGCCAATTAGCTTTTTCCCACTTTTCCAGCCATTCCCACAGAGCATTGGCTACCATCCATGAATCAGTGTAGAGGTAGAGCTTTGGCCACTTCTCTCTTTCAGCAATGTCCAGGGCCAGTTGAACAGCTTTGAGTTCAGCGAGTGGGCTTGATCCACCTTCTCCTTCAGTAGTTTCTGCAACCCGTCGTGTGGGACTCCATACAGCTGCTTTCCACTTTCACTTCATCCCTATGATGCGACAAGAACCGTCGGTGAAAAGAGCATAGTGTGTGTCTTCTGATGGCAGTCGGTTGTACGGTGGAGCTTCTTCAGCACGTGTCACTTGTTCTTCTTCATCAGTGAGACCAAAGTTTTCACCTTCAGGCCAGTTTGTGATTATTTCCAAAATCCCAGGGCGATTCAGTTTTCCGATACAGGCGCGCTGTGTGATGAGAGCAATCCATTTGCTCCATGTGGCATTGGTGGCGTGGTGGGTAGAGGGAACCTCTGCTTTGAACATCCACCCCAGCACCGGTAGTCGGGGTGCCAGGAGGAGTTGTGCCTCAGTGCCAATTACCTCTGAGGCAGCTTGGATTCCTTCATAGGCAGCCAAGATTTCCTGCTCTGTTGGGGTATAGTTGGCTTCAGACCCTCTGTAGCTTCAGCTCCAAAATCCCAGTGGTCGGCCCCAAGTCTCACCAGGTACCTTCTGCCAGAGGCTCCAGGACAGGCCATGGCTCCCGGCTGCAGAGTAGAGCACGTTCTTCACCTCTGGTCCTGTCCTGACTGGGCCAAGGGCTACCGCATGAGCGATTTCCTGCTTGATCTGAGCAAAAGCTTGTTGCTGTTCAGGGCCCCAGTGGAAATTGTTCTTCTTTTGGGTAACCAGGTAGAGAGGACTCACAATCTGGCTGTACTCAGGAACATGCATCCTCCAAAAGCCTATGGCACCTAAGAAAGCTTACATCTCCTTCTTGTTGGTTGGTGGAGACACTCCTGTTCTAAAATTTTTGTGGGCCATCCTACATCCAAGACCATATTCTTTTGTATCTATAGCTTATCCCTGTCCCTTAAGTCCAAACAAATTGGCTCCACGAAGACAACTTGAAGTTTTGCTTCTCTTAAACTGAGCGGAGCTTCTTTCATCTGAAATAAAATTAGTGTGTTTTTCCTTTACTGTCTGTTCATGTCTGACCACTTAGCCTACAGAAGCTGACTTCATCATTTTAAATTTTCTTTCCTGTGGCTTTCTATTGCTGGTGTGTCTATTTAAGTCTTGCCAATTTACTTTCCATGACATGTCTACGTTTTGTCCATACGACCTCCAGCCTGTCACTTCAGTAGTTTCCAGTGTTATTTTCTGGGGCCTCTATAAAGAATTCTTTTTCCATTTAGTTCCATTGAAAATGCTCCTGGGTAAAAAAAAATAAATAAATAAAATTGCCTTGACTTTCAAGGCCTTTCATGGTGAATTCTGACTCTCCCTGTAGCGGTCTCATTTCTGAATTGGAAATCGTTTGTGTGAACTTCCAGTGCAACTCCTTTTTCAAGCAGGCATCTTTATGCTTTCTCTAAGGACCCTTCTGTAAGGTATGTTTTCCTTCAAGACAGTAGTCATGTCTTTCCTTCAAACTCCTGAGCACTCCCCTTTGTTTTTGCAGTAACAAAAACATTGACAGCCAGGTCCCTGGTGTGCTATGATCAGTACCCATCAGCAGAGCAGCTCTGTTGTGTTGCTTCTCTATGCTGTTTCCCTCCCTTTGCTTTATTTTATAGCTGCCAAATCGGGGGTAGAGAGGAATGCACACTATAATCATCTAAATACTGGCATAGATGGGATGTGGGGGAAACCAAAGAACTACTGTACCCCCAGAATGAACTAAATTAATGAACACCACCATTATCAAATGAATAGTATCTCTCAAAAAACAGCCTCTCTGTGCCTGACCTTTCAGCCTTCATCCTCAGAGGAGAGCTACAGCCTAACTTCAAAAGATGAGCACGGGAACTAAAAGTTCATGACAGTCTGACACAATATAAAAAAAGAGGGGGGAAATAAGATTTTATTGAGCAATTTCTCCATGTTATTCCTCAGTTTCTCCAGATTCAGTGGTGCCAGCTACATATTTCTTTTGAATTTTCTCATTGATTAACAACAACATCATTGCATTAATTTCAGAGGCAGTTTCTAATCTTGAAGTTTTCTGCTTGTTTTTAGGTGCTTGTTTGCCTGAAAACTTTGTTATTTAGGGCTCTTCCCACAGATATATCCCATGTTCTGTTCAAAGATAATTCTTTCTTAAAACCTTGCTTCACCTTGATCTGTCAATGGCTATAAGTATACCCCCATCATGTGTAACTTGAGCTGTCTAATTTAGGTGTCCAAGTTTCTTTCCTAGCTATTGTAGACAGGCAATTTTCTTCTCTAGAGAGTGGTCAGGAGTGCCTAAGATGGCATCCTATTTTTCTTGGTGGCTTATTTTGTACAGTACCTACCAAACTAAGATCGTATTCCATGACTAGAAATGGAAATAAAAATAAGACACAGCAAAATATACCCTGAGGAACTAATTTTGCTTCAGTCCTGTAGAACTGCATTTTGCAGAGAGCTGAGTCCAGACTTTTCAGCTGGAGAAAGGATAGATGGCAGCCCTTTGAGGAGTGAACATGGGATGGGGGTGTGGTCCCCATCCTTCATCCTGATGGCCAAATGAAAAGCTCAGTACTTCACACCTTGGCCTGTGTCTAACCCTGGAGCTGTATTTTTACAGGCCAGAACAGTCCAGGGGGAAAACATTTCTTTGAGAGTGGAGATTTCACTTGATTTTTTTCTTATGTAGAACTGGACTAATTAAGATGGACTTATGAGCAAAATGTCTGTTGTGCATCCCTGTCCTGATGGCAGAAGACCAGCTCTGTAGGAGTGTAGGGGTAGCTGCCACTGTCGGGCCCAGGGTGCACTGCCAGCCATTTGGTCTAAAATAATCCTTATGTACATGCAAAATGTAGCACTAATTTTGTGTTAATAGCTCCCAGTCTCTAGCTGTTGAGATAACAAACAGGAGCTTCCTTTTTTGTTTTGTGGTTGGTTGGTTGGTTGGGGTTTTTTGTTATTTCTGGAGAACTTTGGATGTGTCTGATAGGGAAGGTGGGAACACTACACTCTGATGGTGGGGGTACCTTGACCACCACATGTGGAGTAACTGCTTGTGGCTTCGTGTGTAAGGACTTTGTATCTTCTGGTGCCTTTTTCTGGTCCTGAGCACTTTGGGAATTGCTGGCAGACCAGTATGTATCCACATTTGTTTCCATGCCCCTATCACATCTGAATAGCATAATCTCAAGCATTATATATGGGAGACTTTAAATTTATGCATAACTAAGCAGTATGAATGCTGCTTTCATTTGCACTGGCAGGTGATTAATTGTAGAAATTCCAAGTTCTGTCCTGAAGCTGGGATTTTTACGGGATCAAAAATTTTGGAAGATATCAGGGAGTAAGAAAACTGACAATTAGGAAATAATTTAAGAAAAAGCATGCATTTTCAGTCACTGGTTGTAAAAGTTGAGCCATGAGCATGTTGGGATAATGCTCACAGGAATTTTTTTGCCAGTATTATTTGTTGCCTAATTTTTCTGAGCTGGTCACACTCAGTGTTAGGGAGACACCTTTTAGAAAGGATGGTATAAACAGAAAAGGATGCTGAACCCACCCCTACAAATGAGTAGCTTAGTTTGTGCATATTTACATCTAACAGAGCAATGCTGTTGTCATATTCTATAAAAAAAAATGGGTTGTGAGTATTTAGTAGGTGATGAATGCATTTATTATGCATTAGCAGGGGAGAGGTCTGAAAGAGAAACAGCTCTCCTGGGTGCTGTTACAAACCATCTCCTGAGTAACACACGGGATTTATTAAAGAGTACAAGACTGGAAATGTCTTTACAGATCTATTTGTAGCAAAGTGAAATTCTGCTGCATGTTGCTCTCTCAATTAAAACCAAAGTTTATTGGCTGCAGAGGTCAGGAAGGGTTTGGGAGATGCAGATTCTTTGGGGCAGAAAGATACTGAGGGGTCAGTTTTGTAAGGTCTCAGTTGTTATTTGGGTCCTGCTGCTAGAGTGATGTTGGTCCTGGTGTGGCATCTTACAGTGAAGACATGCTGGATATATATAATGAAAAAGCAATGCAAGGAAACTTCTGCTAGATAATAAATGTTTGGAATTTTTCCAACCCATGAATCTACCTCTAATGCTGTTGGTAAAATTTGATCCACTACCTTCTCAGGCTGCTCAGTCTGTGGCATTGATTTGGAAAAAAAGGTTATGACCAACAACTTCAAATGACCAAAAACTGTATGATGGGAGATGAGCACACTGTGCTGAGGTGCCTGCAGAGCAGTGAACCTCCTCCTGTGTCAGCAGCTTGTGGAGGGATTTTCCATTCTTTGGATTTTTGAGTAGCACATTCATTGCTCTTTATTAAACAAGAGGGACTCCTGATGGAAGTTACAAACTCCCAGGCATATGTTTTCCTAGTCTGGTCACATCAGATATGGGTCGTGTTTGTGCAACCTGTAAGGAAGCAAAGCTTGGAATGAGCAAAATGTCCTACTCAAAGTAATTCTTTTACTTCTTCAGGTCACTTCTTGCAGACATTTTCCTATGGGAGGATGACAAAAGATTTGAATTTGTGTAGTTCAGCAACCACAAATTTTCTTTTGTGCCCAAATCTAGTTCCAGATCCCTTTTTAAAAAGCATCAATGGAAAAGTTCTGTCAAAAATTGCTACCTCATTTTGCATTCTCGTTGTCCTAAGAAAGAAAACCTCTACAAAATGCCTGACAAAGAAGAGTAGTTTGGCATTTGGAGCACTCCTGTTTGGCTACAGGGAACATGAAAGTTATCAGGCATCTGTTATTCTGGTCCTGTGAGCTCTTATTTCTCCATTTTATCTCCATTAACTTAGTGCTTTTCCTGCAGAGGTTCTGTAACATTTCTAGGTTCATGAAGATTAATAACACCACCCTCCCAAGAGTGTCTGGGGACTACAGAGACTCCTACGCAGCTCCAGCAACCTCTGCTTGTTCTTTTCCTTCTGAATTCTCACTTCACTTTGTTTCTTCCCTCTTACTTTTTCATTTGTCTGCTTTTTGACCCTCTGTCTTTTCTGTTTGGATAACAGCTACTCCAACTTTTCCCCAGCTCTCTAATTCCTTTCTTCTTTCCACCCTTCACCTCTCCAGACTGTTACACATCCCCTTTGTTATCTCCATCGCCTTACAGTGTTTCACTGTTGATCTGTGCAACAATTTCCATTTGCAATCAGATGAAGCATTCCCAAACTCCGACTTTGAAGCCGGGTTGCAGGCTCATAGTGTGGTGGGCTGCTCTGGGGATGTATCACACACAGATGAGGGAGATGCAGGCTCTGTCTAATGATCAATAGATGGAGGCAGGAGAGCACACTCTTGCTCCAGGCACAGAACTTGGTAATGTATTCACTTTCTTGTTTTAATGTTTCCAGCTATCATTTTTGTGTATTAACATATTTTAATAATACCCAAATACTTCAGGATGCATTAACAAATGTAAATGATGGGATTGAATGTAAGGGTGTTTAAAGGATATATGCAATAGAAAAGAGAGATGAACAGAAATAATGAGAAAGAGTGCATTTTATACATCCCCTATGTTCCAGCCTTAAAGCACGACTTTGACTGGGAGGCTGCGAGTCTGAAACCATGAGAGAAGGACAAGAGGTAACAGAGGGATCTTGTTTCATGTTTTTGGAGCTGCTATATCAATCATTCATAAAACAGTTTTGATAGCTTTAGATAATTTCTGTTCAACAACTTGTTACTAAACAAAATGTCTGTTCCAGAGGTCAACAAATGCAATTGCAGTGAGTAGATCTGTAGGAAATCTCCACTGTAAGACACTTAATAGCTCCTTATGAAATGATTCAGAATTTTTCCATTCTAATACTCTTACAGATAGAAGTCATAGAAAAGAAAAAGTGGATACATGAGGAGAGCCTGCATCTGCTCTAATAGCAACTTTTTACAATATCATCCTTAAATAGTCAATGCATTAATAAACATACTGGTAGGTGATGACAGGCTAGTGAAGTACTAAGAATGGTGCAGGAAAATTAAATTGCAAACTAAAAATCACTCGCAGAACACTTGGGAAAATCAACCTTTCTAGTCTCTAACATGTGTAAGTATCAAGCCTCTAAGTATCAGAAGATATAATTAAAACAGGTGATTGCCCTTAAAGTCATCCTAGTTTCAAAACAGGACAGTTTAAGATACCATGGAGAGAAATAAAACACAAAAAAAGTGTAATTTTTCAAATACAAAAGAGGAACCCTATACATCCCCAAAATGATGGTTGTTCTACAAGCTCCGGGCCTGTGCTTCTAAATAGCTCTGTGCATTTAATTGCACATAGAAGTTTTACAGCCAGAGAGATCTCTTATATCTAATCTGAAAACACCTGGCTAGAGACTGAGCAGACTTCTGCTGTTGGCTGCTCTTTGACAGTCATTTCATTATACATAGTGGGAAATACTCTAGTAAAACTGCATTTTGTTGGAATATATCATTTTATTGATTTATTTCAGTCACTTCAGCTTATTCATTTATTCACAGTGTTATGAGAAAAAGAAATGCTTATATCGTATTTAAGGAGGGAGAGAGGAGAACGAGGACCAGTTTGGAGCAGGTCCAGTGGTTCAAACTAGATAGTTCCTACTCAAAAGTAATTGCTGTCCTACTCTGCAGCGTGCCAGAACCTATGATTAACGTTTGTGGGTTTAAACCATACTCATGCCAACAAAATCCTGAGATTGGGAGGTAGGGGGTTATTGCTTTAAAGGATAACTGCAGTAAGCAGAGAGTCTCTTCTGCACATGTTGTCAGGCTGCACTACAGTCTGGTGTCATGACATGAGCAAAGGCTTTTGGGGGTGCTTTGCTTTTCCATAGTTATTGCCAGGTAGGCAAGTGGGTTTTCCTAAAGTGTGTCAACTAAAAATAAAGCTAAAATTCTTCTGTTAAATAAGCAAAATCTTTCCTCAGGCTGAGGAGTAGTTATAATTGGGTTTTTCCCACCATTTATTCTCTTTAGTTAAATTGCCATCAAGCAGTTTATGTCTCTTTGCATTTGAATTAGGTGGCAGAGTTGTCCAGTTTGAAAATGTGACTACAATAAATGAGTTTCTTTTCAAGAGCCAAGCTATGGAAGGAGATGATTAAAGTGCCATGTGGAGTATTTTAAGAAGCATTTTAACCAGGCTGTAATCACATATCATTCTTCTATTCTTTTGCATGAAATAACTGCTCTAGATAGGCTGCACAACTCCCTTCCTGAATTACAATGGCAGGAGAGAGTTGTTTACTATTCCCAGCTCTAAAGCTTTCCCGCTGCATGGGGGCTGATTGGTGTTTATGGCTGTTTGCAGAAGGGCTATTTAATCAAATAAAACAGACCCCATTCCCTGCTGAATGTAAGAGAGGGAGAGATATCAATCCCAGGGGCTGTATCAAGATGGGTGGAGAACACAATGCATCTGTAATGAAAAACCCAGTAGATAAGCAACTGCATTATAAAAGTCTGTAAGGGTTCTGGTCATAGCATCAATCAAAGGGTAGAAGATTGTTTTGTTTTATCACTCTGACCTCAGAGCAGGATTTCCCTGTAATGCAGTCATGGTTTGACCCCAGCTGGCATCACAGCCCCACACAGCCACTCTGTCACTCTCCCTCATCTCAGGACGGGGGAGAGAATCAGCAGAGTGAAAGTGAGAAAACTCATGGCTTGAGATAAAGATGGTTTAATAAGTAAAGAGAAAGCCACACAAGCAATCAAAGCAAAACATGGAA
Organism: Aphelocoma coerulescens; assembly: GCF_041296385.1. Classification (NCBI taxonomy): domain Eukaryota; kingdom Metazoa; phylum Chordata; class Aves; order Passeriformes; family Corvidae; genus Aphelocoma; species Aphelocoma coerulescens. The sequence continues at coordinate 23,285,852 of NC_091017.1, forward strand.
TCCATTCACCACTTCCCACAGGCAGGCAGGTGTTTAGCCATCCCCAGGAAAGCAGGGCTCACGTGTAACAGGCACTTGGGAAGACAAATACCAGCACTCTGAATGCTCCCCGCTTCCTCCTTCTTCCATTGGCTCTATATGCTGAGCATGATGTCACATGGTGTGGGATACCCTGAGGTCAGCTGTACCCACTGAGCCCCCTCCCAACTCCTCCTGCACCCCCAGTCTCCTCACTGGTGGGGTGGTGGGAGGAGCAGAAAAGGCCTTGACAAGGTGGAAGCTCTGCTCAGCAATAATGAAAATATCCCTGTGCTGTTGACACTGTTTCCAGCAAAAATCCAAAACATAGCCCATACTAGCTAGTTATGAAGAAAATTAACCATCCTAGTCAAAGCAAACACAAATACATTTCTAGCAAGAATTCTCAACCTGTGAGTAAACAAATATAGGACATAGCACCTTCCCATTAGTGAGTCGTCCCTGACTGTAATACAAATTCCCAGGGAACCCCTAAATTTCTCTTCAGTCTTCCATTCAGTCCTGAATGCAGTTCTTTAATACTCTGTTTTATAAGAGATTGATGGCCAGGACATGTCTTGTGATTATCCAAGGTACTGCAACATAACTTGATTCCAAATGGTCTGAATTTGTTACCACGGGAAGACACCAAAAACAGTGTCCTGCAGCATGGAGAAATGGCATGGACTTGCTTCTTAAACTGCATGTGGTCAGAAAAATGTGACAAATCCAAGTTTGAAAATCTTTACATTTTGTTTCACACGTGGCAGGAGTTCTGAGCATGGTTGTGTTTTATGTGACACTTCAAGTATGCACTAAAAAGCTGCTGGACTGGGCCTCTCAATGGGCACAAGTACCCACTCACCTCATGCATGGGTTTTCACTGGGAATTGATATGAGAGAGGACGCCAGTCTGCTCATCCCTCTTAGAGGGGAGGCCCACAGCTACTGCATGCTCAAAAGTAGAATTTGGCATGAAAAAAATTAGGTGGTTATAAGCAGCAATATCTTCAGGATCAAAATTTTGGCCTTAAGTGCTACAATTCTTCTCCAGTGATGTCTTTATGCACAAGTTGTTGTATGAATCTCTTGGAGTCCAAATGTTGTGGTTCACAGCATAGTCAGGAGGCAACACACAACAATGTAAGCGCACACAGGGCAGGTGTAACCAGCAAAGGCAGGAATGTTTCCTCACAAAAAGAAAATGTGAGCATCGATAAATGAATGTTTGCAAAGTGCTTTCAGTCCTTCAGATCATGCTGTTACTAAACTGAACCTCTTTGATTATGCAATGGTTGTGCTGAAAGCTAAATGAAGGAGATGGTTTTATTTAAACAGTATCTTATTCTTGATTAGAGCGATCATTAAATCATTTCAGATCCAACAAAGTGAGCAGCAGATGGAACACAGCAAAGACAGCAGAGCAATATGAGATTTTAGAAGAGAATTGAACTAGGCAAACCCAGAAGTAATTCAAAAGAGCTCATAACAAAATTCTGGCTAATGTAATAACATATAGCATATGTTTGTTAATTACAACAGTTGTGGAAAATACTCAGGGTATTGTTTTGTCTTTTGATAGATGCCAATAGCAATCTTGAGTTAGAGAATTGTACTTCTAAATACATCCTCTCGTGTGGTGTTGAGAATCTCCCCACCTTATTAGACACTATAGTGATTTTGCAAAATTTAGATGAAGTTTAGTGGAGTGGAAATATCAGCCAAGCTTGTAACTAAAGACCACATAAATTCATCATATCTGATGAATTTTTCTATGCTTCTTGCAGTACCTCTCTCCTCCCAAACTAGTGTTCTGCTTTTCAAGATCTTGAATTGCCCAATTCAGCCTCTAATCAGCTGGCTTCTCCACCTTCATAGGACATCCCATCAAACGTTTTCTCTGTCTTTCTACCACATCCTTTCTCATATCTTCAAAGTTAATTTCTCCCTACATCCAACATGAAAATTCTTTAGCTCAAATTTGGCATCCATTGAAAACAGTCAGTGGTAGACTTCAGCTCAATTTCTATTTCCATTCACCAGCTGGAAGCTGACTTGGCCGTTTCCGACCTTGTGAACAGAGTTACAAGGGGAAATCTCATGACAACAAGAATTACTTAGCATAACATTGCATCACATCCAGATCCATTCCTGGCTGAAGGAAGACAAATCACAACCAAATAACAGAGAAACTTGCAGAAGGTTTGTTTTGAATTTCTTTCTAGTAGTAGTCCTAGGCCTGGTGGAGTTTCTTCAGTCCCCACAGAGTTTCACGTCGTACACTTTTGGACTGATACTGCATCAAATTGTACCATATCCTTTCAGGATTTATACTGCACACCTTCTATAAAGGTTTCAGTTTATTTTAGTTATTTTATTTATATTATTTATTTATATTATTTTAGTTATTTCTACCCTAAAATTTCAAAGCTATGAGGCATTTCTAACACTCCATGACAAGTTTTATGTAAATTTTGTAGCTGCAGTTTTGATCTCATCTTTATCATGTTATTCTCAATTTCTAGATTTCTGTTCTTTGTTTTTTACAAGGTTGTTGTCATATTTTTACAGTCTGTGATTTATCTCAGTTCATTCAGCCCATACATTGCTAGACCTAGGTTCTGGTGTGTGCCCCATGTAGGTACAGAGTAAGCCCATTGAACTGACTATTAGTTATTCACTAGCTGCCAAATGTAGATGCCTGTACTGGGCCTCAGATTCCATTGTACTTGCATTGTTCAGCTCCAAATAATTTGAAATATGACAAAAAGAATAAAAAGAAGTTTTAAAAGAGACAAGAGAAAATATTATTGTGGTTTAATCTTCTTCAGCTACAATATAATATGCTCTTCATAGATATGTCATACATAAGATAAAGGAGGATATATGTTTCTGGCATTGTATTTGCTCTGCTTTCTTATATACATCTTGTGAATTAAAGTTTTTCCAAAATTGAACATGAGTGATGTAGCAACAATGATACTATATTGGACTTGACATAGATGTCGATTTGGAGGAATCGTGCTTTCCCTTTGTGTCTGAAGGGATGATCTTTTCAGATGAAGAGCCCACGTGTGTGCAGTACGATGTTTTAATAGAAGTGCACACAGAAAGGAGCTGTATCTGCACCCAGAGCACTGCACCAGCTGTTTGTACAGATGCAGGCATGCAGCTGCTTTTCCTGAAAACTTGGTCAGGCACTTATCACCAATGTGGCAGAAGCTGTGCAGCATCCTTTAGTATCTCCCTTAACAAGTAAAGAAAAACCATTGATTTCATCATTTTCCATTTAAAAATCCATACTGAAGGAACAAGGAGCATGACAATAATATAGAACTGGGCCCGTAAATTATTATTTTTCTGTTTTGGCAGCCAGTTAAGGTCTTTTTCCACCCTTGCCACTGTGCTGGCAGCTCATATGTTCCTCTGCAATGAAGTACCTAATTTTTTGAAAGCCAGAGGAAAAACTGCAGTCCTTCCCTAACTTTAGTATATATGTATCCAATACACTGTCCTTCTCATGGGAGAGTTCTGTAAGAGAAATTATTTTTATGTTGTGATATAAATGTAACTAACAAGGAACAGCAGTTAAGATATTCCTTCTTTACATAGACATAGTCCAGCTTGGTTTTCAGTGAAATAAATAAGACAACACTGATGAGATTACATTTCCTAAAAAGGTAGTGGCCTTTTTCAAGCCATCAGATGCTGAGTGATACCTGCTACACTTTACATGAAGTGCTAGAATATCAAGTTCATGATTTTAGGATTCTTTTGCATGTGTTTTTCAACTTCCTTTCCCATTGTTTGGTGCTAACTAATGAAATTACTTCATTCACTCAAGTAAGATGTTTACTGATGTACATGATTAGCTGGGCACTTAGCTGCCAACACTGCATGCACAAATACCTGATTTGCAAGTGAATTTTCTAACTAAGAAAATCTCAGTTGATATTCCTAATTCCAGCTGAAATGCTACTTCATTTTATGACGGCAAATAAGCTCTGATTGCATGATGAAATTTTTTCTTCTCTTACATAAGTACTTTACTTTTCTCATGACTTCTCTCAAAGATACCCTGGCATTTTTATTAACAGGGTAGGACTAGAACAAGTACTTGATTTTAACCCAATTGTATTCTATTTGTACACCCAGTGACACGGGGTATACACATCAAATTCAAATTAAGAAAATAAGTAAGATTGGATGACTAATTATAATGTATGTTTACCAAAGAACTATCCTTGTTTATGATATAATGAGATTTCTCAGCATACTTTGTCCAAGTTTGAATTTGAGAGTCTTGAGCAACACATAAAGACACATCAGTTTCCATGATTCATTAGACTCACAGGAAATCAGTAGTGGAGCAGGAAATACAATTTCTTATTGCCTTAATGATTCTATTTATACGTATTTAGATTTTTATAAGATGCCTAAAAACATGGCTCAAGTAAACCAGAGTGAGCTATCATTAGGGATTTATTCACTGGAATATAATCATAATTGAAACTGAAACTGTGTAAGGAAGGATAAGTATTTTTATAAAATACTGTGTAGTTTCAAAAGCACTAAAATTGTCAACATATCATCATAGGGTATTTTCATATTCAACTACTATCTCTTTTTGATCAAAGTGGGTTTTTTTTCATTTTGAAACGTTAATCCATGGCAGGAAAGTAATTCAGATTGAAGTCAACTTTTTGGAATAAAAATATTCTCCAGTTTGGATTTTTTTTTCACTGATTTTGGTGATATTTTTCCTTAATCCAAAATTTTGAAATTCCTTGTGCAGAAAGATAACTAATTTCTGTCCAGCTCAATCTATCACTTTCACCAAGCCAAAGGTCTGTGTTTAAAATTACATCTCTGAGTTTGTGTCAAGTGTCCTGCCCAGGAATTTCTGTTGATTCCTGTTTCAGGAGAAGGAAGGGATTAAAAATCATGAAAAATACCAGTCCTGAATGACTCCTCCAGCACAAGTGATTGTTTTTCAGTAATTCATTTATTTTCAGTTGACGTTTGGCAACTGTTTCTCAGTTCTGTCATCTGTAAACTGATTCCTGGCATCTGAGCTATGATGTGGGCAGATCAGGATGAATTAAAAGCAAATATAATGGAAGTGTGTGACTTGCACTTCATCTGTTATTTACAAAGGTGTGCCAAATGAATGTTACAGCCCTGGATAAGTGGAAATGCCTGTAGCCAGAAATGAACTGGTCTGTGTACATTTGAAGGCAAAGGCTGTAAGTATTTCACTCTGTAAAGATGCAAAAGCCCAACTATCACCTGAAGTGGCAGTAAACATAAAATCCCTAGTTGGCTGTGAAGAGTGCTCAGGAGCTGTTGAACTGTTTTGGGTGCTGCTTGAACTTGAAACTCCTTCTGGACACTGTTTACATCTTGATTTACCTTGCACATACAGAACTTGGGTGCCTGCTCCTTTACCTGGCCTTGCTCTGCCTGGCTGTGCATTGTGAATGACTCTTAACAGCATCCTTTGTATTCACTGTTTTATGTGAGGAGTTTGACTCCCTAGTTTGTGACTGCAAGCAGGGGCTGTAGGCTTGCTGCAGGGAGGGCAGCAGAGACAGGAGCCATCTTCAAGACTTACAGGGACCTTATGGGACAAGTTCTGTTGTGTCATCTTCTCAGCTGTCTGCATGGTGATAGCAAGAAGGCAATCTGAACTGAGTAAAAAATGTGACTGCACTGGTCTTCTTTCCCCTCCCACAGCTCCTGATGTCTTCCATGGGTCCTAAACTGCAAAAGAAAGAGAAAACTTTCATGGCTCAAATCTGTAATGTTCTCTTTTCCTGTGGGTTCAAAGCACCTTCTTGCACGAATCAAAATGCATTCAGCAGTGGGGTCTCCAAAGACCTGACAAGGCAGTGACAAGGGATGGTGTGATGGCATTAGGAACCAGTCTGTGCAGCAGCCTGAACTTACAGTCTTCCAAAAGAAGTACTCAGAGACACCCTATGGTAGCCTTTATTGAGCTCCCAGGGAAAGCTGATGCCAGGGGTTGCTGAAAGGTAGAAACCTGAAGGGGTGGGGACAAATCTCAGTTCACTTCTTTCCATGGCCACATGACCTGCTGCACTTAAGGGGAAGATTAACTGCCAGAGAAGATAAGTGGTTTCATGCAGGTTGTCCAAAGGAAGAGGAAGCTTTTGAGACAAGCAAAGTCTGTATGTAAGCAAATTGATATGGAAGCACTGAGCTTCATGATCCAAACCTGCTCCTTCGTGCTCCAGCCCAAGCCTATGCGGGTTGCCAGCAGTTAGTGCTTCTTGTCTCCTGCAGGTCATCAAAATGAGGGGAAACATGCTAAGCTGCTGTGCAGTGTAATTTCAGAGAGGTGAAAAAGAGGGGCTGGGAAGCTTTTCTTTTGAAGCTCAAGAGACTGTGTCTTGACCAAGCTGGCTCCATCCAAATCTGGGCAGGAGATGCTTATCAAAAAGAGAAGAATACAATGGTTCAAAAGAAGGTAGTTAAATTCTTTTGTGTGAGTAGTGGGACATCTTGAATCCTATTACCACTAGGAAAGTGGCCAGGGCTCATGTACAAGGAATATAAAAAACTGAAAGGTAAGTCAGCTTCTTTAAAATAAGTTTCTAAAACTAAACTATTATTTCAAAATAGAATTTCAAAAAAGAATTTTTCAGTATCACTGGTAGTTTTGCAAAGATTTTTCTTGTGGTTACAGTTCTTTTTCAACTGATGAATGGTTTTGATGAGTAGTTTTTTGACGTTTAATGATTTTTCTCTCCTTGCAGTTGGTATTCAATAAGTGTGTCTTTGAAAAAGGAATGCTGCCCAAGAATTGCAGTTAGGCTTCTATTCTAAAGAAGGGGGACAAGAACCCTTCAGTGAGCATCATACTGGATTGATTTAATATAAAGAGGAATTCTGCTTTTCTAAATTCACCTCTGTTTAGCTTCTTCATGGTACTTCAATCCACAATTTTTTTTTTCCACCCAAATGAGGAGGATTGACCCATGTACATTTCCTCATTTAAATGTTCTCTTATTGGGAATTAACTATCACAAAAATATTAATTTCTCAGAAGAGGGGGATCCCTTTAGCAACATTTCGTTTAAAGTTGCCTCATTATTGAGACTGCCACTTGGTTACCACAGATCTAATTTTCTGAAGTGCTTTCATATAATTTCTCTATATGACCTTCACTAGTGATACTCTTAAAACAGTATGTATTGTAATCTCCAGCACTTGGTTGCCAAAGAATAAGTGAGAAGCTGGCATAATAAAAAAAAGATATTGCTTCCTTACCTTTCAAAGGCCTGCTTTGCTGAGATTTGTTTTATTCTGCTGTGTCTCTTCCATCTGAAATGAATGTTTGCTGTAGCAAACCTGTGGTTCAGCTGCACGTCAGTGATCAGCATGATCTGCTGTTTTTTTAGTGCTTTGCTGTGATCACCTGAAGAGGCAGCTGGCTCTGTTCTCCCACCACCCTCAGAACTGTACCTTCAATTGGCCTCCACTGTTTTGCTCTGCTTGTTATTTTCTTTTGTGTTAACTTACAAGATACCTTTAATTACAATGGCAAAATGTGACAGCACTGAGCACTGGGAAAGTTCTGACACTGTGGTGCCCTCTCATTACAGAGCTCTCATACCTGAGTAATTCTTATTCTGGATGAATTATTCAAGGTCTGCCCAGTGTAACAAGTGAACATGTGATCATGAGGCTTTTCTCAAGAAGTTGATGGCAGGCTGCATATGAGGAATTAATGCTTTTCCTTATTAAGTTTTATATGTAACAAATAGACATGTCATTCCAGCTGATATGACACTGTAATGAAAGATAAACTTCATACTGAAAAAGAGGTGAGGCTGGGATTTCTAACCTCCTCTTTCTTCCCCTAAGCTTCCCAGGTGTTTCATTTCTGCTGCTGTTTTCTCCTGGGCTCAATGATGCTTTTAGAAACTATTCTGCATTTTCTGTTTGAATAAGTACAAAGAATACACTTCAATGTTTTTCAAATAGTAACCCTTGAATTTAAATAATTTTCTATAGGCCCTGCAAAATTACATACTAAAAGTGGTGATAGTAGTAGTAGTAGTAATAGTAGTAGTAGCTGGTTGCCTTGATGACTGAATAGAGTTTCTCATATATATACATATATGATATATACGAATTTTCATTCTGTGCTCTAATACCATCATGGGAATCCAGCTCCTATCTTGCACTGCAGAGAGCTGTCAGTCAGATTCAGATTCCCTAAATGCATGACTGCATTTCAGTCTTAAGTTATGCAGATCAGCCACACGTGCTGTCCTGCAAGGGAGTGTGGGGCAAGAAGCTCCAAAATTGCAATCTGGATGTACAGAAAGATTTACTTCTGTAAATTATTGGGATCAATTCAACAAAGCCGAAATGTACGGTTTTATTTCACTGGGATCCAAACAGAAGTCAGCTGAATTTGTGCCCTTTGTGAACAAAACCAAGACTTGAAGCCTTGGTCTCCTGAGGAAAACAAATTAGCAAATGAGAATTTCTCTGAAGGCAGAAGATCTGACTTCTGCTGCAGTCCGATAAACAACAACTTCATTGGCCTCTTGCAAGAGGATTATGGAAAGTGTTTCCATTGCCTTCTGCTGAAAAAAACCCTCTCTTGTGAATGCCATCAACCTGTCTGCCAACATCCGACAATCTGAAAATCCAGATTTAGGCTTCCACCTCAGATTTCATCTTTTCCCATTTTGGAGTACAATATCCACACTATGTATACCAGCTTTCACTCATCTATTTGCAAATGTTCACTCAATTTTCTCCCCTCTTCTTCATTCCTTGTGTAATAGCAGCCTTGGTGAGGCTGTGCTGTAGAGAGGAGCACATCCCTCTGCAAGCTGTAGCTGCTGCACACTTGCTGAACATGGCAAGAGTATCCAAAATTTCATTTATGTATTTATACATGCCAAAGTCTCAGCTCCACGCTGATGGGCAAAGGTCTAGCTAGCAGCACTGGATGGTGTTTTTTCCTCTGTGTAGTCAGTGCAGTGGAATGGTCTATCTTGGAGAACAGGACTCTCAAAATGCTGTATGGAGCAGGTGATTAACCAATGTTCTTGATCGGGTTTATGTCAGAGCTGGAGCTGCTGCTGCTGTGCTGGGGAAGAGTCAGTTTGTATCCTTAGCTAAAATACAACAAATACTACAGCTCACAACTTCATAGGCAGGGAAAGGTGTACAGCAGTTGGCACCTGACTGATAATGGAAAGGAGTAGAAAAGCACCACCACTGTGACTCTGGGGTGTAGGCACAGGGAGTTAAGAAAATGGGCCATCAGCATTATCTAATAATTTTAAGATTTTCCTCTAGATAATTAATATCATTTTAATCAGTTCAAACATAAGACTTCCCTGGCCTTATGAGTTCCGTTGTTTTTATAAGAGTTAACACATTTTATGTACAATGAAATATTTAAAAGAGGTCTGCAGGAAAAAGAAATTGCCAGTTCCTTTTAACCTGCAATCTATTGTGTATTTTTTTTCTTTCACAAGGATTCTTTGTATTTCTTTTATAGAGGAATTCAAAATACAGAAAAGATATTATCCAAGAGTACAAGTATGAAAAATTGCAGCAATTGGTCGTTGTTTACTTACAATTACTTTCTCTGAAATTTAACATTTGCTAGACCTAGAAATGTGATTTTAGAATGCCAGAGCTGTACACAAATACATTATTCAGCTTACACTGCATGAGCGGGTTAGCTGTAGCAAGAAATACTATCCACATCCATCTTGACATAAAATATATGCGTATGCAACAGTGCAATGGCTTTAAATGTTTTCCTCTTGTAACTCAACTGGTTTTTGGTGGAATCATCCAGGATAAATTTTAGCTAATATCTACAGACAGGGGTTCAGCAAAGAAAAATTTTGTAAGTGTTCAGTGATAGAAAATAAATATAACAGCCCTACAGAAATAGTTTTACAAGCTATGTGCTGATGACCCCTGTTCTATGTAACAATTCTTTTTACAGTAACTCCTTCAGAATTGCTCACAGGACCATGAAGTCAAGCCAAGCATTTCTGTGTGGTACCACACCTCCCAGTTTCACTTAATGACCACTGTGGTGCTTGAGTTCAAAATACCCTGATGAACAACTAACAGTTTCAATTTTACCTGGTTTTGTTTTGGGGTTTTTTTCCCCTATGACAATAGATATCAGATAATCAAAAAGTCTCTTTAGCCTCTGCCACAGTGACAGGCAGGAAGCCCCAGGGAAGGAGAGCGAAGTGTCAGTTCTGCATGCCCCGGTGGACTGGAGAGCTGGGGTTGCTGCAGAATGATAATGTGCTGCCCTCCTACAAACACCTCCCTGGTGATCCTGGGCTGCGTGGCCATGTGTGAACAGCATTCAGATCTGCCACCATCCTGAAATGTTGTTCTCTCTACACAGAAGGCCAATATAATGATGAGGAAATGTAGAATCAGGTACGCAGTTTTTCCGCGAGTACTGAGTTACGTGCGTTGCATGGATCCGTTTCTTTTTCCAAGGAGATTTTGCTTTCATTTAGCTCCCATAATTGGCTGAATGTAAGTTTCTTAACTTTTTCTCATAATACAGAGCTGGAATTTTTGCTGTTGATTTTGAGGCCCAAAGTAGAAGTCTTTTACACAGCTACTGGAGAGCTACAAAATATGTGCTCCCCATAGTAAGAGGGAGAGACAGGGAAGGATGTAAGTTTTTAATTGACATTTTGTTCTGAAATTCTCTTGCCCTTTTATAGAGAGCATCGTCTCCTCTTTCCATAGTGTAGGTGCAAATATCTGTGAAATACCAGCAATGTTCCAGGTCTGCTATACTCTAGCAAAATTTTATTCTTAGTCCTTTAAGCTAAAACCAGTCTTGAGCTGTGTGAAAGATCCCTGGACAGGGAGTTTAGAGCAATTCTCAGAAGAAGAGTATTCCAAGAAGGAAATCCTGTAGCTCCAGAGCTGCTAGAAAACTGATTCTCTCTTAGTGAAAAAGGTGTTTCTCCCATGCATAAAAATTAAGAATTGGAGACAGTTTAAAAGTAGTGTCACTGCTAATGGGAGGGCCAAACTGATAGAATTGCAAGGAAGGATGGAAGAAAGCCATATCCAGCTCGGCTAACTGACAGAAAGATCCATCAATAATTGAAAAGTCTTAGCTCCAAAGTGTGACTGAATATTTAGAACTGCAGAGCAAAAATACCTAGGAATGACATAACAAAGTTATATATATATATTAAAAAATAGGTTGTAAGACTAAACTGAAGCAACAAAAAATGTTAGAGCAAGAAGTAGTTCTCTAAAGAGATGGATTGCAAGCATGACAATTGCAACTTAGGTTTGCTCCATGGTTTTGAATTCCTCAGATTTTTAAGTGAATAGGGCAGAAATGCTAAAAAAGATGTATTTTAATGCATGGAGCAATCATGTGTTGAAGGTAGATGATGGGAATGATCCCTTCTGGCTCTTCAGTCTCTTTTGTGCCACATGCACTTTAACTGAGGCTCACTGTGATCTTATCTGTGAAAAGTAATATCTTCGTGGGAACCTGAACTGTGATATTATCAGCTCTGCTCTGAGGATCTTATATATACCACTTCATCACAGATATTATTGACAGTAAGTGCTTTTACCACTTTTATATATTCTCTTTGTGAGTTGTTTTACAGCAAGGCAGCTAAATCAAGAGAATTTTTTCTGACCAGCTGAGCAGTTGATAAGTCTCTTTACAAGCACTTGGGTGAATTCAATGCACTGGAATGATAAAAAGGCAGATTAGGAAAAAAGCAGGTGTCAAAACATAACCCTCTGCTCTTTCCATCACCTCAAAGGTTATGTCCCACATGTAAAATTACTTGGGTTTTGAACCCCACTTTCCCTTAATTCTTTTGTTCAGAAAGTATATCTGATCCTTTCCAGGATTCATTTGCTCACTTCTGATCTTCTGCTTTTGTCTCCTATTTCCCTCCCTTGTTCTCTGCACATCATGGTCCTTTTTCAGGCTGAGTCATTATCCTTTTAAATTCTCCTAGGAAGGGCTTTTTTCTCAGTCATGCTATTTCTTACTCAAGTGGTGTCTGTAGGAAGATCAGAACAGCCCATGCTAGGGAGAGCTCTGTGAGTGGCAGTGCCTATAGGACAAGCACACAAGTTGTATTGTTTGTTAATTTCAAATTCACTTCTATCCCTTATTCCCTGCCTGTTTAGATAGACCTAAACCTCCACTGGGATGAGTGAAAAACCATTCTTGACTATTTTCAGAGCCTGAAGATTAAAACTGACCCAGTCCTGCACTCGTGTGTGTGTGTGTGTGTGTGCACACTTTGAAAAGAATTTTCTTTATCCTGCGAATCCTGTGCAGTCCACAGATAACATGGCTCCCTTTTGCTCCAAAATCTGCACAAATCCTCCCCCTGCCATGCCTACAGATGGCAATAGGAAATATTCCCTTGCCAGGCCTGCAGTTAAAAGGAATGTGTCCCAAATGCAATGGTTCCTTGTGCACTACATCTTGTGAGCAAGCAGACGGTGTGGCTTGCTTCAGTAACTTTTATAGGCAAACAGTCTTTAAAAACATAATCTACATTGTCAAAGCCTAATCTAAATGATGTACTGACATTGCTTACTTTGATATGCTGACTTGGTTTCGAATTCTCTCTGGATTGCCTGGCCCCACATGGCCTTTTTGTGTTTTGTTTACTTTTCACTTAGCCGTCACGTATTTATTCCCATTAGATGTACAAAGGCAATGGATTCAGCCTAGTTTTACAGCTTAGTTGGCTAATACAGCACAGGGAAAGCGCTGAGTGAAGCCAAGCAGAGGGGCAGGAAAAGAGAAGAGTGATTCTTCTGGTCTGACACAGAGACCAATGAAACAGAAAACCTGTAAAAGATCTGGGTCTGGTAGAGCAGGTAGAGATTACTATTTTTTCAGAAAAACATGATTTTTCTGGAAAGCAGAAATTCACCGATTTGTATAGACCGAATTTCTGTTTTTAAAGGCTTGCTTCTGAATAAATGAATAAATGCTGAAATTTCGTATACATCACATATATTTAAATTTTTTAAATCTGGATTTGTTTCAAATGTGAATGGATGGGAAAATATTACTTTGAAAGCTTTTCAGTGTAATGAGCTTGTTGGATTTATCTTAATCAAGCAGTTAAAATGGCTTGCATTATCTTGTTCTGTGAAAGTCTTCGAAGATATGTGAAAATGCCTCATGCTGAGAAAAGTAATCCCAAAAAATCTACTTGGTATGATCTTACCCAGAGAACCCATAAGACAAATGGGTGTTTGTGAAGTCAGTCAGAACTTGAAGCATGACTGAAATGTGGACCATCCTGAACAGTGGCCTTCCCTCTGGATCGCCATGCCTACCCTCCCATGCTTCTCCCAATGGGAATACCTAACTTTCCTCTAAATGGTTGTTTTCACACTTCAAAATAAAAACAGGGGAAGATTTTACGTGGAATTTAGCATTGGTGGAGGGACCATGGTGTTTCCTTTGTTGCCTGAAAAGGGACAGTCAGATTTCCTCCATGGCACTGTGTCACTGAGGGCATGTTTTCAGGTCATGTTTCTTCATTTTCAGCCGAGGTGCTCAGCCCAAGCCCCTCACAGCACCAGTGTCTGGGCTCCTTTGATGCTGGCAGCAGTTGGGCACCCAAACTTCACTTCCCTTAAAGAACAGACTGTGCTGAAACTGCCCCATTTCCCAGTGCAGTGACCTCCTTTCAGACTTGGCCATCCATAGGCTGAGCTTTTCCTCTGTTTACTGCAGGTGAAATACGGGAACTATGCCTTTGTGTGGGACGCAGCAGTGCTGGAGTACGTGGCCATCAATGACGCGGAGTGCTCCTTCTACACGGTCGGGAACACTGTCGCGGACAGAGGATATGGGATCGCCCTGCAGCACGGCAGCCCCTACCGAGACGTCTTCTCACAAAGGTAAGGCTTTGCATTAGGAGGAACAGGTACGAAGGGAAGGTTTCTCTCAGCTCTGGACCCTTCTTTTAATTGAATTTTTGGTGAAGGGAAAAGATCTTGTATTTGCAATCCACTTCATTTCTTGCATAGGCATTCATTTTCTCCGAGACATTGAATTATTCACTTTTTTAGAAACTGCATTAAAAATGCTTTGTGTTGCTCTTATTTGAATTGTTCTTGCTTCTTTTGAAAAACATTAATGAGATGAACTCAACTTCATTAGCAGGAAAATGAGGGAAGAGTTGCTTCATTTGTTATAGAGAGTCAGCATAACTCAACCCTTCCTATTACAGAAGCTGTTTCTTAAAGAAAAAGAAAGTGAATTTGGACACTGATGGGAAAACTAAAGGGAATGAACATGAACATTTGATTTTTTGGTGGAAAGACCCCTATTAGAAACCAAAAGCATAGGTCCTTATCCACATACTAATCGATCTCTTGGGTTTCAAAAGTGAAATCTCTAGAGATGCTACTGGTACTGTCTTTCTATTAGGATTGGAAATACTAAATTAATTGTATGTATTGTGCCTTTGCAGTATTTGTGCTTCATTCCAGTATTGATTCCTAAATCAGGATGTGTGTGAAATGAAAAAAACTACCCAACTTTCTTGAAGTGTAATATCTGCAGTTTGGCGCTTAGGAGATGTGGGCTAATCTCGTGATCCTTTTTTCATTCTAAATCTGGTCTCTCAGCCTTGTTTCTGTTGGTTTGTGTTATGTGCATGAAGCAAAATTTTACAGTTGCTGCGATGGGATTTCTGTTGTGTGGCTGCCTGGTAAACACACAAAATATGCTTAATTTGGGCCTTTGCCTTTGTCCAAAGACTGTGGTAAGGGGAAAGTAGCCAGTAAGTAACACTGTGCAGATCCAGAGGAATCATTCTCTGCTCACACAGCATGAACAGAGAAGATTTGGATTCATTGAATCTGTTCTATATTGGGAGTGATATTGCTGAATTTTGTGCTAACGTAGCAGCAACATAATAAAATTTTCACAGGATCAGTGAGAAATGTAATTTCTGTGAAACATGATCTGCTTTGTATATTACAAAGAGTATTAGAGGCAAATATTTACCAAATGCTGTAATACTCTCATATTCCAGCTGTGACCAGCCTGGTTCTGCTTAAAATCTCTGGCACTCTAAACAAAGGAGTCAAATTCCTTCCTGTAATCTTGCATAGAAATTCTTCCACCTATTAGAGTTCTCAGGTGCTTGTCAAGGTGTTAAGTCATCTTCTTCACAGTCTTATCCATGGAAGCTTGAGTACAAAAATTGGAAGACATTAGGGAATTTCATTGCCGGTGTCTTTATTACTAAACACAGTGAAACCGCCAAGTGACATGGCACGGCTCATGCCCTCATTCTTCATGCCCACCACTGCTGCCCTGCAAGGCAAGCTGGATGCATCCAAACTGCCCTTAGACACTGCTTGTGACAGGGTTTATATACTGGGTATAGCTCTTGGCATATGGGGAAAGAGGTTATGGCTGGTTCTGGCAAGAGACTTTCTTCTTGGCTGCAATATTCAGCACATGGAGAGGCTGGGTTACAGCTTCTTTCGATACACTGCCTTCAGCGACTCCTGGATCATTGGTCTGTGCAGGCCTAACATTTCCAAGTACAATTTTATTTCATAAGGAAATTTCAGCTTTTCAGTGTATTATTATATCTTGGAGCTATACGAAAGAGGAAAGAAGCATAAGAATTTGCACATATATAGGTATTTTTATCTGAGGATCTTCGAAGCAATACTTAAATATTAGCATCTCTCAGGAAAGCAAATGCCATTTCCACTTTATGCTTGGGGAATCCATAGCATCAGGAGACTTAAATGAAATGCAAAGGTCATATGTTGTCCCCTGGTGGAATCAGGGATCATAGGCACTCATTTTTGATTTCCTGCTAAAGTTGTCAGAATTTAGGTAGATGAAGAGAGGGATTACTTGTCAGATATTGGGCCACAGGAGGATCTGGATGGATGCGCAGAACTTAGCACTGGTGAGAAAATAACTCATTGCATTAGCAGAAGTAATGGTTGAACAGAGAAACTGGAAATTGCTTGCAGTGATACTACCTCCTGGAGAATTTAGAGAGCCTGAGATATATGGTCTGAAAATGTGTGTGCTGCTGTGCTTACATTCTTATTTCTGTATTATGAGAGCATATTATATAGCATTTTTAATTATGTCCATAAATATACATTTACAGTTTAAGGCAGTGGAAGACCAAATAAGAAACAAACATATGAAAGAGAAATCATGCTTACAAGGTAGCTTACAAGGTTTTGTTCTCAACATGCTTCTGTACTGTTCTTTAAGTTTACATCCGTGTGGTTTTCACACACCATCCTTACATTTCTTCCTAATGAAAAAGCTCAACAACCTTCAGCAGCTGCAGCCTGCATGCTAAATAGAGAGAGGAATAGATCCATTGTATAGGATTAGAAAATGTTCACATGAATATTTCACTTTTTTAATGCAGCAGGGAGCTGGTTTAAAATATATTGTCACTTCTTGATCTTTCCCAAAATAAATATATTTATGTGAAAATACAGGTCTTCTCTTCTAAGAAATTTCATATAAAGCCATAAGATGCACAGTGTTAAATCCCTAGGGTGCAGCTGTAAAAGGTCTGGCAAGCTTACAGGAGATTTTGTTCTCTGTGCAGGAAGCTTTTCTGAACATTCAGGTGATTCCCAGAGAAACAGGAAAAGACAGAGAGGAAAAACACTCACCCCTTCTCTCTAAAGCTACGGCGTGTGAGCTGCACCCAGGGTAACACTGTGGTAAAATTTACCAACAGGAAGCAGCGTAAAGAAGCTGGTCTTTGAGACCTTTCTTTTTCACATGCAAAAAAATCCCTTCTATGCCAAAACAAAGACAGGAACAGCCAGTGAATGGCCTGACTGCAGTGTCAGATCGGCTTTTTGCTGGACGGGGATGGCAAAGCAGCCAGGTGGGGTCCCACACAGCCTCTGTGCCAGTCCCTGCCTAATGCTTTCTCTGAAAACAGGTGCTCTGGGTCCATCCTGAAAATAGGTATGTGGCTGTAACACAAATAATACAGAAAATAATCTGGGTAATATCTGAAAGGTAGACTTGTCATAGCCATCCTGATGACTTCATTCAAGTTGTTGCAAATGTTAACAAACACAACTGGCCATGCCACTAGGCAGTGAGATGATGTGCTCAGGTAGATTGCTGTCCTCTTTTCTTTGCCACTAAGACTTAACCTTCTGAGCACCAGCAGCCTCCAGGCAGCATGTCAGTTTTCTCTATATATATATATTTTTCTTTCAAGGTAATGACAGGGGCTGTAATAATAGGAACTGCCAAATTTCCTAGGAGAGCTTGAAAAGGATGTGTCTTTTGGTTGAGGAGCTGTGTGGTGACACTAAATTTGACACCTGTTAAGAATTCTTTTCAGCCCTAAACTTTAAAACTTCCACTGCACCCCTGGGAGGTATAACTATAATTGCAGATGCCTTTCAGAGTATTTCATAGGCTGTCTGTGCTTCCTGCAGTGCTGCAGCAATGGCTCAGGCACTGCGCTGGTGGCTGGCTTTTGGTGGGGGTCAAGGAGGGGTGGCAGCAAAGTGCTGGAATGCTGTTCATGTCTCCACTTTCTCTGCTGTTTCACTCTCTTCTTCTGCACTACAGTCCTGGCCACACAGCACGCTAGAGGCAAAGGGAGAGGAAGCACTAATTTCGTGCTCAGCAGAGGCCAGTAGCCAGCTATTCACTTAAGTAACTGGAACCTGTCAACACCCAAAACCACTGAAAAATCAAGCCATAGTTGTTCTGCATCCCTCATATCCCAAAGAGCATCCGTGTGTGCTCTGCCCCTTTAGGTAAAAGAAAACAGTGGCCATAGGAAGAATAAAAAAGAAAAGGCAAGCTTGCCCTCAGAGCCCACAGTGTGGGACTCTTGCTTGTTCATCAGCTGTGTTTCCACAAATGATCCTCCCCAGCCAAGCACAAGCTCATGGACACCTAAAGTTGTCTGTGCTCCAAAAGAAGCAGCAGTATTTCCATAATTCCTGGTGGTTGTCTGTGGGATGTGGGGTGTGTGAGGGCAAAATGTATGGAAGGTGCAACTACCATATGGCTTCTGCAGAAACCTCAGTCTGATTTGACATTATGCACAAAAAGTCACAGCAAGTTTGTGCTGCTGCTAGAGAAACCAATTACATCTTTTTGTCCTAAGTGGGAAAAAGAAATGGACACTTTATATAATGATTTCCTCATGGCAAGCCCAAAGACACCTCCCTAGGAGCAAGTGGTACGCTTTCAGATATCCAAAAGTTTGGAGGGAAAGAGAGCCATCGCGTGGCATTTCAGACTGTCCTTAGCAAATCATTAGCCAGCTGCTTTAAATAAATGGTACGGATATTCTTCTGTCCTTTTTACATCTCATCAGCAGAATCCTGAGTCTTAGAAAGTTCCTGCCCTTAGCCATAAATATGTGTTCTTCCTGTCTCCTCACCATTAATTCTCTCTCCTTACATTTTCATTCTGTGTCTTGGAGGTCACTTATGTCCAAAGACTCCGGTGCAAGGAAAATTACTTTATTCCTAACTACCTTGATTTCTTCTTCTCTGCCCTTGGGACTATGTACCCTTTTCTTTGAGAAGACTCCCTCTCTTTATTTTTTTTTTTTAATATTCTTTTAATGAAAACCCAAGAAAGTATCACTTATTCTCTGACTTATCTTTTACCAGCTATGTGGAAAATAAGAGTTTTGGATTACACCCTAACCCCGCAGAGGACTGACAATAATGATGTAATTGGATTTTTCATTATTACATACAGTGATCACCTGCAGAATAGTGGTGCCTTAGTAAGAGACAAACTGCTTTGTCTCAGTAGTTTGCTAAGAACTGAAATCCTATTCTGAACTGTATATATAACAGTCTGAAAAATATAGCAGACAAACTAGTAAAATCTACCTAAATCCACCCAAAGCACTTTTTATTCCTGATAATTCCAGAAAATTAAGAAACTCTGCAAATTGGGAGAATTACTTGACTTCAAGCAAACTCCTGAATTTAGATAGAAGAGTTTAATTTTGAGAGTCTGTTCTTAGATCATGTCACAAGTTCATATAACTGAAATTACATTAGTGAGAGGAAAAAAAATCAAAATTAATTCCAGGTTTCTGAGGAGTCTGACATGAAAATCCAGTCTTAATTTATTCAGATATAGTCATTGTTAATAAAAGCCTTAACTTCAGAGTAGCACATATTAACAAGGTAGTTTCTCAGATAACCAGGATACTAAATAAAAAACTTAAGTACCACACCAATGTAATATTTCTTGACCATCCAAAATAGCTAGTCTATCCTTATTTTTTACTGTCTGCGTTCGACTTGTAGGGGTAAACCTGGGAATTGCACCAGGCCCTAGGTCTCAGAACACGTCCATCTTCCTTTTTGCTGAGCCAGGTCCTCCAAGACAAACTGCAAGTGCCCTTCATGCCAGGAAACTCACCTTGTGGAAGCACTGCTCAGCCAGCCACCTGCCCCGCTGGGGCTGCAGGGTGCTCACACTCTGCACACCCCACCCCGGGCTGAAGACTTGTAACCTCAAATGGATTATATGCAAAGACGTAGCTTCATTCGGATTTTTAAAAATGGCATCCATTACTTCATGAGAAAGCCCTAACATAAATCTTTTGTCCCTCTGCTATTCTCTCTTCTTTTTTTTACCAAGCCCATGAGCATCTGATCCAGGCTTACAGTGCTCTGTAATCCTATCTGAGCACATTGCTAATCGCTTTCCCCAAGGACCAGATGATCTGACACTGTCCCTTTGCATCCTCTTCCCCTAACTGCCTATGCAGAGCTGCAGGTTCTGAAGATTCCTGCACTGTCATCAGCAGTGTTACCTGGCTTTATTACCTGTCCCCAACTCGCTTGCTTGCAGGGGCTGCTGGCTGTAGGACTGCAGAGAAACTGTGGCTCCCACACATCACGCTGCAAGAACAGGAGAAATGGCTTTATTGATTCCTGATGGTGTGCATCTGGTGCTTGTAGGTCTCACTGTAAATTCATGATTAGGAGCTGAAAAGGATGGAGATGCCTACAGAAACACAGGCTTTGGCAACTTCTTAATCTCCCGTGATATTAACTGATGAGATGGGTTAAAGGATTCTGCAGCAGATCTGGAGTTTATTACATACACATAGTGAAAAATTACTCAATCAAAACAAATAAAGGCAGTGAGGAAATTAGTGGGCTTTTAAAATATACCATAACATTAATTGATGGGGTAAGTTAAAGAATCACGAAGTAGCAGCACTGAGAAGAAGCATGAGAAAGAAAATCATAAGGAAAGGCATTAGATCTTCCTGCCTTCACACAGCATAGAGCTATGAACACCCGAGAGCTGCCTGCCTGCTTCACCATGGGAAGGCACCTCTGCATCCAAGGAGTGCTGTGGTGAAGGAAAACTTTCCAACATTGCTGCATGTTGGGAAAAAAAAGATACCATGAAAAAAGGCAGCTTCATTCTTCCTCTTTTTCCTAATCAATGCTCACTTTCAGAAAGGGCCCTGCATTCAAACTCTCACAAAGGCAAGCCAGGTAACGGTATGCTTATGCATATTAATTCCCCGTCATTACCCATGAACCACCCCAAAGAAAACAGTCTAATTGTAATGTGTTAAATTATCAGTAGATAGCACTTTGCAAGCTATTTCTTACTACTTTCTCTCCACTTCTCCAGCCTCAGGCACCTCAGACTTGGCGTGTAAAATGGCCAGAGATTACCCAGCGAGGTGTGCAGTACAGTCAGTGGAAAAGTGTTGCTCATCCAACTATGTGGAAGCGACATTTATTGTAAGCTGAGTTGTTCATGTGTTTTAAAGTTTTATGGAGTGAGTAAGTGCATGGCTGCAGAATTTGAAACTGCTTGGTTATAAATCTGATGACAGTAAAGCTAAAAGAAGTCTCAGCGAGTGGCTTCCCTCCAAGAACTGGCCTTTTTATGAATTCCTGCAGCAGAGATTAGGTTTACCGTCAGTGCACACTGTCCTGGAGTACACCTTTTTCTTCTCTGGCTGCCTTCTCGTACGTTTGTGTGCGTCAGTCTTGAGAGGAAGAGGTGTAACTACTCACTCTGACTCAGCTGAGCAGCAGCATTGCCTTTAAAGTGGGGTGGAAAATGAGTGCAAAGCTTTCCTTGGAAAAAGGAAGGATCCGGTCATACAGTTGTCCTGATGGCAGAACCATAGTAACCACAAGCAAGGGTTTAACCCACCTACCCCACACCAGCACTACCTGCCAAATGTTCCTGGCTCTTGGCCTCAGTTTTCAAAACACTGGTCAGCCTATTTCAGTTAAAATGAGCAAGAGTAGCAAAAGACCAAAGAATAATAGATCTTTGCTAACCCGTTTTGTTGCCTTAAAAGTAATTAACCTTTAGCTGGACCATAAAGCTCGTTTTCAGCTAGTCCTGTTTCCTAGATAAAAATAAAAGGCCTGAAAACAAAGCTTCTTTTCAAAGCTGAAATGAACTTGATGGAATGACAACTAGAGAGATTTATGCATATCTGAAGTGAGAGTTTTGCTTCCACCACTAGAACTTCTGCAACAGAGGCTACCTCAGCCTGCAGAGATTTGCTCTACTGTAGAACACCGATGTGCTATTTGTCACCCACTCTTCACTTACTCATCAGTAAGTGAAGAAGGTGCTAGCCTTGGTTTATGACTTCCCCCAAGTTCAGGGGTAGGGAAAGGGAAAAAGAGCCTGTGGAAATTCTCCAGAATGTAGAGCCAAGGAAGAGTGGCAGCAGGTTTCCCAGCAGAGCTGTCTTCCCTTGCTGAAATAGAATATGAGGAAGAAGAAAGCTTGTTGCAGCAGCAGAGGGAGTGACAGGACAGGCAGCCAGGACAGGGAGGAGCTGAGTGCTCCTGAGTGATTATGGAGGGCAGATAAAAGGAGCCTTCCTTATTGCTCAGGTTCATGCAGGAGGAGATTAGCAAAGTGAGAAAGCTAAAAAAAAACTAGCCAGAGAAGTCTTCTGCTGGGTCTCAGAGCAATCCCATGGAGTAGGTTGCTCTAGGTTGTTCCCCAAGGAAATCATGAGGGAACTGGGAGGAGGAGCCAGACAGTTTGCCCAGCAGGGTCACCAGTATGTCAGAGTGCAGTGGTTAGAGGGGTCTGGATTAGTTGGAAGATGAAGATGGGGTGAGAAAGCCTTTACTCTCTGATTCCTCTGTAGACTTGAGGAAAAAATGTTCCAGATATGAGTTATCATGAAGTTGGAAAGACCTCTGCCCAAATCCCAGAGAAGACTTGGTAGTGGCAGAGAGGCTTTCCAGGGTCAATACAGATGCAAGCATTTGCTGACATGAACCAGCTGGATAATGTCGGAGACTTTTGTTTGCACAATGTGCAACAGTGTGGTTTATATTCTGCTTTAGCACCAGTTGGGTAAGGTTAGCAAATAAAAATAAATAAATAAATAAAGCAGAGCCCTGATCCCAGCCATCATAGCTTTGTTGACTGTCCTAAAAACCAAATGCTTTTCCAGACCCAAGTTTTCCACTTAAACATGGTGTGCAAGCAGACAAAAATGATGATATGGCCAAGGAAAAACTGTGTTTGCCGTTTTATTCATAGAACATTTTGTAAAGTGCATTTAGTAATTTGCCGTTGTAACCACCTGCACAGAGAGCTTTCAGGGCAGAGCTCTGACACTGTATTTAGTTCATACTTTGACTGCTCAGCTAAAACTTCCATTTCTGTGCATTTATTCTGCTTCACACATTATGTTATCAGTCACTTTCAATATTTCAAAGTCACAGCAGTCCTTTTCTGACATGCATTTGTCAGAATGAACTGCCTTGACTGCTGTTATTACAGACTGCAGTTCCTGACTAAGGGAAAAGTCTTATATGGAACCAGAATTTCGAAATTTTTCAGAAAAAAAAAAATAGATAAACCAGAATCAAATTATAGTCAATTAACAGAAATAGACATTTTAAATGACCAGCCTTTTTTTATTTTTTTCCTTAAAGGAGGAGAGAATGGGAAGGCAGGGTTTATAACCTAATATAAAAGAATTAATCAGGAAAAGTTTGATCTTTCAAGTTCATATGCAAGGTATTGATATTGGCACTCTTCAGCTGTCTGGTAATAAATCAGAAAACGGTGTCATACTTGACTTTCTCTCAGTCAAATACTTTATCATACTCCTCTAGCAATCTCCCTGAATAGAAGGATTTTAAAAATAAGGCCGTTGTAGTCACAGAAAAACATCACAAGGGGTTTTGGCCTATCTGGAACGTGTGCTTACACTCCTGATTAAGTCCTAGTGGCAGTAATTTGTCATGGCACATGAGCACATCTCCCTCTTGCATATGCTTAATAGCATGCACAGGCTTTGCCAGTTCGCTCTAAAAGCCCTCACAGTTAAGGGCTGAGCCAGGGGAAGTATACTTCTTTGGAAAGGTTATGATCCTTTCATTCTTACTGCAATTGAAAAATATTTTTTTTTCCTTGTATTTGCTACTTTTGTCTTCAGCTGAAAGAATAGCCTAACAGCTGAATTTCCAAAGCAGTGCAGAAAAGCTGCCACTTAATTACCTGGCTTTGTAGATAAGTACATGCTCCAGCTGCTCCCACCAAAGCAGCAGCAAGGTTTCAGCTGGTGACAAGCATTAAAAGGAAAAATTACTCTTATTGGCTGCAGTTTCATAGGTGGGATGCCTCTACAGGACCAAAGAGATCATTAGTATCTCAAAAATATCAGATTCCTACAGAAAGCTGATAAGAAAGATAAGCTGTGTTAGGATTTGTTTGTTTGTTTAATTAAAAATCTGATTTTTTTTAAAATTAAAAAAAAAACAAACAAACTCCATTACAGTAATATTTGGAGAGAAAAACAGCACTGTTTTGCAGCCTTGAGAGCAGGGATTAGAAGTTCCTGACCCAGGATTGATTGGGTTTTTTGGCTTTGTCTAGGGTATTCCTACAGCAACATGTGAGAGAAACTGTGAAGAACTGAGCCTTGAGTTAACTGAGAAATAGATACTTTATTTTTAATATTGTTTGGTTGTATTCATTTCCTTGGGTTTGGGGGGATTTAGTTAATTAGCAGTGGATCTTCAGATCATGGAATTACTCCAGATTTATACTGGTTTAGCTGACGGGAGAATTTAATCCTATAATGTGCCTTTGGCATAATTTAGATGTAAGGCTCAAGATTAAGATCCCCATGAAACAGGGAATTTATGTTCATTTCTTCTTCTTACACTGTGAAGTGCTATGCAAAGCTACAGAAACGTGTCAGCTCTGACAGCCACACTTGGGCAGCAATCAGGGCTTTCAAAAAGCTATTGGGTTTCACCTGCAGCATCAAATTCCCGTGTTCTTCCATTTTATATAAGTCTGGAGGAAATTGTAAAATCCATAGAAGAAAAGCAATTGAAAAAGAGGCATGGTTAAAGCCCTGAGGAAGTGAAGGTTTGTTGATCTTCTTCATGTCCCTTTTAAGTTAAAAACACCAACAACACTCATTTTTAATTTATTTAAGTCTAGCAATCTTGCACAGGTTAAACATACAAGGTCTCTTGAAAATACAGGGTTTCAGAAAGAGCCACTGACAGGTGTTTAACACAAGGAGAAATATATCCATGGTTGTATATGTAGGTATAGGTAAGCTGTGCTGGCAGCAGTGGCTATATTTTATCCTCAGCCCCAGAATGAAATATTTGCGTGTGTGGCTGGGCTGGCAGCAAGAGCAGAGCAGCGTGTAGCAATACCCTCTCCTGCTTGGCTTTGCAAGTGAAGGGTTTGTCACTCCAACTTGCTACAGGACACTCAGCTCAGGGGGGACGAACAATATGTCCAAACTGACTCCACAAATCACTTGAATGCCTAGCAAAGCCCTTTGCATCTCCATCTAGCTGTTTTCTTCCCATTTTCTCAGCTTTTACCAGTGCAGGCCACATGATTTACTTACTTGCTCTGAGGCCTTCTTTGGTAGAAGAAATCCAGGGTGGCTTTGGTGTTGGAGTGTTTTTAAGGGCTGAGCTTAGGAGAAGTAGACTCTGCTTTTATGGAGAGCTGCAATAGCTGAGATTAAAGGAGGCAGCAGGGCTGGCACAGCTGCGAGCAGTGCACAGCCACAGCTTCCTTCCTCTCGCTCCTGCCAGCTTTATTTCAAATTACCTGGTGCCTTGGCACCACTGCCTGTTTCCTTTTTTTTGCCCAAAGTGTTTTCCTACTGCTGCTTCACTTAACACAGACCCTTTTGCCTGGTTCAGTGTTGTGTAGCAGCCTGTTGCCCCTTGCCCTGCCAAACAGAGGTAGTGGGCTGAAGGGGGACCCTGTGGGGTGAAGCCCCGGGTGGGTGCAAGGGAGTGACCTACAGGGTGGCTGGGCACAGTCTGGGTCTGGGAGGGCTGTAAGTGCCTGTCCTCTTGGGGTAGTGGTCTCAAAACCTCCTCAAAAACAAAGCTGCTGTTTGGAGTCAATACTGTTGCTCATTGTGAAAAAGTGAGGATTTTTTTTATCTCCTTTCTTTTTCCCTGTTTCTCAGAGGTGTAAGTGGTTTGTCCGTTCATGGGGCTGAGCTATCATCATCTTTTTCTTGTGTTGAAAATAAAGCCTGGGTAAAGACTCTCACCAGGAAACTTCTGTCCTAGGCTGGCAGGACTGGGAGAAGACCATGCTGTGTGCCTTTCAGCCCGTTGCAATTTAAGATGATTCCCACAGTGCTGCATTTCAGGTTCAATTCTGAAGATTTGCTTGCTCGCAGAAGAGCTTTCTCATCCTCCGCAGGCATTGCATACCCAGTAGTATCTTTTTCTGAATTGAGGAAAAAGAGATGCCAGTCCTTCATCTTGCCTAGGCAAGGATAAGCTCCTTGCTAAAATTTTTAAATGTTACATCCCTTTAGATCACTAATATACCTCTAGCCTATCCCATACAGCTGGAATTATCACATGGCTGAATCTTAATAGTAATGATGCAGGTTATCTCTGTGTAAATAGTGCCAGATCTTTATTCACCAGGAGAAATGCTGCAGGTCTGCACTGATATATTGATCTGGATAAACAAGATTGTTCCTATCCGGAGGTGCCTTCTTAAAGTTCAGTTTGTGATGCTTGCAGGTAAAACTGATGATTTAATGTTCCTGGATATGGCAGAATACCTGGTGTGCTGCCTACAAACCAAAGGATTTTTCTCTGTAGGCCTGGTGCTGAACTTTCTGAGCCTCTTGCTGTACTGCCAGCACAAATACAAACATTGCATCTGGGCAAAAAGGGTCCTTATTTCTGTTTGCTGTTCTCTGTGGCAGTCTGCATCGCTTCCATTTGAGCTTAGTTAGTGGTGCTTGCCTTGAGTCACAGCGCTCTGACAGCGGGGCTGCAGGAAGCTTTCTTGGCAACATTTGTTTTTCTAGAGAATTGTTTCCTAGCTGGTGGTTTATTGCCTTCTCTTAACTTGAGTTTTCTTAAACAAATTTCAGCTCTTTTTCCAGGCTTGGTTTTAACGAAATGGAGCAATTTATGGTTGAAGGGGGAAAATTGTATGATATTCAGCGATTATTTTTTGAGTCAAAGTGGGGAACAAATTAGAAAAATATGAGGAGCTAGCTTAAGGCCTTGTCAGTCAGAACTGCTCCTCTTAGCATGCCACTTCTCCTGAGTTAGTCTGTCTGCTCCGTGCTAACACAGCGGTTAGCTAAATTAGCTGGAGTCAGCTGGATACTTGAATGTCATTAGAAACTGAAATCTTTGTTAGAGTTGAAAGTGAAAACTTATTATTTGATAGAAAGAAATATAAAAGAACACTTATAATAATTCCAGAATCAGTCATCATAAGATGATGAAAGTCTGAATTAAAATTCCACATCAAAGAAACCTGAAGGCAAGGGATGCAGTTAATTCAGTCATGCAACTCCAAAGCAGCCTTATAATGATGCTATGCAGTTAACCTATGCTTATAATTAAGGCATTTCCTTAGTTATTAGAACTGGAGTAGATAAAAACAAGTGTGCTTTTTTCTTTTAAATTTTGTTACAACTTGTTAGATTTTTGTCTTCAGATGATGGGAAGGCCAGTAAGTTGCAAACTTAGGAAGTTAAAAATGCATGCGAGGAAGGTGCCTAATCCTAATTTCTGTTCTGAAGATCTTTCTCTGGCTTTTCCTACATCAGTGTGACATTCTTTGTAGGCCAGACTACGTGTTATACTGGCCTTTCCAGCACCACTCTCTGCAAATCTCCTCACTTCATTTTAAACCACTCTTCCTCTGACATCACCCTGCTGCCTCTCTCCTCCAAGCTGATCATTTGCTCCTTTGCAGCATCTCTCCATCCCATCCAGGGCACTAAGGTCACCCGCAGCAGCATATGTGAATACTCCAGGCTGGGACATGGATAGCCCTGGGACACTCGAGGGATCCTCCAGATTGCTCATTCTCCATACCATGAAACCACAACTAACTTCCTGTGATGTGTTCCACTTCATTACGTTGCTTATTGAATTTCGCTGGCGGTATTGTCTTTTGTCCTCTTGGGACCAGCATCAGTTGTCATGACAATTACTGTCAGATGGTTGCAGCTTGTGTGCTTGGAGGAGTGTAGGAAAGCTGATGGCCAAAAGAAGTAGCAGTTCGAAGAAGCATAAAATGACAGTTACTGCATAGGGACCGAAATTTTGGGAGCTGCAGCAGTTGATAGATAGTTTGATTTCAGTCAATATCCTGTGTGTCTTTCAGTTTAGCTCCTAGATGAATGTTACTGGTTTGGGGTTTAATAATCACGATGACATTTGAAATGACTGATGAAAGAAATGGGTCATCCTCTGTGAAGTCATTCTTCGGGTTGCTGTGATATTCATACCTCTGCCCATCTTACGTGGGGTTTGGCCATTTTATACAAGGAAGTAGTTTAGAAAGGAGCCCCAAGACATGTTTGGAACAACAGGGAATCTTTTTTATGTCCCTTAGCCTGTGTTCCTAAGCTTGTGCTTAGGCCCAGCATCCCTGGTGCTCTGGGAAAGAAAGATGGCAGAAGTGGTGGCTAACTGGATATCTCCTGTCACCTGACTGTATTACTCTGTGGGCAGTGCCCACAGGCTGGAATTTCCATCTCAGTGCTTTTATTTCTGCCTATTGACACTTCTAATAAGGGTTGGTTGGCTTGGTTTATTTTTCCAATGAAGCAGAGGCAGAACTTAGTCTGAAAACTTCTTCGCACAAGCTTGAAGGAGATCCATGTGCAATGAGTATGGAAATTCTTCTGTATTGACTGAGGAAGATGAAGTCCTTGTAAACAGACATAAATTGGTAGACAAAATGCAAGATAAAGGAAATTATGTAAACATGCCAGGTGCTTATAAGAGTAATCTATCAATGCTCTTCTGTAAAACAGTAACAGGGAATATCAGTAGAGTGGGGCCTTGGAGCAGTATTACAATATATACCAATCCAAATATGCTCTCCTGGGACCTTTTCTGAAAATGACTAAAATCCCTTTCCATGCAAAACAAGTCTGGAAAGAAGAAATGCATATTCAGTTTGCTCAGTTCATAGCTTCATGGATGGGATCAAATTAATTCCTTACAAAATTTGGAGAAAATGTTTTGCCGCCCTTTCAAGTCAGATATTCCTAATGGGAAAAACTGTGTCTCTGGCACACCATGCTATGAATTTATCATTTTGCTGAGCAACTTGACAGAAGCAGAGATGTTTTGGAATATACCAGACTGCTTGATGGTCAGTTTGTGTTTAGACAAAGAGGAGAAGAAGGGTCTTTAGGTAGTTGATTAGCAAAAGTCTGGACAAGCATCGTCTGCTTTTCTTTTGAGAGGGAAAAGTGGAGACTTTGCACTCATCACTGTCACAAATGGATCAGCTTTGAGGCAAGGAGGCCCTGTCACATCCTTCTGAAGTCACACAGCCACTTTTCCAGCCCCTTTCTCAACCACACACTTTGGAAAGCTACAAAGGTTTTTGCTGTATGTTGGGTAGCATTTTTAAGCCTCTCAACAGGGGAGGTATCAATATTGATCTTGTGGTAGAGACTGCATTTCTTGATGCTTCACTCTTTTGTAACAGACCCCTTTAGAGGAGAAAATGGGCTAATAATACTCATTTCAGCAGAGTCTCTTGGGAATGGAAGCAGGTTTTTTGTCACACTTGAGCTGACAGTTTTCTGACTGATGGCATTTATGGGAAGTTGAAAGAGGATTAAAGTCTCATGATGCTGGTTTATTTCAAGAACATGACATGTTCAATATGATAATAAAGTGGGGATTTTTCTTCTGTGGCTTTTATGGGCTCAGGGTTGTTTAGGATGAAATTATGGATAAAGCCGTAGCTGAAGTCAGCAGTATGTGTTTCTGAGGCCATGAGGTGCAAGGTGACAGGAGCCATTATAAAACCCTTGGCAGTTTTTTTTCTACAGAGAACTTGACAGCAAAGCCAAAAGAAAACTTAATACTGAAATGATTCATTTCATGTGGGAGGCCAAAACTTTTAACAGTGTTGGAAGGCATTTTGCCATAATGTGCTTTAATTTCATAGTTGTGCTGACATTGTATATCAAGGATTATTATCACCAAAAGGCACTAGAGACTGGTTTGAGATTACAAGTATTTAGAGGGCTGGTGAAAAGAGAGTTAATCTTCTGTTCCTTTGTGGACATGTAATGAGTGAAAGGAAAGAAATTGCTTCCCAGTATCACAAATTAGCACAGTAAAGAGTGTAAAATCTTTACAGAAAGGAGGGGTGAACCATTTATCCATAAAACACTTGAATTCTACCTTCAAGCTCATTAGTATATGTGTTTTACCCACTAATTACATAGCCAGAGTAATAGTGTTATAAGTCCTCTGTACTAAAAGTAGGCTGCTGTAAATAAATCTCTGTTGGATCAATGTATTTTTACTAAGGAAACCCTAGGTTTTGAGTAGAGTCTTCAGGGTCTCACTGGAGTGAAGTTATCATTATTAATATCCCCTGTGGAGGTCTGAAATATCTTTGCATTTACTTAGCTATTTATATGCTCATTTATGATGATACTTAAGTAAGCTTGGTTGGCATTAATAAAGTTGTGGTTCATTAATATTACATTTTTATTTAGAAAGACCACTTACTCTAGGCCATTGAAAGTTAAACTGTTTTCAAAAGCCAGCAGCTTTCAAAAGGCAGCTGTGCACCGCACAAGGGTCTCCAGAGGTTGCTTTGCCTTCGGTGCTCCAGATTGCCTTGGATGTGGTCTTTGGGCTGAGATACCTCTGGCTTCTTGGCTGTACAGGGAGCAAGGCTTGGGGTTTGCAGCTGGACAAGCCAAGTGCCCCACACCAGGTTTCCCGGGCGGGCAGAGAACCAAGGGGCACTGGCAGGAGGAGGACAGAGCAGAGACGGGGGGAGCAAGGAGATGAGAGGTCTGGTGCCCTTCATTCACCACACATTGCCTACAGCATTGGGGAGCACCAATGGGGCATGCCAAAACCTACTGCTGTCACACTGGGGTGCTTGTTTCAGAGCTGCAGCCCAAGATCCTCATTTGTCTGATAGATGACCCAAGCGACAAAGCTACAGGCAATTTGCTTTATTGCTGTTATATGACCATAAGAATCAGAGGGGTCTGCTGGGTCACCGAATTCATTGTCCTGCTGTGATAGGCAGGCACACCACATGAGTCCTTTCATAGCGTCATCAAGAGCCATCTCAGTACCAGGCTGAGGGATTTTTATTCACTTGAGTGTTTTCCCCTGGGAGGTCTGTTGTTTTTCTGATGCTGTTCCTGCTGGGAAGCTTTTCCTTCTCCCTATTACTCCCAGGGATATTCTTTATAGTCCAGATTTCTTCATAGCCAGTGTGTAACTGTTAGCTTCTGTTAATATTGGCATTTCCCTCACATTGCTTTCCTCTGTTTCTACCTTCTGCCACTCTCAGTTTTCCTTTTCCATGCACGTCAGCAAGGCTTTTTACCTCCTGAGATAAGAGCTCTGTTCTCCTGTTCATCCCCGTATCTCTTATCTGCACTGATTCTGGTTTCATGAAGGTGGGTAAGGCCAGCTGTGCGGAGTGTGTTGGATGAGATTGCACGTGTACCTGCCAGAATGTGAATCAGAAATACCTTGGCTGGTGTGCTCTGGCACACCATTTGCCCATTTTGCAACTTCATTGTGCTGGTGGCTGTTGGCCACTATTACGTGTCAGCCTTTGCTGCCCTCACATCCAAGCAATGAATGCCTGGCTGGCATGGTGTGCTGTTCTTCATCAGCTGTGCTCTCTCCAGCCCTCAGAATGGGGTATACAGTTCTTACTTAAACCTCAGTAAAAATGATAAACATTGAAGGAATAAATGTGGGGATATTGTAATTTCTTTTTTCTTTGTTTTTACTCTGAGGTTGAAGAAGGCCCTACATAGAAAAATCCCCACGATGTACTTAAGTAGCAATGTAGTAATTCCAGTTTGTTCATTTATGTAAGAAAAGACCTGAGGTAAATATAGTAATGCAGTTCAGGGTAAAAAACCCTTCATTAGGTTATTCAGGGGAGCTTTTTTTTGAGGGAATTCTATTCCATTGACTTTTCTCACACCCACACACCTTCAGCATAAAGGGAATGGTGGCACAGAAGAAAACTCCATTGTTGTAAACTAAAGCTTGCATTTCTTCCAAGCAAGTCTCTATTCTTTGCAAACCTGGAGAATAATAAATGCAGATTGCATCAGAGATGTAACTGATAATAATAGCACAGTGTTTGGTCTCTGATTATTCATTGTAGTAGGACAATTACAAGAATCTTGAATTTTTCTATGGTGCCACTGAGATTTACTACACTTCATTGCAAAAAAAAAGCTGAACAGCCTTGGTAAAATTTGAAACAAGTCTATTTTTCTCTTTTTCTTCTAGTCAGAGGTAGTATTTTTGATTGCGACCAATGAAACCAATGGTTTCATATAAGAGCTGTGAGATGAAAAGCAAATTGTCTCAGTGCTCTTCACCTGGGTCCTGAAGCTTATAGCAAAACCAGGCATGCTTTTGAGTCTCCAACAAAAGCCGAACTCCAGTGCTTTTCCCATGGATTGATATTTTATTGCAAGCATTTTGCACTAGTACTACTGTTATATCTGCACGAGAGATAAATTTATTACGCTTTCTGATGGATTTTTACATCTTAAATATCACAAAATACAGTTGTTATTTGACAGGGATAGGCTATTGGGAAGTAATAAATGGAGTAAAATAGGGACACTTTCTTCCCTAAACACTTTCTTTGGATCACCAACTGTGTGTTTGCATTCCAATAATTGGAAGTTTCCCATGCAGGTATACTGCTATATCTCTAGGAGATATTTGATCTGTGCACATTGAGACATAGTTCATTTTTGGCTAGTACTAGTAAAAATAATTGCAATGTCAGTTCTGTACCTGAATTACTTGTGATAGATAGACTTCTGGATTAGGTAGTCTGCACTTGGAAATAATGAGAAATGTCAGGTTTTGGTTAAAAAATGAGCAGTGAAATATCTCTGCAGGTTATTATCACTTTGAGGGATTGTGGTTCCTCTCCATTATTCCCTCCACTATTGTTGAATTGTCCAATTTAAGTGAATAACAGCACATTCTTTCTAGAAACTGTTGGTGGGAGCCAAGGAAATAAAATGTGTTGGAGGGATCTATTACATAAAGGATACCTGCATATAATAGCTATTGGCAAAGTTGAGAGACAATAGCCAAGAATCAAATTCACCAAATGCAGAAGGTTTTCTGCTTTGTTTTTCAAAAGTCTGAGCTACATATACTGAACAACCCAGTCCTACTAGAAAATTCCTGCTTTTGGACCAACCCTGCCAATATTCTTAACAAAGCAGTCTCACAGGTTGGACACCTTCTGCTTTCATTAAAACTCATAAAGCTGCTATTTGAATCTTCTGTAATCATGCATGAGCAGCTACAGAAAGCATTTAACATCATGCACTGTCACATTTGTAAAAAGGAGAGCTGTGCTGGAACTTTCCAGAATTCACAATTATCCATATGCCCTGCAAAATCAGCTTTAATTTCTACCCGTTTTCTAAAAGAGTTTTTAAAGCATGTCCTTCCAGACTGACTGGATAAAAGGCAGGGATAAATCAGAATTCTGCAAGTCTTTTCTCATCTGTTCTCATTGACTGGCTCCCTGAGAGGTCTGAGGTCTTGGTGCAGCACTCTTTTTTTTTTTTTATGCACTTTATTACTGAAGAAACTAAGTACTTGCTGATTGATACTTGTCTTTGACATCCTATTCTTTAGTGATTATAAATATGCTCAAATTTCATTTTTAATTAGCAGTATGCAGGCTCTGGCCATATTAAAACTAGAGCTTTTGTATTGGTCAGTCTGTACAGGGGCTATTTGTAAAAAATCTTTGTTCTGGTTAGCCTATTCCTTCAAGATTTCTTGCCTTTTGGCATAGATCTGTTCCAGCATGCCAAGCGTCCTTTCTGTGGGAAGAAAAATGCCAGATCCTGCAAAAAGACTCTGTTGGGAAAGTAGACCAAACAAGGACTGTCCTCCCTGGAGGGATCTGTGGAACTCTTCTGTCTCAGCAACATCTCAGATTCCTCCCCTCACCCTGTGCTGCAGGTCTGTTTGGGTTGAATTACCCACGTGACCCAGTGGAAATACAAAACTCATAGTTTCACAGGCTTCGACAGCTTTAGGCCAGTTCTGATTACATATTTGGATGAAGGATAATAGGGAGATTTAAGAGAGCAAACTCTCTTTTTAATTATATCTATTCTGTGTGCTGTGGAACTTGTTTAAATACCTGGAGCAATTAATCACTTGCCAGGTTTCGTAGCTCAGGTTCCAGCTGCTATTGTGACACAGGAAGGCAGTATATTTCTAAATGAGGAACAACCTCCTTTTCTCTCTTTTATGTGTAAGACAGGCTAGACTGTTATGCTTAATTCATCTTTAATGAAAATATATTTATTTGTTCTCATTTTGTAAGTGAATTTAGGTCTTGGTCTGTACAGGGAGAAGAAGAGAAGAAAGGAAAACAGCAATTTTTTGGGCTAAGATCTTCTTGTGCTGTCTGCCAAGTCTTATTATGAAGCTTTTTTTTTTCTTCTTATGGCCACATTTCAAAGCCTTGTGTAGCAGAGATGATAATAAAAAACATTCCAAGGGGTCTACATGCATAACAGTGCTCAGTGTCACTATTGTGTGGAATTTCATTTTCTCTCATCCAATTGCATGTTGCTGCAGTATGTTCTGTATGTCTTCTTGATTCACATGAACAAATTTCAGAACAGCTGGGCTATGCAGCCATGATGAGATGAACAGGAAATTTCATCCAGCACCTTATATACTCTGTCTTTTTGCTGTTAATGTCCTAGGTATTGCTGCTGCTCTGCTAAATAGGCTTTCAGTCATTCCTAGTGCTTTTTCATTCTACTTTACTTAATGATCCATGTCAGCAAGCAGATCCCTGTTTAGAACAAAGCGAAATAAAATTGCTTTTCCTGGTTTTATTAAATTTCTTTTACAGCATAAAAGTTACCAATTTGGTCCTTAGCTGGAGCAGTAAAGGCTGTGCTGGTACTTGGGTAGAAATGTTGCACCTGAGACCCTCCAAGATGAGGTAAGAGTGCAGGTTAGCAGATTCCTGTGCCTTTAGTCCTGCAAGAAAGAGGCCGGGAAATTTCCCCTACTGTGCTTTCTCCCAGGTTGCCCTGAATGGGGCAGAAGCAGTTCTTCAAACTGAAGAAAATTCTTCCCTTTATATAAAACCAGGAATTGGATATGGGAAAGGCTTGTTAGACAGCTCAGTTTGTTTCCCTGACAAAGCAGATCTATCCTCTGCCTTTCCCAGTGCTTCATCTGTCCTCTGAATTTCCCTATGCTTCTGCTGTCTTGGGTTTTGGTTTTTTTTCCAAAGTGGAAAAAACCAAGTATTTTGCCTAGTCATTAATAAGAGAAACTTCACTCTTCTGTGGCTCTCCTCTGTTGCTTGCTGCAGAAAATATTATATGGTTTCCCTAATATTATTGGTTTACCTAAGCTTCAGTGCATTGTACTCCCTAATGGTAGTCTTTTAGGCAACAACTACCTAATTTATATTAGATGAGCACTACCCATTTGTATGGTGCTCATCACTGTGCTGTCAAGCACCAAAGTGACAGCTTTCTTTTCCCTTTCTGTCTGCACAGTGAGCTGGCATGATTTATGACTGTCAGCTGTACTCTTAATACTTATGCTCATGTGTGGGGATGTGTTCATTTTAAAAAGTTGCAGCATTTTACAGAACTTCCAGATTTTAGCCTGAACTAGCATTTTTGGGTGTGAGATAAGACAGGCTTTTCTATAATTTCCCAAATTCCCAGGATTTTTTTTAAAAAAGCAAACGAGGAACAACTAACCAACCCATGTAAATGTAACTGGGCATTGTGGTTACAGAGAAACCCAGCCTTTGCCTGGTGCCAGCAGTTTTGCACCTGCGACTGCTCCTCCGTCTGCTCTGCGTGAGAGCCCAGCAAGAGCAAAGCACCTATGAGCTAGAACCTTCCTGTCCTGGAGGCCCCATAATCGAGGGTTTGTGGTGGGCTGATGTGGCTTTGCCTGCCTCCCTGCTTGTTTCATCCCAGATGGAGGCTCCTGAGCCAGGGCAGAGCTGATTGCTGCTGCATTTATTCCTCTCTCAGTTCTGCTTGTGGTTAGTAGGATCACCTCAGATTGCTAAAGCTCTGCTTACTGCAGTCTAAATGTGTTTTCTTACTTCAGCTTTAATATCCTCACTGTTGAAAACCATCCCCAATTAGGGCAGGAGAATCTTCCAGCCTATAGAGGGTTTGTTGGCATAATGTTTACTATCAATATGCAGACTCCTTTGGCTCACAAAGTATATTACATGTAAAAATGTCATCTCTGATTCCCTGCAAAATTATCTGTTTTCTGTGAGAAGTTAATTACTAATTTCCAACCAGCTGGAATGAGGCCTAATGATGGCCTTCTCTTAATTTTTGACAAGTGATAGCTTGATTGGAACTAACTTTACATAGCTTCAAGTGTGAAATTCAGTCGCCATACAGTTTCATTCCTTCAATTCCTCTAAAGACAGTGCCAGAGACCAGTTTATTTTCTGGACCTTTAACCACACAGAAATCACAAGGCCAAGCAAAATGCAGAAAGAGGTGTTTCGAAAACTCTCAGTCTGCATATGGAGCAACAAGACTGTACAGCAACAACCCTCACACCAACCATGCAGGTAAAAGCAGGGCAAGACAAGTGGGCCTGGTGTGTGGCAGGGCTGAAGCAAGCAGCAGGCAGGAGTGACACTGATGGGAAGCTGAGATTGCACATGTTAACTAAGCCAAGCTTTCGAGGTGTTTTTTTCTCTTGTGGTTGCTGTTAAGATGACTGAGCAAGGGAAAAAAGGTCATTTTCCTTCCCCGTGCCTGGATGAATTTGGAATTGTTTCACCCCAGGGGGCACACTTACACCTCCCCACGCTCCCCAGGTCAGCAAAGACCGAGCAGGGATTTATTCTGCCTCGTTCAGCACATCCCTGCGGTGCCCTCGCCTCGTCTCCCTCTTGCTGCACTTCGTGGGAGGCAGCAGGCTCCTTCCTGAAGTGGAGGCACGTGGGGCTGGTCCTGCATCCCTCCTCTGCTTGTGGGGAGATTCGTGCTGCAGCCTTGTTCTTGCAGTTGCACCACTGTTCAGCGCTGCTGTTGCACAGTGAAGCATTTTACAGTCTTGTCCATTTTCAGCAGCAGGAGCTGTTTTCTGGTTTAAGTGGTGATTTCAGATGTTTCAGTTATTTTCTGGGCATAGCAGATATTACTAGCCATTCATCCATGAAGCCATCAGTTAGACTATTATTTCTTTGTCTTGCTTTCATCCTCTTGATGGAAGGGTTGCATTTTATTTCATCTTTATTTTCCTTATATTTTTGTTTTGCACATGACCTTAATACTTGATTAAATTAAACATCCTTTGTCTTACCAAGTTTTTTCAAACTCAACAGGATTAGGCCTTTAGTGAGTTATTACAGAAGGAAAGCCTTTACCTTGGAGTAAGTGATTTCCTGCCGTTCTATGTTTTCCTGCCAGAAGCAATGAAAAAAGCCACAAGAGACAGGAATAATGCAGTCATATTTAGTGAGCGTCAAACGTAGAGCCTGTGTTATTTACACTCTATCTTATTAAACTGAACTGAATGTTTGCTTGACATCTACCTTTGTGTACCAGGCCTTATTCTGATGGCAGAAAGCAAATAGAAAAACCCTGGAAATTCAGAGAAGAGAGACTTACAAATTGGTTGGACCCAGGCATTAGTGCTTGTCCAGATCTTGCTTTTCTTCACTAAAACTTCGGTGGTGTCTTTGCATTGAGCTCTCCACAACACATCTTTTGGGTTGAGTGAGACAGATTTAAATGAGTGCAAACTTCTGCTTTTCACCCTCCCAAAAGTGTAGCTCCCCTTGGATTCAAAATGTGTGCTCTTTCTCCTCGCCTGATCTCCGTAGCTGGGTTTTCCATCATCTACCCAATGTCTGCCAGTGGCCCAAAGAGTCATTTCCTCCTGAAGTTTCACAACAGGTCATTTTTCTCTTCTACCTTCAGGAATGTCCCTGCCCTCACCACTTCCCCCAGCAAGATTACTTACCTGTAAATTAGAGGTGATGAAGTACCTCTTGCCAAGCTAAGCTTGGTCCTTGCTCCTCTGCTTTACTATCCCAGCCTGCCACCCAGCTGCCGTTCCTCAAGCAGACTTCTGATGGCCACTGCTGCTACTGCTCTCCCAGGCTGCAGGATGAGCAGGCAGAGTCCAGAGGATCAGGGAAGCAGAGTGCATTTCACACCTCATAGCATTATAGGGGCACATTTAAAGTCATTTCCAGTCATCTGAAAAGGAACCAGGGAAGAGGAGCAGCAAAGAAGGCACAGACGTGTCAAAGAAAGCTATATGTTTGCCCTTCTAGCTCAAGCAGTAAGGTGAGGTGTTTGATCATGTTAGGTTATAGTTAAATCAGAAGGTTATTGTAAAATGTTTCAGTGACTGATGCCACTAGGAAAGCGTATACTTAATGTGAAATTCAGATTCTTAGCAGAATTTTCCTATTTCACCGATTTTCCTTTTCATTTCAAAGGCTTGCTGTCTGTCTTTTCACTGGGCGTTTATGTAATGCTTGAAACTCTGACATATCCTTATGCATTTGATCCATGAAGATATATTTTCTTCCTCATCCACAAAAACAGCTGTAAGCTGCCAGCTAGGAAGGCTCTGTCATAGATAAATTGGCAGATTTCCCTCCCATCTTGTCCTGCATGAAGACCTCCACTGAGAAAATCACCTCTAAATCAATCAATAGGGACCACTCTCCCTACTGACTGCAGATGGAGACCAGCTCAGTTTTGCATATCCCTGGTCCTTCTTCCCTTTTCTGCAACTGGTAGATATGCCAGCTCCCTGTCTCCCTCAAGACACGTTTATGATTTTAGAGAGGTGGGACAGGGAGAAGGAAGCAGCAATCAAACTCCAGACAGATCCTGCATTTGTGGGGCTGTTTCTGCTGGTTTCATCAGCCTCGTGGCTGCTCACGTGTCTTTACCCTGCTGCCTCCCCACTCACAGTGGTTTGATATTTCCTGCTCTGGCCCAAGGGGTTTCTCTTTGTAATTCACTCTTTGCTTCAAACCTTGTGAAGGATAGACAGCGTGCCTCTGAGCTGGGTCTGAATGGTGCACAAGCCTTTGAATCTCTAACAAGCAGCTGACTGCAGCTCTGAATATGATCTAATAGGGAGCAACATGCCCAGCAAACTCCTGCCACATTCACTTGGAGCAGGAGAGATTTGTACGTACATGCTCTTGCTGAAAGACTGTATTATGCAGAGCATGCAAAGTATCGACTGCTATCCATTTTTAGAGCTATTGTTAAACACAAAATTAGCATTGCCGAAGAGACTGTGGGAGATTTTTCCTTCTCCCCTCCCCTCCCTCCCCTGGTACAGTGTCTTTATTCTGTTTTCTCTAGTTCCCTTTGTCTTACTGGCATACTGGTCTGCTAACCACCCTTTGTTTCATTTATATTGAAATCAGCTGGCAGAAGACAGAGTTCACAGTGTATATTTAGAGCCTGTGTTTTTGAGACCCTTAATTATTATTTTCCTCCATCTTTCCTGGGAAGCCGCTAGCGATTTGTTTTCAGGTTCATTTCATGAGTGTTTACTGTCATTTACTCTGAACTCTGGTCTTTTCCTTTCTCTGCCTGTCCCTCAAAATGTTGACCACATGCTGGCTCTGCTTTGCATTTCTGTATCTGAGTTTGTATTTTAATATTCATTAGGTATTTGTACTGACAGCCCATCAATACATTAAATTAGTATATATGCAGCTAACAAGTATGGTACATGGTTAACTGACTTATAACAACATTAAACCAGACAGACACAACAGATTGCCTCAGCAGGGTTTAATAAACTGTACTTATCCACAGTCCCTCTGAAAAACAGACACACAACTGCAATATGCAGTGCTCCCTGGAATAGTAAGATAAGCAGCAAACACACTAAGCTAAACATGTTTTGTTCCTCTGATGAGAAAATTAAAGCTCACAGAAAGCTGCTTCTGTGGCTTCTATTCTTTCAAACAACTGGGCTTGCAGGTATCAAGTACCATGCATTTTAATTCCAGAAAATATTTAGTGAGCATCGAATAATACTGGAGTTGATAAAAGGCATGCACAGTTATGCGTTACTCTATTCATTCTCATGCAGTGCTTTGAAGGTATTGAGATCTCTGCAAGCAATTAGTATCATCATTAGAATATCAAATTTTTCTGCTAATTAATGCTAATGTGATTAAAATGGGATCTTTTTTGGATAAGAGGTATTATCTCTTCTCTATACATGCAAGAAAGCTGCTCTTCTAAAACAGAAGAAAGCAGGCAGAAAATTATGTCAGGTGATAGAAGAGTTTCTCAGTTTGTTCGTTTGCAAATGTGACTGTGTCCCATCCAGAAACTTCCAGAAGAAATCTCCTGCCTTGCCTCTTGGAGATCCCCTATTGCATTATGTGCATCAGAGTTGTCTTTTAAATCATTTTAACATAAAATCAAATAGATGTGTAACAGATTTTAGTTATACATCCTGTCTCTACTCAAAAACTGTGATTAAAAACACACTGAAGTACTATAATAGACAAGAGCCACTTAAAAAAAAAACATGAGTGGAAGGGGTTTTCAAATGCAGTGTTTATCTAATATTTTTCAGCTTTGTCTTGAAGCATGTGCTTGTGTAATTAACTTTTCTGCTGTGAATCCTTCTTTAACACCAGCAGTGTTACTAAAAAAGCCTCTTCTCCTGCATTAGGGCATTAGAAGTGCTCACGCTCCCATCAATTAAACCACAATGGTCCCTCTCCAAGCACTTCATCTCCATCAGGCTCAGGACCCGAGCGTGGTCACAATCCCTGCCCTGACGAGATGTGCTTGGGAAGGATTTTGCAAAAGGCACAGAGCTTGAGACAATCCCTAAGCAGCACTGCCCTGCACGTTGCCTTTGAAAGCCCATCAGCCAGCTCCAGCCCCCAAGGAGCACAGAGCAAACAGGCAGGACAGTGCACAGCCAGGAGGGAAGCCAGGTTAATGGACTTACACAGGAGAGAATGAACACGGAGTGCTTTAAAGTGTAGTCCAAGTAACAACAATCTCTAGGCAGTGAGGTGCCCAGGCACTAGAGCTGCCACCATCCTCCATGTGGGCTTGGAGGGCTTCCCCTGGCATTGGGAAAATCCCTAGCAACAAATGGAAGCATCCT
Source organism: Aphelocoma coerulescens (assembly GCF_041296385.1). Taxonomy (NCBI): domain Eukaryota; kingdom Metazoa; phylum Chordata; class Aves; order Passeriformes; family Corvidae; genus Aphelocoma; species Aphelocoma coerulescens. The sequence goes on from NC_091017.1 coordinate 23,326,649, forward strand.
TCTTAAAATAATTTCTTTTCATTTTGTTGTTGTTACTGTTTTCACTTGATCTCTCTGTATCTATTCGTGGTAGAGTTGTTGGCTTGTCCATTGTTTAAAATGTTCAAACTATTTTAACTTTTTCTCTCTGTTAATAAATAATATAAAGCATATGGGACACTGGCACTGGATGCAGCAGCATTACCTCAGCAATGTCAGGTGACTCTTTAACAGCAGATTCTGCTCATTTTCATGAGGAGCGAAAAATCAGCAGCGCTTGAGCTGTTCTTGCATGGGTAATGCCATTGTGAGCCGTTCGAGGCATTTTCTCTGATAGAGAGAGTGAAAAGCTGCCTCTTAGAAATCACAGGTAATTTCTCATGGCATGACCAGACTTCATATTCCTTGCATTTACATTTATTTACAGTTTTTTGAAAGGAGACACGAGACCCTGACTGTTAACTGTCTCCCCAGATTTGTTTCTTTGAGGCCTCCTCCCAGGCCTGCATCATCTCTCCTTTCCAAGCCACATCCTGTCTTGCTGACACCCAAATCCAGAACTATGGAGGTGAGACATTTCCAATGGGATGGGAGGCCCCAGGAGAAAACAGCTAGCTTATTAGAGATACCTGTGCTTTTTTACTGATAATGTTATCCCCACCCAAGCATACAAAGGTAAGTTGGGTGGTCTATGATCAGCATTCCTTTTATGAACCTTTAAGAGCATTCCAGTTTTTTCTCCCTGTGGTTTTTATTTCCTGTGGATAGTCTGCCAATTTATAGGCAGGTAGCACCTAAGAGTCTAAGCTCTGGGCTGGGCAGTAATTTTCTTTCTCATAAACTCTCTTACAGACCAACCTCCATAGAAGATGTAGGGGTCTGGGAGTGCTGGGGATTTTAGTTCTTTAGAAGATGGGTTTCATTTCTGATGTGGCATTAAAAATGCTGAGAGATAAAAGCAATTAAGAGATGGCTGTTTATTTATCCTATTATCATTTACAAATGCCAGGATGTAAAGCTCAATGTAAAAACTTGGAACTAGGATATGTAAGTGGGGAAACTGAACTGGAGACGTCTGAAAGCTAAACAAAGTCAAGATATATTGCAGATATCTCTGACTCAGGCTTTCTCCGCGAGTTTGCACTAAAATGCAAACAAAGTGGCTTCAAACCGTTGTCATTAAGAGGTGCTAGCTCCAGGAATAGTGTTATATCACAGAGCTGCCACAACATGCCTTACTCCCTTTTATTAAGTACTTTGCCAACAACCACCGAGGTAGTTTGGTACCTGCCCCATCTCAGCTGTCAGACAGCTATTGTGAGAGCAAATTCATAGAAAAATTATTTCAGGACCACCCATTTGTTGCCACAGATTGCCTGGGGTCCCTCTGAGCCAGCAGGAGGAACACATTGTGGCTTTTCACACTCGCCCTTCATTCTCCCCATTTTCCCCTGCAGCAGTTTGGAGGCAGCAAACAAGCTGAGCAGTGCTCCCTCGAGCTGCGCCTGGCTCCACTGCAATTTTTCTGGTCTAGAAAGGTCTAAAACCTTCTCTAAAGGTGGGAAATACCCATTCCTCATTTCCCAAGCAGAAGATGATGACAAACAGTAATGAAGTTTGTGTGCTGGAGGAGGCAGTGTGGGCAGACATTTCCCTTTCCATTGGCATGGAAGCTTTCCTCATCAGTGTTGTGTCCAGGTTGGCACACCACTACAGAGGTGTCCTGTTCCAGAGGACACCTTGTCACTTGCAGTTTTTAGCCAGCCCCTACAACTGATTTTTTTTTTTTTTTTTTAATTGTTAACCCCAAACCTATGTTCTTGCTTTCTTTCTATCTGCAGAATCAGAACTGCTTTTTTCTATTACCTTTATGCAAAACCTTGCATTGCTTCTATTATTGGTTTCAAAAACCGATAGTATCAGAAACCTGGGTTTAGTATACTCATTAATTTCCTTTCAGTAACTTTGGCATTGGTCTTTCTGTCATATGCATACAGTGTATTTCACTCATGCTGTTTTTCTGCAGAGTTTTAATACATGATTTGGGAGGAAGAACCATATCCTGCCACTTAAGCAAATGTGGCTTTAGGGCTGCTGTGTGTTCCTCCAGTGAGCTATAACCACCCTGACTGTGTCACAAAGCCTGTCTGATTGGGACTGGGGGGCTCAGTAATGAACCTTGAATTTTCTTTTTCTTTGAACGAGTCCAGATGCTTTGTTAGATACCAGTCCTGTTCTCCCTCCTTTCCCTTTTTTTTTTTTTTAATCTTCTTTTTTTTAATGTCAGAATGAATTGATCCCAGGCTGCTGCTCTGTACTCTGACACTCCTGAATATGGAAGTGTCACTGTAAAATGAACCATAGCAAATTGTTAATAAGCTACCTTCAGAGAGAGTTATAGTTTTTGACATTTAGTTATAGATTTATCTCTTGTGCAGGAAGCCTCATTCATTTCCTGCATGCTAACCATGGTGGGGAAAAGGCATTATTAAGTATTTTTTGTACTTTGGTCTGTTGAACAGCCACATCACATGCAGTGCCAGGCTCTAGCAGGCACCAAGAGCAGGAAATGGAAGGAAGGACAGAAGAAAAGTCAACACTGTGTGAAACCTATGGGCCAAAATCCTTTCAAAGGGTAGTAGTTTTAGGGTGCCTGTCCCACCATACTGGTTTGGTATCAGTGCTGCATATTCTGAAAGATGCTGTCAGTTATCAGGGCTTATTGAGTCAGGTTAGAACATGGCTCTGCACTGACTTCCTTGAAGCCAACCCTGATAGCAACTATTTCTGCTGAAAATAAATAATAACCATTAGGTAATTTTTTTTAATGTTTGCCTGCTATCTATTAAGTTAATTTGTTCATATAGTGCTTGTTATCATTTTAATAATAGTAAAAAAGAGGTAACATAATGATCACTAATTATGAAATTTTGCACTTCAACTTGCTGATATTGTGTCATTATCACCTAAACATTCATTTAGAATAAATAAACAGAAACTATAAAGAAAACCCATTAATTCATTTAGCAAACAATTTTATTGTAATGCTGAGATACTAAAATTCTGCTTATAAAACCCCAGTATTCTGGTTTCTGAGATAAATGCCTGGACACAATACTGCTATGTTCACCCATTCTCTTTTTAAAGTGATACTGGGCATAGCGATTTTAGATTGATGCTTTGGACCTGACAAAAAAAAAATAAACCTGCTTATTATTTTGTTCCCTTTGGTGCCTCTAACACTAAATATGTCATTGTAAGTAAAACCCATCTGAAAGGGGAAGGAGCTGCTCCTTGTCCAAGGATAATGATTGGAAAAACGTGTGACTATTTTCTCCCAGTAAGAGGCTTACAAATATGTTCACAAGGTGCACTGCCCAGTCTAATGTTAGCTGCACTCACATTTTGTTCTTAGCATTGAGAAAATCTCACGTAGAAAATTGCAAAATCTCTCTTCCAGCTTATGATTAAAGGAATGGCAGTGACTTCAGATAATGATATTTTTTTTATATATCAATTCTCTTCTCCAAAGGTATTATGCTTTACTCTGGATTTTCAAAATCAGGTGTAGCAGGGTATTGGCAGAAGTGGCACCAAGGCTTATATAAAGCAATGCCTGGGTAAGGTAAAATAATAACCCTGCAAAATGAGGGAGAGATCCAAAGCACACCAAAGTCAATTTTCCTTCCCAGGAATTTAGCAGACGTTGGCTTAGTCCCCCATCACCTACAGCTGCTCTGCTGGTATTTTTTCCCCCTTAGCAGAAAAACAAAGGTGTTCTTGAAAATTAAGCAAGGGCAGAATTCTTGCCTGCTGGGGGCTGACCTTCCCTTTCAGCTCTGGTTTCCACCAGTGCAATTCTAGGTCTTGACCCCCATGTATGCACAGTGGACAACATCATGACATGCAGAGAAACTGATTTTGGGATGCAGTCAGATCCATGGGTGACCATCTAACATCTCCTGTGTTTGCATGGAGGTGAAAGTAATTGTGCCTTGTGGTCACAGTGATTTACACCTCCATGCCAGCTGGATAGCAAATGCCAAGGCCAAGCCCTGGGTGGTGGGATGTGAGGGCAGGCTGGTGTGGAGGTACCTGGTGCTCTGTTCTATGAGCAGCTGGGGAGGCTGGCTGCAATCCTGCAGACTGATAAACTCAGGTACCTGCCCTGCAGGAGCAAGCCTGGTGCCAAACACCTGCCAGGAATGGCCTCGGCAGCACCAGACTTTGAAAATCTAACCATAGAAATTAAGTGGAATTGTTACTCATCTCCCCAGATAAAGGTAACATGCTGAAATACAAGGCTGAGTTGAATTTTATAAAAGGGAAAAACATCCTAATTGCATAATCAGACTTGCAGGAGATGAAAGAGCAATGCCAAGCTAAGCATGGCTAAGCAGAAAAAAAAAAACAACTGATGAAGTGCTTATCTACCTAAAAGAAATAAGACTGAAGGATCAGTGTGTTGCAGGGAAATACAAGTTTATTAATGCTAATAAAGACATAAACATTATTGCCATTAAATTTGGAAAAAATAAATTATTGTCACCATCAGACTATATTTTTTAATGGTACTTTCTAGGTTTCTGTTGATGTCCTGGCATTAATTCCTCATTTTATCCTGTGAGTCAATTTTAGAAATTCTTTGTGACAATTTGGAGTGGTTATATTAATTTTCAGGTAGATACTAATTTTACTGCCCTTTTGGGAAGTTCAATCCAATTTCAACTAAAATCAGTTGCTAGGTATTTATCAACTTCAGTCAGAGCAGCTTCTTACCAGATACGATCCTGACCGCTGCCTGTGTGTAATTATTGTACCCTAAATGAGGTTATTAACTAAACAGAGATGCACTTAAGATAATGCTTGTCCTACATCTCACAAAGAGTGTAGGTTAGAGCAAAACTGATTAGTTTAAGGGAAAGAGTTCTGCCAAGTTGCAGTGTATGTTGCAGATGGACACTGAAGTACTCTGGGGCCTGGATACTTTCGGAGAATTCTCAGAAAAGAGAGAGATTTGGGGCTGGATTCTCTGAAAAGGTTAAAAAATCCGTTAAAAAATCAATTCATCTGAGCCTCTAGATTTTAATGCTAGAGATGTAGGGTTATAGTGGTGTTACACTTCACCTGGGGATGAGGATGTGTAAGTGTGCATATGCATTTTGGCCCAAGCAAAATACTTATGTTTTGCACAAAATAGGGGGTTTTTTTCATTTAAGGATTTTAGTTAAGGCTGCTTCCTTATTGTAACTAGAATTCTTACGAGGGTGTTTGGTCCTGATACAAGGGTGTATTTGTCAAACCACGCAGCTTTCAGCCCTCTTTTACAAGGTCAGCTTTTTATCCTACCCTGCCTTTGTTATACAAGCTGCTGATAACCAAATCTTCTGAGTGTTCCCAGCAGTGTACTGAGCAGCCTGAATGACTTCTGAAAACTTGTGGATTCTCCACAGGTTTCTCCCGGGTTGATGGGTGGCAGTGCAGGGTGTGTGTCTCTGTGTTCAGGCCACTTGCTATGTATTAGAAAAGTCAGAGTGCTCAGCTCCAGGACACTCAGTCATAATACAAAGTGGTGATTTTTGCCTCAAAAGGGGAGGAGGAGAAGGAGAAAAAGAGGTTTGGGGCAGTCCTTCCTTCTGGGGACTTCCATTCTTATTCACCTTTTGTTTAAAAAAAACCATTCAGGTGTTAAAGTCATCTTTTACATATTCGAGGCCAGAGAGCCCCAAGTCTGGGGACTCCAGTAATGCAAAGAAAACCCAAGCTTTTCAAACCAAGAAAACCCAGCTTTTCAACTGACAGGTAACAGCTAAGTTTTATTTCAAAATTGTAACCAAAAAACCTAAATGCTTTATCAGAGGCATTCATTAAAGAAGCTCTGTGTTTCCAGCTATGGAAATTGGGTGCTCACTGAAGTTGCCTTCCCTACCAGCCTGTGCAGACTGATGTCTTTCTCTCCCTCCTTAAAAGGCCTAATTATGCCATAGGCAGCCACCTTGTTCTGTTCAGTCTCGTACTCTGCCACATTACCATTAGAAGCAGAAAGAACTAATTAAATAAGTATACTAAATGACTATTTTCTCATTCATTTATTCTCTGTCCAACTTCATTGTGTATTCTCTTTTAGTCAGGGGATAGATAGAGGAAGGCAGGCCCTGTTTTTTTCCATCAGTTCTCAGGGGTTTAGGCTGCCATTAGGACTACTGCAGTTATATATAGGTTATTTTTCAATTCCTTCTACATTCTCAGATTGAAATTCACTCCCTTGGTATATACTGTCTTCTGCATAAAGGCATCAGAGGAAGCCGAAATGTAATCCTGCTAAGCTCATACTTTGTTTCACCACATCAAAATTTCAAGTGTAAAAGAACACTGAGATTCTTTAATAAAGACATGTGGGGTCAAACCAACCTCAGCAGCCTGTCCCTGGTGCTGGTCATGCTTGCAGTTTACCAAGCATGTTAAAAACCAGTGGCTGGTGCTTTGTGGATTTGCACTGCTTTTCTGTGGGAAGAAAAGGAGTTGCAGACAACAGCAGATATCCCTTTTTCCCTCTGCCTCCTCAGCCCAGAGAGGGAGAATGAATGTCAGCCTGTGAGAGTCCCATTGGCAAGAAGGCTTCCGTGAGCTCTCCCATGGGCCTTCCCATTCTGCCTCATGTCTGAGCAAAGGGCAGCTCATATTATTTTAGGCCTCCCCTTGGGATGTCTGGAGCAAAAGGTAGATGATACCCATGAAGACATTAGGACCCAGGGCTCCATGCACTGTGTAAAACACAGCTCTGAAAACTATATAATTTATCAGGCAGATGTAATTCCATCAAGGGGTTCTGGAGATGGTGCAAACCACATCATCCAATTATAGCCTGGAAATTCAGTTACTGTGCCTGCAGGAGCAAGTACTGCCCTTATATCCTATAGTGTGATTCTGCAAATCTTGTTTGGAGGGAAGCAGTGCTGCCCTCCTCCCCCTTAGTGCTGTTCCGGAAGTATTTGTGGGATGCATTTTGGTGGAACACAGGCCATATTAAAAATGCTGCTGGTTTATGCCACAAAAGGCTAAGGTGAATGGAGTGCAATTTTTCCCTCGTGAGCTCTTCAATTAAATTTCATTGTCATGGGTTTAGTGCTCAGGTCAGTGCAATCCGAGCAACACAGCCAGAAAAGCAGAAGGGTTAATTAGATACGATATGCTGGCTTTGGTACAAAATACACAGAGCTTGACTAGTTTAAGTAAGCATTTGTGTTTGATTAGATTCTGCATGTCTAATATAGAGAGACTGTGTTGTAATAGAAAAGATGATAAAGATTGAATTTATGTCTTTTTTAATAGGAATAAGAAGTGTGGAACTATCCTAAGATTATCCTACCCTCTCTGTGGGTGAGAGTAGAGTTTGTTTTAGATTTGTTTTATAGGTACTGTGAAAGGTTTTGCTGGATTTGCTGCTAATTTGCTATTCCAAAGGAAATATTAATGCTCTAAGGAACAAGTTCTAAACATCTAATATGTAAAAACAACTCCCAAAGTACTTGTTTGGCATTACACAAGAGTCATACTAAATCTCTAGAGCATATGGCATTTTGTTACGATTGCAGATGTTGACAAATGCTATCAAACCTGTAAAATATGAATTTATTTTGTAAGCAATAGACTTATTTTTATTTCATTGAAGTAATCAACATCTGTCTGCATAGTCTGAGAAAAGGCTGTGTGTGGCTTTTTAATATTAAAATTCCTTTGCTTTGGTCATAAACCTGTCAGTCCTGATAGGAGAACTGAAGGCAGTTTAACTGTGTTTTATAATATCTGTGTCTTCCTGTGAGCTGTCTCCACTCTGGTAAGGACATAGAAGGTCCTTCAGTATTTGCCTTAAGTCCAGAAAACAGTCTAGAGGTCAAAACCAAATTTTCCCCTTATCTTGGAAGATGGATGCACTTCAGAAACCCCTACCATTGTGATTTTTATGGATACCCCAGAGTGCTTCCAGATGTATGCCCTTGCAGAAAAGAAGAGTAACAGCCTGGTTACCATCTCTGGTACTAAGCCACAGCACAACACTTGGCCCATCAGGCCCCACACAACTTTCTTACCCTGCCACTACCTTTAGCTACGTAAGTTAAATAAAATGGATGGGTTTTAGTTGTAACTGGCTTGTGTGTAGCTTTTTAGATGTCAGACTTTGCACTCCCCTACTGAGCTTGTACAGTTGTGTGTTGAGCTTTTAGAAGTAAACAATAACTTTTTTTTCCTGAACTTCTGTATGTTTCAATTGAAAATATTTGAGCGAGGCAATGAAGGTTTGGTCTCAGCTTAGAAAATGTAGAAATGTTCTTGGCCTAAGTAATTTTAGAACTTTACAGGACTCCAAATCCAGTTTAAGGGCAGAGATACTGCTGCTTCTGGAAAGCTATCCCGGGTGCTAAATGCCCTGTTAAAATACAAAGCTCCTCCCAAACAAAAAATTTAATAAAAGATTATTTTTCTTTTATGGAATTTTTTACAACCACTGCAGTGTATGGCACCTTCAATGGTTTTACAGCCCCCTCGTCATTGCCTTGAGTTTACTGGGCATGGTAATATTTATGGACAGTGCAGACATTGTGCTCTGAACAGAGTCTGCTCACCAGCATCAAGGATGATTCACAGGAACAATTTTTGTATGTGATGAGATTTTATAGTAAAACAGAACTCATATTTTTTATTAGTCACAACTTTTCACACTCTGAACCATTCTGGCTAGCCTTCTTTATGGCACTAAAACTTTATTCAAAATGATTTTTGCTTGTTGGTATTTCAGCTGTCTTGGTATTTTGAAATAGAGATTTTGGTTCATTTTTGCCTTTTACAAGGGTGTTTATCTCTCCATAGCAGAGGTAGTTCTCCCACCCCATCCTCCCATGGAAAGGTCTGCTCTGGAGATCTAAGATGAGGATGTGGGGAGAGGAAAGAAAACCAATGAATTTTATACGATAAGGCAAATAATTTAATAAACATCAACATTGAGTGTAGCTGCCCCTCCTGTGCTATTTCAGACAGGCTGCCCACTCAGCTGGAGTTGGCAGGATGGATAGAAAGAAGTATGCAGGAAGAGAGGAGAGCTCTTGTACCACAGGCTCCATCCCAAAGGACAGAAAGGAAGAGGCTTCTCAGTGGTCTCTAGGTGCTGCAGTCCCATGCTCAGCATTTCACTCCTTTAAATTCTGCCCCAGTTAGCTTGGCCACCTCCATCTTCCCTGGCTTCTCTCTGCCTCTCCCCTCCTTAGCAGCCTGAGTTAGTGACCAGGTGCAATTTCAGGAACACAAGTGGAAGCAGCTGGGAAGAAAAGATGGAATCCTTTTTACCTTTAGTGCTTCTGGTGCAGGGGCACAAAATCTCACTTAGGCCCTGCCACATCAGGCCTTTGCTCACCTGTTAGGCTTTTTTTTAGTCTCATTGCCCTGTGGAGGGCATAATGATCTCTTGCATGAGATTGCAGGAAACTCCACAGGTCAGGACCAACTCCATTTCTGCTTGTTTTGTTTCTGTGTATGGTTATTGCTTCTGGCCTGCATGGAAACCCCCTGTATGTCAGAAACAAGGTTTGGGCTTTCTCCAAAAACACTTCAGATGTCGTTTAACTTCACTTTCACATTGATGAAATGGCGGAAACTCTTTCCATCCTTCCATACCACATCAAGCATCCCTTTGCTTCTGTCAAAACCTAATCACAAGTGAAGTTGTCCCCCACAGAGGACATCTATATAACCATAGCAACTCTATCAGCAGCTCATGGTCACATTGCAGAGCTGCTTGTCTGGAAGGATGGGTTCTCTTGCTCAGAGGGGGCACCTGCAAGTCTATTTTCCTTCTCTGTAATGAAAGCAGGAGAAAAGCACATTCAAGGCTCATGCTTGCTGTTTCTTGGACACGTGATGTCTTTAAAAAACAGACAGACTGGAAGAATGGTCAGAATAATGTGAATGAGTGGGGAAATGCAATTTCCAAACACAGCCATTACATTGCAAAAGCAGCAGATGATTCATGAGCATTAGCAAAGAGTTTTGACCATCTTTTCAAATTACATTAATATTGTTATTGCTCTTGCAGTGGCTGAGAACCTTTTATTGCATTCATTACCCTTTTAAAAAGTAATACTAGGGCTGTTTTCTGGAATAGTAACCGTGTGTATCACAGCTGTGGTTCTGACAATAAATAGTTTCGTGAGGTGTGTTGGCTTATTCCAGCATTGACTGCTGTGTATTAGCTCTCTGAAAATTAACTATAAAATGACACCTCTGGGTCCAGAGTTCATAGTTTTTAAAATTTTCAAATCAGTGGCACTCACATTTCAAACAGGTCTATTTCTTGGCTTCCCTGGCTGCCAGCTGCTGCAGCTCAGTGCTAACTTAGCATCACAGTTAATAAACTTTCTCCAAACTGCACCTTGCCTTGAGTGGCCCAGTGCACTCTTGTTTTCTTTTGGCATTACTGGGGCCCTGCTTTCAGGTTGCTACAATCCACCTCCATCTAAACTGTGTGTGTAAAGATTATTTCTCAAAATGTTTTGTATTCTTACGCAACTTGGTTCACCCTGAAGCAGAATGAAGTGCATAGAAACAAGACCTTTGGAGCCACTGTGGCTCGGTTTTGCAGTTTGCCTTAACCCAAATTGGCCCTCATAGAAATTGTTTAGATGATTTCAGGAGGGAAAAGAGGAGAAGACAAAAAAAGCTGTCATGGTGACATAAACTTCCTTTTCACTCAGAAATTGGGCCCAAAAAGGATTGATAAATACTTACATAAAGATATGAATAACAATTTTTCTATTCAAAATTAATTTTGAACATAGTTGTTTTGTATTTCACCTTAAAAATTGAAAGTCCTTTGGTGCTTAAATCTGTAAGAAAGCATTTTGCTGTAGGCCAGATTAAATATCTTGTTAGAAATTAAATTATCTTTTTCTATTACAAACAGGCCCTAAAATTAATTATTTGTAGAGTCCTGAGGAGAAATAATGGAAATTGAATACACAAGTTTGATGCTACTGTGCAGGAAAAAAAGGATTTGTTGTTTCTGTATGCAACACTGGTGGTATTTTTATTAGAGATTAATACTAAGTTCATTTCTGCTACAGATACATCATAAAAATTCAGAGTTACATAAGCAGTCTGGAATCTGAGAAACACGATTATCATGAACGATGCTAGAAACTCAAGCTATTCAGCTTATCAAAATGAGAGAGAAATGAGTGGGTTTAGGTTATTCTAGAACAAAAAGAAAGCATAATTTATGTCAACTTCATACAGACCTAATTTTAGTTTCCAAGGTTTGAAACCAGGTTTCTAGTATTGAGTGTCAGGGTTTGCAGTATCCCTTAGACAAAGGTTTCTTGCAGAAACACTTTCCATAATGATATTTATGGATCAAGACAGGAGAGTAGGTATAGCCCATGTGGTTGTTCATTGTCTCTGAATGAGGACATAGGAACTCTGGAAGGAATTAGTTTTTTGTAGTGGAAATGCATTTTTCCCTGGCAGCACAGAATAAAAGGTCGATTTGTACTTTGCATTATTTTGTCTTCTCTTCAACAAGGTTGCAAATCAGACTCTCTATATGAGAGCACAGGATGGCTGCTCCGTGGCAAAGAACTGAATCTGTATTGGTTGGTTATTACTTCTGAATCTTTAAAAAGGAGACAGATCTTCTACAGATGGTAATGCTCAAAAATATTACAACTATCCCTAGAAAAAAATGTTGCAAGAAAGCCATGACTGGAAGTGCATGAAGAAAAATGGGAATTGCAACTATGAGCAACTCTATTTGAACTAAAAAAGGAATTGCAAGTCTGAGCATTCTCATTTAACTGATGTTCTACAAGCCACCATGATGAATAAAGTATTCCATTAAAATTATCAAAAATTCAGACAAACTCCCTTCTTGGAAACGGGCAATTATGTAAGCTGGGTGCTAAAAATACAATTTGTATATTCATGCAATTTTTTTATTTTACCATTGCAACATTTTATTTTCAAGTAGTTTTTTAAAGTTCAGCTTGCGTAGCTCAAATTTGGATTCACATTTGAGTGTCATTTTTCTACATAAAGTAGATCAGCTACTGGCAGCACTTGAATTAATGGTGGTTTATGTATTTGGACCATGAGCAGTAAATCCTGCCTTCATTGTCACAGTTGACACTGTGCATTGTGTAGGATCACAATATTTAGAGTGTGTCTTGATATTTGCATGGAATATTTAGATTTCCTATTTATTTTGCACTCCATATAGCTTTCATCAAAAAGAATCTTGAACAGATGTTGAGCAGGTTATTTAATAGGGTTTTTTTACGTAGATAAATTAAGAGAATTGCAACTAGTTTCACAAGTGGTGCTTAAGATCAAAAAAAAATCCTGTTATGTTTTGTCCATATCAATAATGGGTCCATGGTGGGTGATGCTTTTTTGGCAGAAAAGGAAATGTTTTTATCAGAAGTTTTTTTGTGAACTCAAAGTAGACCACTGAGAGAAAAACCTAATTAATGAAAATTGACTGGAAAAGTGCCTTTGGGCCTAACTTTTCTCGTTGGGTTCAGGAGGTGCACTTTTTCAACACTTCTTCAAATTGTGTCTGCCCCTGGGAAGGTGGAAACCCTGTTTCTGTTATCTCTGAGGGTCTGCCAGAGATGAGTGACTTGAGATTCTGGTATGGGACCTCTGTGCGTGACAGTGCTGTGGTCATGCCTTTCATGTGTTCCTGTTGAGAAAGGCTTTTCCAAGCTAAGTGACCCTGCCTTGCATCTTCCACAAGTCTGAAAGCTGCCAGGATGTTCCCAAGAGTTCCAGTGTTCTTTCTTGACAATAGCTTCTGGCACCAATGTTGGGATCAGCCCTCGCTGCATTTTGACAGAGTTTTCAGGAGCTATTGGGACAAATAAATACATTCCAGGTGCAAGGAGGAGTGACATCCTCCAACTTCCTGGGATAAACACGTCCAAAGGAGGGCAACAAGGCAGGTGAAAGGCTTGGAACACAAGCCCTATGAGGAATGACTGAGGGAGCTGGGGTTGTTTAGCCTGGAGAAAGAAGACTCAGAGGTGACCTTATCACTCTCCTTCAGGTAGACTACCTTTTCAACTACCTTTCAGGTAGTTGTACCTTTCAGGGGGTTGGTCTCTTTCCAGGCAACAACTGACAGAACAAGAGGACACAGTCTCAAGCTGCACCAAGGGAAATTCAGGTTGGATGTTAGGAAAAAGTTGTTTACTGAAAGAGTGATAAACTACTGGAATCATCTGCCCAGAGAGGTGGTGGAGTCACCATCCCTGGATGTGTTTAAAAAAAGATTGGATGTGGCACCCAGTGCCATGGTTAATTGAGGTGATGTTAGGGCACGGGTGATTTTGAAGGTCTCTTCCAGCTTGGTGATTCTGTGAAGTTGTGGCTCTGTCCTTTAGCACTGGTGTTCCTTTCTGTCCCATCTACATGCAAGCAAGCTAATGGAACATGTTCTGTGCCAGCTAAAGTCTGTTGAAATCTGAGAGCTTTTTGGTGATGTTGATTACCAGACTAAACTAGTGGCAACAAAATAGCTTTTCCAACCTGTGAAGTGCTATGAATCTTCAAGTAGCTTCCTATTTTTAAATCACTTCAGTGTTCTTCAGGAATTTTCATTAGCTGTCACATCTCATTCTAATCACGAACATGAGTTTTCTCACCCCTGACTGACAATGGGTTCCTTGAAGCTGTGGTTGTGCACTCCAGTCTCTATCAAAGAAACTGCCCTTGTACCTTTGAAGAGCAGCTGTTGATCAGGAGCACCTCCTGTGTAAAGATTTCAGTTTAAGACTTGCATGAATCTTCCATCTTATATCTCCTCTGTACGTTTTATGGGATGGCCTGAAGTCTCATAATGAATCTGATGCTCTCCAAGCCTTGACTCCCACACAGGAGAAGCCTGGTTTGTGTAAGATCAGAAAAGGACAGCTTCTTCTTCTTCTAAAAGGATAACCCTGACAGAGAATTTGAGTGTTTACAACACTGCAGGAAAAAAATGTAGCAGACAAATGTTTTTAATGCTGTTTGTGTTAAGATATGTGCTGTGTAAAATAGGGCTCTATCTTCAGAATCTGCTACAGATCTCCGTGGCCAGAGACACTTAAGCATCCAGCATGTTAAGATAAGCCCTTAATGGTTTTCTGAACATGCAAAGCAACAGCTTTTTCCTAAGTTACTGTATTAAGTTCTGTGACTTCAGCTGCTGTGATTTTTCAGAATTAACATCTTAATTCGTTGCCAACTGGGGAGTGCAGTGCAATACCTAGTATTAGCAAAGGGAAGGTTACCTACAACAAAGGGGCTTTTTTTTCCTGTTTTTCTGGAGGTAAGAAGACAAAAGAGTCATCACAGAATAAAAAAAAAGGTTATTTGCCAGAACTCCTTTTCAGCAGTCTCTTGTGCAGCAGGCACCCACAGTAATTCAGAGCATTCAGCTTTACCTTGGAGATGGACAGAATAGTAGGGGATGGGACAGAGAAATGAGAGAGCAATGCCAGCCATAGCAAAAAAACAAAGACCAAACAGCTAACCAAACTACAACCCCACAAACCCACCAAGAAAAATGTCATATGTATAGATTCATTTTGTGGAATATCATGGGATATTTAGTTTCATTGATGCCTTGAGGTGGCCACCTAAAACACAGAGACTAGACCAGAATAAGAGAATAAAAGGAGGTATTTATTTGAAGGGCCTTCAAAGGCATACCCTGGGCAGCCAAAAGGCTACACCCAAGATGGACACCAGGTCATGGGTTCTTCACACTTTTAAAAGTTTGGTCCATTTGCATATCAGGAATAATTCTCCAGTTATAACTTCAGTTGATGATGTAATTACCCCAAGCTTCTCCCCCCTCCCCCCCCCCCCCCCCCCCCCCAATGCTTTATTTTACACATTTTGGGGCCTGGGACAACCTAGGTGTCCCCGGAAAGCAAACCTAGAGAGGTTTGTTATGTCTAACCAGCATGAGAGAACAGTAGTTAACAGGCCACAGGAAACTTCAGAGTTACACACTAGGCAGTACAGGGTTTGAAAAATATGAAAGTTAAAACTTAAGGCATCACATAATAGAGGAGAATGGCAAAATGGATCTGCAGTTCCGGGGGAAAAAAATACAGGTTTTGAGGGGTTAGAAGTTCACTGCAGTGTGCAAACCATAGTCCTATTTAAAGTGCATTCTCCATTAGAGCAATGCTGTCTTGTGGAAAAACTACCCTCCCTTTGGAGGACAAAGCTGCTGTATAATTAAGATAATTATTTTTTCTGTAGTTGTCTTTTATCTTACTTTTCTAGCTAGTTGTGGGCTTTTTAACTTGGGAAATCTTTTAGAAGGTGCTAATAAGAAAAACGGAGCAACTGTTGGCTGCTGAAATGAGTCAGCTGAGGGGTGTTTTTTGCTTAACTTGGCCCAGGGGGAACAGAAAATAATTTCGTGAATAAGAAAGATTCCATGTTTGAAAGGCCACAGTCTCCATTGTTAATGAAGTGTCTGTGCTGGAGACCTTTTCTGAACCAGGCTTTTATCAGATGCTAACCATAAAGGCACCAGCTAGGCAAGGTAGCTATGGCTGCACTACTTTTTATCTCTGCACAGTGAGCCCTGTGTTTTGGAAGAAAACCTGTTGCTGTCAGTACAACTTCACATGGCTGCTCTTCCCACCTGCTGCTTGGAACCGAGAGGGAGCTGAGGAGTCATTCTGTATTTTCTGTCAGGGTCAGTAATGTCCTGGAGCTCATGTTGTATGAGCACCACGAGACAGGGACCTCTCTCAGAGTGTCTCAAAAGCTTCATGTGCGTTAAATTCTTCCTCTGAACCACAGCAGCCTAATTAAGAGCTTTTTGTACCTTATCATATTTGATGGCTCCTGAGGTGAGGGCTTCACACCTCATAGCATTTCAGTGGGGTAGGGTGTGGAGGGGGGCAGCGCTGTACAGGTTAAGAAGTGCTGTTGTAAGTAATTACAAGGAGGAAAATAGCTTTGCTGCTTGGCCGCCACGTGTGGCATTGCATGCTCCATAAAGATGATGGGATTTGCCTGCTGCTCTGTTCTAACAGGGCTCTGTGCGTGTGTGTCTGCTGCCCTCAGCACTGAGATCTCATATTGTACCAGAGCAAAAAGCTCTTGTGCAGGAAATGTTCACCTCTCTTTAAACAATACCTCCACACGAGGAGATGTTGTAACATGTGCTCCTTGTGGTCAAATTGCACCCCCTTTGAGGTGCTTGTGATCCCCAAACCTGCTGTCACTCCACCGGGATATTGCTGCAATATAGTGATGTACAAAATAGTCAGGGATTCGGTGACAGGCAGCACTTGTTCTGTAGTGGTTAAAGGTGGATTGGATGCATCATATAATGTGTCAAAAAAAGTAAAATTGCCCAAACCTATGGTGTATTTTTGCAAAACCCTGGCATGCTCACGTTATTTAGCTGCTTTGGAAAACATTGCCTGAAATTCTTGTCTTGGGAGATAATGTACTGCTGTGATGTTACATACTGTGTGTCCATATGAAAAGAAATTAAACTAATTACATTTTAAGGCCCAGTGACTAGCAAGTTTTGTGCCATTTTTCCATGTCTCTACGGAGCACATGGCCACCTGTCTCTCCAGTGCCACTTACCAGGTAACTCTGATTTTTTTATCAGACTGTTATAAAAGCTCTCATCTGTGATTTACTGTGATTGAATGCAGGGAGGCTAAAATTAGCCCATTTACTTCCCTCAGCCACTTACCCATATTGCCACTGCTCCCTCTCCAGTCAAATGAAGTCAATCAGCTCAACAGCCCCATCCCCTCCACTAAATCTTTAGTTGAGGAGAGCAGGTCCAACAAGGCACAGAGGGTCAAAATCTCTGAGAGGGAGAATTAGGCACTAAATGTCCATGGGGCTGTGTGCCCTAGTTAGGGAAAGATTTGCTGTTGACTCTGCCAGCACCATATCTTAGTGCATCCACACTTCCAGCCCAGGGACATCTCCCTCAGTTAAGGGAGACTTTTCCTCCCGTGTTCTGGGTTAAACATCCAGTCTCAGCTCAGCCACCCTATTATCTCTACCAACCTGATCACATCACAATGGCTGTACTGCAACCTCTCAGGTATTTACCATCTCCACTCATGTCTCATCTCTGCCTCTCTTTTCTAAGTGTATGATTGTTTGTCTTGGCCTCAGTTCATAAGCCCTTATCTTCTAATCTTTCTTGCCTTTTGGTGTGTGATCTATCTTGCCTCCTTTTAGACCTGTGATCTATAAAGAAGAAGTCAACTAGTATTACGAGGTAAACAGGAGTGTATTACATCCCCATGTTTGCAGGCAGAAAAGAAACAATGATGGTCTAAAGCACTGCACAACCCAAAGTTGTGAATCAGAGCCCCCAAAATAAGATACTAGCTTTTCAAAAGGGATACATTTAAAGAAAAGGAAATGCATCTTTCATTTTCATGTCTGTTTTTCAAGCATCTCAGAGTTACACTCTGGGGTTCTGCCCCACAGCAATGCACACTGTAAGCAATGAAGAGAACTGCTAAAAAAAAATGCAAACCTGAAATTTTCATTGGCCTTCCTCAGCACATACTTTAGGGAAAAGGCTTCATTAGGGGAGTTGGAAATGTTGCCAATGCAAAAGATCAGCGTGTCCAAGGAGCATGTAGTTTTCTCCATGTGTTTTCTGGACACCAGACTTCAAGCAACTGTGTGACCTTAATCTCTCTCTTGAAAGCAGAGCCCTCCTCCTGACTTAAAGATTTAAGTAGGTAAACAAAGTTCAAGCATCCCAGAAGCCACTGTAATGTGGCCACTTTTCCAGTAAAGTCTCTTCCTAGCCCCCGGAGCACGCACAGGACTGGAAAGAGAGGTAATAGAAGTAAATGTAAAACAGGTTCATGTCCTCCGAAGGAAAATTACAAAAAAGAAATCTTAAAAGAGTCTTAAAAATTATTATAAAATTAAATATTAATTTCTCTTTCTACTGAATCCGCTCCAGCAGCTGGTGAGTCTTCACGTGGCATTTATTCTTCTCTTTGTTTATTTAAGAACCAGAATCAAAAAGCAAGCAGTAATTTTGAACTTCATTCTTAACTCTAAAGCGTTTCACTTAAAACCTGGTTAGACTCAATGCTTGCACTAAAAATAAGCTTGGGAAAATCAAGTTTGCAATGTTAAATATTAATTCAATTTGCAAATATATGCACAGTCTTAAGGAGCTTATCTATCATGGACAAGACACAAAACCGGACTTCTCTTGTAGATGCGAAAAGAACCAGCGGTTTTGTCAGCATTACTGCTCTAAAGTAAAACAAGCGTAAGAAGAAAATCAGCCAGTATAAGTATCTTTTTGCCTGCAAAACTTTCTGTGCTGGACTGCCTGGCCTGGCTTTCCTCTCTGCCAGCAGTGGCAATGAAACAAAACATGCCTCCCATCCCTGTTACAGGAGTGGCCGCCTTGGGTTTCCAGCAAGGGGAAAATCTCTGCTGCCCTGTTCTGCAGCTGGCTCCATTTCCTTTGGTCCCGTTCACCTGTAATTGGAACCACACAATCAGAAGTCCCAGGCCCTGGTTAGAGGCTCCTTGGGCAGCTGGTGTTGGGTCACTCCCACAGCATGGGCATGGCCTTGTGCTCAACACGTTGCTGGCTGGGATGGCTCTGCTGCCGTGCTCTGCTAGTCTGAAGGGATGGGAATGGAGAGAAGGTGAGTGTCAGAGGGCTTGCTCTGACTTCTGCAAAGCAGGCAGTGCTGCTGCTGGTCCTCCATCATCTTTTAACTGGTGCAAAGAGCTTCCCTTGAGCAGGCAGTGTGGGTGAGCTTTGACTTTTCGCATCCACCTTGCCAGAGAGGGTGACGATTGGCTGGTGCAGGCTCTGGTCCAACAGGACAACAGCTGAAGGTGCCCCTCTCCAACAGAGAAATGCTGTGCTGGGGATTTAATTCCAGTTTTTCAAAGAGCTGGCTGGAAAACAAGCATTCTGTTTCAAAGGGGGAAAATAAGAAGAAGCCTAAGCTTCAGTATCCGATTTTTTCCAGAGGTTTACAGCTTTCCTTAATGCAAGCAGATTCCTATATCTGATTTTCCTGCCCCCTGCAGTAGCTTCCTAAAGTAAAGATTTACTTGCAAGGGACTCTTATCTGTGTCTCTGGCATGACTTCTCTACCTGATAACCTCTGTTATAAAGGAGATCTCACTTTCAGTCCTTACTTTGAACCGGGCAAGAAGGATAGGAGCCCAGTCTGCCTATATCCTGCATGTGCATCTTGCTCTCTGAAAAATTTGGTCAGAATATCCAGTTTGATCTGAAACCCAACCAAAAAGAGAAGGTTGGAAGGGAAAAAAAAGTAATCTTCTTAGTTTTTCATTAAAATCAGAATTAGAAACTAGTCTTAAAAAAAAAAATAAATAAATAAACAAACCGCACAAACCTCACTGGAATCTGCCCAACCCTAAATACCCACAGAACAGTCTCCATGTAAAGCTCCTTCTACCATCACAGTCTCAACTATCAATCACAGTCATATCTTTGTATCTGAATGTTCCTAGTGTCTTTTTTGGTTTTTTTTATAACCAATTGTCAGAGATTGAATACATCTTTATTTAAAAAAGGTATTTACAAAGCTGGAAAAAGCCCCTGCTCCTACTTTTTGCCGAGCGGGAGAAGAATGAATCTGACATTACCCTAGGATTTTATCTATTTAGCCCCACCTGCAGGCTTTGTCCGTGAGGTGTGCAATACATATCGTTGATGTGTCTCTTCAGTCAAGCGCTCCCAGGGAGAGAAGTATCCCCTGGAGTCTGTCTGACCCAAATAAGGTGAAGAAATTGCAGTTAAGGACAGCTGTGTGATCCAAGGTGTGAATGGTACAGAGCTCAAGGTGCCAAGTGGTGCTGTAAAGGGCTGGGAAATGCTGCAGCTTTGCTGGCAATGTAGAGAAAGATCTCGCTCCCTTCTTCCACCACCCCCTCATGTCCCTGGCCACTGGTGCTGCTCTAATCCCCTCGGAGCTGGAGAGGGGCTGTGGTACTGCCCAGCTGCCAGGAGGGCCGTGTCCCTTCCAGTCCGCCACAGATGATTGCTTGGGAGCTCCCCGCCAGGCCAATCCTGCGCAGAGCCTGGTCTTGCTGGTAACCCCGAGGTTGCGCCTGTGTTTGGGAAATGCCTGTGGCCAGCAAGAGAGAGGCTGTGCTGCAGCAGCAGCCTTCAGAGCTGTCAGTGATGTAGAGACTGAGCAATAGAGTCAGCCAGCTGCTTGCTCAGGAAGTCATGGCTAATACACTTCAGGTCTTCAGCCTTTCCCACCTGTCATGTAGTCTGCCAAACTGCTCTTTTCCCTTGCCTTCTCTTTCCTCCACGCTTCTCTTAGGAAAACAAGCAAATATACCAACTGCAAAAGGGAGCAGAGGGACCAGGAACTGGGTTCAGCCACTGCTTTCACCACTTACCTGAGGTTTGATCTTTCCATTCTTGCTTCACAGACTCTGACTCAGCTTTCTGCTCCATACAAGCTGTTAATGCTGTTAATGAAAATACTTTTAAGATTAGATACTTTTAAAACATTAACAAAGGACATTCCTGAAATTTGTCAAAAGTTATGACAACTTTGTATAGAAATTCTCCTGTGGAAGAAAAGAGACAAATATTTTGAGAGGCTTACAAGTTAATGTGATGATAAATGCCAGGATCTTATTTTCCAGACTGTTGCTTTACCTTCTCTCTGTTCCCTGGGGGGCTGCGTTACAGCTTTGCTCCCAGCAGTTGCAGGCAGCTGCTGTTTGCAGGGGGGGAACTCCTGTGGCATTATTTATGGCAGCTCTCAGTGAGAGGACAGTGATTTACTGTGTGCCATCTTCTGCAGCTGTGAAAGTGCACCATGGCGACAGGGACATTCAGTGGAATCCTGATTTTCAGTCAGACACAGAGGTAAAGAAAGGTGAACTGGCTGGGTAAAAATAAAAGCGTGCTAATATCCTCCTTTGCCGTCCCACAAATAAACTTTTACTTTCTGGAATTGGGAAGTTAGGATTGGGAATACCCTGGCATTCATGCTTCCATCTCTCCTGCCAGGCAACTTTTTCAAGAGAAGTAAGAATAGTCCTGATTCTTCCTCTAAACTTAAGTGACATTTTTTTACATAGCTCCCTTTCTTTTGCCTCTCCTCAAACCCTACATCTGATTGCATCTACTCTGCATCTGACTCCCCTTACTAGGGAGACTCTCTGATGAGTTTGCCACCAAACTTGTCCCATGCTCTGATCTGCACGACGTGTGGGATGGCAGACACAGGAGCCCTCGCCCAGGAGCTCTTAGGTCTGCCTCTGCCTGCAAAAAGGAGCTCACTTCTCTGTGCTACCAAAAAGAGCTGTAGAATTTGACTTCATGCCCTTGATCTTGAAAAAGGGATGCACAGGTCAACTGAGCAGGCTCATGGGCTTATCCAAATTGAATCTCAGTGCCAAGTCTCTTGGTTTTGACCTATGCTATAAAAATGTTAAATTTCCTACAAAGCCATTGGCATTCTGCACGGGGAAAATGACAGAATAGCACCAGGGAATGCCTTGCATTTTATTTCTGGGGTTATTTCTTTCAACCACAGTTTATTTGGCACAATGCACAGGAAAATGATGGGATGTGTTTTGTAACATTACACAGGAAATCCTGGCATTGCCTTCTGTCAGTAGTAGTGAACCATGCCAGTCAGTTGTGGCACAGTGTCACGGGACAATGAGCAAGCCCAGCTTAGTGGCCCCTGTGGGAAGCTGCATGGGAAGCTGCTTCATGAGCTGTGTCTGCTGGAGAGGGAGTAAAGGGAGAAGGAGGGAAAGGTTCATTTATTTGCTCCCAAGATTCCTCCTCTGAGGTTCACATGGTAGAAATTGCAGAACTGCAAGTGGGATTCATAATTCTATAAAGGACATGACTGTAGGTACTATAATGGAGGGCAAGCAAGCCCATTATCTGGTCTGGATGACTATGAAAGATTTGTGCTCCAAGGCACCTGCTGTAATTGAAGATTTGGTTGGTCAAGCTGTAGAATACTTTTAGGATACAAGTGTGCTGTCATTGTTATGCCAGCTTATGTTTCCTTTCTCCTGTTCTCCTGAGCTGAATGGAATATAACCTTCAGGTCAGTAATCAGTGTGTGAATAATATGGACCTACATTTCAGGGGAAAAAAGGTATGAGCTGAAATGCAAAACTTCAGATCTTCCTGCTAGTTCCTTTCTGCTCTGCTTCCTCCAGCAAAAATAATGGTAGGTCTTGATTGTTCTGCATTGCTCCAAAGCACTAAAATCCAGAGGGAAAAAAAAAAAATAACATTACACACATGAACAGGTACAGCCTTTGCTTATTGAAATGCAGAGGAGACCAGGGGACCTGATTAGGCAAATTTTGTGAGACAAGAATACAGCCAAACTTTTGAAAAACTGCACTACCAGGGAGCTGCCTCTATTAACAGAATAAACACTCAGTCCTCCTGCAGATTGTTATCCAGATTGAATGGCACTTGGTTCATATCAAGACGCTTCTTCATAACACGGAAATCTCAGGTAGTGTGCTCCCTCAAGCAAACACCATGCTGCTTAAAGCCTGATTCCTATCATGCAAAGTAGCCTGCAGGCCCTGTGGACAGACACTGCAGTGGAAGGTGGGCAATAAACCATCAGTTATTAACTTTCCTAAACACCAGTAGCTAGCAGGGTTTCTGTGCCAGGTTTTTTCACCTCTGCATTGCTGGTAGCCCTGGGGAGCACGGAAAGGGACTTTGATCACCAAGAAGTTCTCCCGTTGGCAGAAAACTGGCAGGCACAGAGGTGGCAGCCTGGCATGCTGATGCCTTCCTGAAAGTAATCACTCAGTCTTTTGAAGAAGAGCAACTTCCTACCTTATCTCCCCACCCATAAGAGCAGTAGGGCTGCAAAAGGCAGCAGCAGCACAGCCCATGGGTTTGTGCTGCACTCAGATTGAGCCGAGCATTGTGCTCAGGCAGCTTCTTGCTCACAAAGTTGTACTACTTTATCTTTCAGAATCTTCTTTTAGGAGAAGTTAAAACCCTCCTGGGGGGGGGGTGCTATTAAAAGATCTGAATGCTCATGGAGATAGAGACATTTATGGTCTCATGTCTTTGAGGAAGTCTTGCCTGACGCAGGTTGGAAGGGAAAGTAGGCAGAGCAAGCCCCAAACCAGCCATGGTGCCCTAAGCAGTATTTCCAGGGTGTCCATCTCAGGCAGATCTGTTTGTAACCTGGGCCAGCCTTGTGTCAAAAGTGTGGTTTGACACATTTAGCCTTAACAGCAGGAGTAGAATTCCTCAAACCCCAAGGTGCAGAATAAGAAATACGATTTAAGTGTAGTCCAATCCACACTTCAGTGCCTCTGGAAAACTTGGTGGGAACTTTTACAATTTCTAGGCAGAATTGTGGCTTTTTCTTAGGCTTCCCTGGATAGTCTCTACACTGCTGTGTGTATTTGAAAAGTATTCATTGGTATGATTTGAGAAAAGCTTTAAAGAAAAACATATTTCGGTGGTGTCTCTAGAAATGGTTCCTCTCTGAAATGCTTTTGCTTGGGAGAACACATCGAAGTAATGAATTAAATTGTGAAGCAATAATATATCCTATACAATAATCTTAAATGTTTTTACTTTCATTGTCCAAGGGATTGTCTGGAGAGGGCTGCCCTCAGTATGATGTAGATGTATAAGGTTGGTTATTGCAGTGTTCGTGTACAAAAGTAGTGGTTTCAAACCTCAGTGTGTTTAAAACCCTGTATGGGAATGAATCTGGGAAGCTTTCACTCCTGTAACCAAGTATCAAGAAGATAAAAGCATTTGAGATATTTTTAAATGTCAGATTTCAGACACAATGCGTATTACTGTGATTTGATCTTCAGACTCTGTATTTATCTGTCTAGCCTTTCCTATTCTATCAACAATTCTGTTCACCTTGGAGATAGCTATAAGCTATTGATTTGGGGTTTCTAAAATCCAAATTATTATATCTAGGTAAAGGTTCGCCAATCATTCATTTAAATACTATCAAAATGGCAATTTTGAAGGTTTTAATTTTTAAGGGCTTAAAAAAAATCACTATACAAGCAGTTTAAAACATGAGAGAATCATCAGCCAAATATTTTTGTCATTTTTGCTTAGGTAAATAGCAGATAAATGTCAAATATGCAAGGGCCACCTAGATCTCTTACTTTAAGAGAGAGCTGTTCTAGACTGTCAGTTCAAGGGATTTAGTGTAGCTAATGTGTCTTCTGTTTCTTGAAGTAAAGATGTGGGTAGTTTGTATAAGAATGAAGCTTTGCACTGCTGGAAGCATGACTCCAAGCAAACAGTATCATTTCCAGGGTCTTACACTGAAGTGAAAGATCTTTTCCTGCACCCAGTAACCCAAATATCACAGTGTGCATAAGGATGCTGCTGACATTTTCAAAGACCACCCAAGGTGTTGCCTTTCTGACTGCAGATATGCTCTGGGTCTCCATGGGACTCACTATCTTTTCCTTTCCAGCTCTCTTGCATTTTTTCAGCTTGCTTTCATTCTGCCTCTTGTCAACTCATTGCAGTCCAATTTTGATATTAGCAAATAGCGTGTTGTCATAGCCAGAATAAGTGCTTGACTTTTAAAGGCAGCATAAACACATACAATATATAAAAACTGAAGTTCACTAGTCACCACAACTCAAGATTAATCATGTTAATAATTTGATTTTTATTGTAATTGCTCCTTAGCTGAAGACAAGGATTGTGTTCTAGGTCAGGTTCAGTGAACTAGTTTATTTATCCTTCTCACAGCACATCAGCAGAGGCTCTAAACAGATTAGTTAATGTTATTCCTTATGATCTAATTAAAAAATAATTCCTTAAAAGGAAAGACAAATATTTTAGTATTTCATTTTGGTATTTTCTTAATGAAAGCTTTTGGTGTTTGAATTATTGCTTTGTGTCCAAAAAATCTGAGAATGCATTTTGAAATAGTAACTGAGCCTAATAACTGTTTGCATCTCACTCTTGGGAAAAAAAAATAACAAAATCAAACTAAACTGCTTTTCTCAATTCTTTTCTTTCTCCTGCTAAGCAGAGTAGCAGTTATTTACATAGCTTGTTAACCACAGGGCTTCTCAGACAGGGGTCAGCTGACAAGTGACACTGGAGGAAATGTTCAGTGAGGTGAGATTTGAGCAAGAAGACACCTAAGAAGTATGCATTTAGCCTTAACAGCAGGCTGAGAGGGCAATTTCCAAGCTTTCCATTTTTGGTTAATCGAGGTTAATCCTGTACTGATTCAGAAAAATGCCACTTTTGTCACAGCCTGTCCAGAAGGGTTGGGGCTCTCATGTGTGCTCTGTGTTGGGTTCTGCTGTCTGAAAGTTAAGGATGAAACTCCTGCTGACTTTGAACATTGGAGTTTCCTGATTTTGTGTGAAATTATCAGCTATACTTCAATTCTGAGAGGAGCTCCTGATTTACTTACATGCTGCTTGGGACCTGCAACTCAAGTCCTTTAGCTGTATGTCTGTAAGCATAAAATCTGCTCATAAAGCCCCAATATCACTTTTGACTGCCCTCAGTGTTGCACAGGCATTGTCATAGGGGACAGTGTGAAGAGAGTGTAAGTTTAGGAAAGAGTGCTGTCTCCATTCTGTGGCAGTCCCCTGCACCACAGCTGATCTGTGGGTCTTGGAGGCAACTTTGGAAGCATGGGCAGTTAGAAAGGCACATTTCCCAGAGCAAACCAAGGACAGGGAGTGCAGAGCTGTCCCAGTGAGAGTCTGCTCGGTTCTTCTGCAGACTCCACGAGCTGTCTCTGCTCTTGCTTTTGGCTTATGGTAATGAAAGCAAGAGGAAAATTATGTCCAGGGTGTTCATGTGGCCATGAAGTACTGAATTATTTTATAAAGCTTAGTAACTGTCATATTTCAAGTAGTTTTCTAAAAGAGGGCTGGAATTTGGGTAGTGCACAGGAACCAATGTACCTTGAAAGTACATTTCTTTGTTTTAATAAGGCTGGCGGTGTACCGTGACTCACCATAATGAATTAATTTGGTGTTTACCATAACAGCACTGAGCTTAATGAACTCATGATATTTATGCAACTGTCTGTAGATGTTCTCTTGTCATTTGGGATTTATAAATAAGTACTAATACTTTTATCGCCGCTTTCTCCTGAGCAGGAAGGTTCTTCACAGTGAAAGGCCATTAACGCTCGCTTCTATTTTTCTCTATAAAAAGTAAGCAGAAGATCTTTAATAACTTGATTTTTATCTTTATGTAGGTTTCTGAATTGTTATTATGTACTCAGCAAAGCTGTTCAGCTTGGACAAAACTGTCGTAGAGCAGTCCTTATCAAATTCCACCAGTCATCTAAGAAATAGAGTTAATATCTCATTTCTTATTACTGCAGATGCCATTTCATTTAAAGTTAGCCTTCTGCATTTGAAAGGGAGTGTCCATGTAAGTTCAACAGATTTAGGTAAAAAGAAATTCTCTAAATTGAACAAAGTGATACTAATTTGTGGGATCCAAGTGATGAGCACTGCATCTTTAGAAGGTAATGGTTTGTTGCTGAGCAAGACAGAAGGTCAGCTGCTTTCTCTCTTTTAATATTGTTTGATATGCAAATCCTTAAAGCTGAACAGCAGCTCTGGTTTACTACTGCTTTTTCTGTTATCTCTGGAAGGCGAGATGCTTATCCTTGTTTCTGTGCACTGACTTCCTACTGACAGCAGTGTGGTGCTGAGCCCTGCTGAGGGGCAGATCAGAAGGCGACCACCTGCCTGCCCTCGTGGGCCTCCAGTTAGTTGGGCTTAAATCTGCTTGGAGCCCCTGCCATAAAACAGGCTTTGCAGCTGGACCCAAGGGCACTCTTTTGCTAGGTTAAGTGGTGGGAATGGGTGCAGAGGGAGCACTGCTTCGTCTATTCTGGCAGTATTTGGCTGGCACACAAAATTTCCTCTCATGGAGCCCATGACTGGCAGCTCATTAAAAAGCTGGCTAAAAAAAAAATCCACACAGAAAAACAGAAAACAGTCTCTTCAAAACCAAAAATTCTCACAGATATCAAGATCTGTAGTAGCAGGAAGGGCTGCTATAGCAATGATCTCTGCTTCCAGCTGCTTTGCTCATTTTGCAAACTTTGCCAACATCACCTCCTTCACTCAGGAGCAGGCACTGGCACTGCTCCCCTCTTTCTTTCGTCCCAGGACAATGACTTCTGCCCTACACCTTCCCACATGTCCTTTTCTTGGCTGAAATATGATACTGTAAATCTTATAAATATGATTTAGGACATCAAAGTCAAGGCTTTGAGCACCAATGTGTGTCTCCCGCAAGGCCTCAAGGATGAGGGCAAAATATGAAAACTCACCAAGTCTCAGTGAGACAGTGAGGTACCACTGCTGGGAGAGGAGATGAAAAGGACCTCAAGAGTCTCCTGCTTGCCTGTCTCCATTCTTATTGCCCTCTTCTTTCCCCCTGTCTGTCCCATGAGGCAGCAAGCCAGGCTGGGCAGCAGCCATCCCTTTCTGGCACCAGCCCTGAGCCAGCCTTCCAGGTGGCACCAGTGAAAGCTGCTCTGCTGCCGAGAGAGGACCCTGCTTTGCCAAAACCTAAAGCTTGCTCAGGGAGATGCAATAGGAGCTGGCATCACTCCAGTTGGTGCAGCGAATAGGAAGGATTTAGGCGGTTGCTTCATTGAAATAAAAAACCCACAAACTCTCCTTGTGGGTCCCTGTCTACTTTGATAATTGAAGGATGCTTACAAATTAGCTTAGTTTTGTATCTTTCTTGAAAAGGAGAACCAAATTCTGCAAAGACTTTATACCAGATTTTTGTTAGAAAAGCTCCAGCAAGAAGATTTTGCCTGAGGAATTTGACTTTTGGCTAGCAGAAGTTACCAGAGGTCTTGTCACTGCCTGGTCCCATCTGCAAGCACCATGTGAGCACCCTGGGAGCCAGCACAAGGGCTGGGACCTTGGCTCAGGCTTCTGAGGCAGAGCCCAACAAGGTACACAACTATAGCATTTTTCTTTAATTTATTTACTTTTTCTTCCCTCTTTGACAGTGGACATTCATTACATTGGTTCTACAAATCTGCTCTCTGCAGCAGTCTGATCTGCTGACTAGAGCCAAGCACCTCATCACATCCTTTTCCTTATCAGTGCCAATGGGGAAGTTATCCCTCTGGACAACATGTTCCTGGTGCAGGAAGCTGATATTCAGTCACCTTTGACATCTCAGGACCTGCACTGGCATTTCCAGTATCATTGTAAATGATCTCTCGTATCTCACACTCACTATTGATAGCTGAGAATAAAATTAGATCAAAAAAGATGTTGTCACAGAGGTCAATTTTGGAGCATTTGTGACACCTTGCTATCATGTTAAGTTAGGGGTTTTTATCTGTGGGTATTTTGGAGGAATAATTACATTTCACTGCCAGCAGCAAAGTAAGTAGTTATCAAGTGGAATCCAGCCCTATTCCCATTGATTCATTAGGATTTGTTCACATCCCTGTTAGATTTGGAAACCACAGGCAGCTTATTTTTCTGTTTTTATATCTATGAGACATCACTTGGCACTGTGAATTCAGAGCCAAATCAGTTAAAGTGCACACAGATATTTTCTTTTGTGCAGCTCAATAAATTTACGTCATTGCCTTGAAAAATGTAACTCTAGCAGTTTGCTTGCTAAAGAAAAATATATTAAGACCTGCACTCTATCTATAACCAAGTTTTAAAGGTCATGTTTTTTGGACAAATCGGATTACTTCGATATATAGGCTTCTTTTGTAAGCTTTTTAAGACTATGGTATTTCAAAACATCAGGAAGTCATGCACCCTGCTTATTACTTTCCACCACTCTTCCCACTGGCTTATGGCTTGCAGTACGACTCTGTACTAATAAGCAGGTTCAAAAGAGCCAAGGCCATTGAGGAAAAAGTTCAGTTGTAAAATTCTGGGACTAAGAAGGAGATGCCCTTGCTGGAATTATAGCATTAGAACATCATTATCATTTGGAGCATTTAGTTAATGTGTTATTGCTTTAGTCATTTATTAAATTTGAAAATCAAATAACAAACTGATTGTAGTGTCTGCCACCCAACAGGTACATCTGATTAGCGTATCGGGGAACCCGCCAGGAGCTGCGGCAAATCCATGTATTTTTATGGAAAGAGTGCCATCGTGTGGGAGGCTCCTGCAGCACGCAGAGATAGCAGCGCCCGTGTGCGCCGTGCCTGCTTGCAAGGAACCTCCCCCCCTCCTGTGTTTTTCCTGGAATTTCCATAAAAGTGCAATTTTCTTCTCCGAAAATGAGCCGCAAAGATAGGAAGTTTCATAACTAGGAACAGGTTAGAAGTGTTAAATCTCCTTAGTGTGTTAACTATTGTTTTGGTTCCACAAACAGGTGAATTCTGAATCGAGTGTTTCCAAAGCCTAACAAAAGCAGGATGTCCCTCTTTACCTGTGTGACATTAATATAGTTAGATATCAGTGCTCTTATCATTTCTCTCAATATGTATTTTATCCCTTAAATTCTGTTTGCAGCTGCAGTTTTACAAGGCTTCATTTTAAGCTTTCCACTTCTTGAGCTTTCCAATGTAATGATACCATTACTATCCCCAATTTCTACTTCTTTTTTTTTTTTTTTTACGTTTTCCTTTAAATAGTTGAACTTATATGTTACATCCATAAAGAAAATTGCCAATAATTACCAAGAGTACAATTAGGAATAAATCTCCGTTAAGGAACAAGCCAAAGCTCAGTGTCTTTATGCAAATGCCTTTTGTTAAAAAGATGTCTTGTGTAATCAGGAATTATACTGACAAGTGAAGAATCATTTAATTAATGAGAATAGAGCAATCATTTGGATGGTTCATTCTATTCCTGACTGAATAAAAGAGAGAAAATAGCCCTGCTCAGGGATTACAGCCACTGCTGGAAGAAGTAAACCCCATGGATGTTGTTCTGTTACTGCCTTGGGCAGATAGTACAGTAATTCCTAAATATAAAAGCACATATGTTTGGATTAGGTATTGAAAATTAATTGACTATTACTCCACAAGAACTTATACAAAAGGGCTCTGTTTATGCTGGCTGTCTGCTCCTGCTAACCTGTCAGAATGGGGTATTTAGGCCAAAATACTTGCCTTAATCCTAGTACAGGATTCTGGGGCAGCGAGAACCAGGATTATGGTGAGTTTTCCATAAGGACTGTATGCCATGACTGAGGGTAGTGTATGGACTCTGTTTGCAGTTGTAGAGGAGTAATTTGGTCTCCAATTCAGTCCTTTGTTTAGAGCAGGTCAGTTTGCTCTGGGTCTTTCCCAGTGGGTCTTTGAATTTCACCAAGGGTGGTGATGCCATAAATTCTCTGTTCCAGTGTTTGATGTCTCCCATTCTCCTCTTATCTGGTTGTAATTTCTTATCTTCCAGTTTATCCCAGTTGCATCTCCTCTGTCACTGAGGGTCTAACCTGATCTTCTCTACACAGTCCCAACAGGCAGCTGCAGGCAGCAATGGCAGCAATCCTGCCTATGGTCCCCATCTCTCCAAAGCTTCTCTGAACATGGGTGGCTCACAACAGCTATTCTGTCTCATGCATCAAAACAGAGAATCCTCCCATCCTTGAAATATCCCTCCTCCATCAGGAAGCTTCAGGATGAGGTTTCCCTAAGTTGTCTCTGGTTTTGGGAGAAGTCAAAACACAGTCCAGGTAACTCTGACCTTAACTACCCTTCTCCAGGCCTGGACCTTGAGCGATGTACTGTCAGCAGACACTGCACAGAATTTGTCCCACTTCTTTCAAACTCAAAGCTACATGAACAAGGTGATTCTGGCATCTCTAAGGACACATGTATCACCTGTGATCTGTTCCTGGAGGGCACTGTTTCCTTTGGGACAGCACAGGGATGAACAAGCGGTTCCCCTCTGAACAGGTCATGATCCCAGCCACCAGACATACTGCCTAGGTGGGAAGTGAGAGCTCCCTCCAGACCTGTGCAGGGATTTCAGCCACTGGTGGCTGTGTCAAGCCTCCCATCCCTGGCAAGACCACAGAACAAATGTATGGTCATTAGGATGTGCCATAGCAGGTTAAGTGGCCTCATGGACACAACTACCTCTTGAAGCAGCATCAGAGACTGAGCAACCTCTGTACAGAGCAGCTGCCCTGTGGTCCCCAGGTGCATTCAAGCTCCCTTTTGAGGCTGATGTAGACCACTGCACTGAGCTGTTGTGGTAGCCCTGAGACAGTGGGACAGCTTTCCTTCCTCCTCTGGTGCGGTACAGTCTCTCTGGTAGCAACATCCCAGTTCTGCTGGTTTGTGTGCACTTGGATTTTTTTGCATGCTGGGTCAAATGATTACAGTAGTAATTGTTTGCCTTCCAACACTGAAACGTAAAACAAATTTATTACATGCAGGAAAACATTTCCCTTGTTTTATTCTTTTTTGGTTGAAATAATTGAATTTTTTATTTTGGAGGCACCCAGCTGTTACTATAGTCATTTCTGGATACTTTTTTAAAAAAGTATTCTCCTTAGAATTAAATGGAGTAAATATGAAAATATTCTTCCAAACAAAATTCACATTTTCCAAATGTTTTATCCCACAGGAAGTCTAGTTAAATATGTTGTCCTTGCAAAGCTGCCCAGTCAATATTTGGCTGCAGGTTGGGTATGTAGGTCCAAGGACAAGTGAATTCCACAGCAAGGAACCTTCCTGTGGAATCACTTATCATTAGGTTGCATTCTGACATTAAGCAAGACTAGTTTAGGTCATCACTGATTGCAATAAGATGGCTTTGCTCTCTCTCCAAAGCAGCAAAAGTAGGTAACCTGATGAAGATCAGTTTACAACACCACCACGTGTAACGTGTGGTAGATCTGAAATGTATATTCCTTCTGATTTTTTTAATTGACATGTCTCTTCTCCAGTGATTAGAATTCAAAATATTGTCAAATATCTAACGGACTATGAAAGTCAGTTGACACAGACTGTAGTAAAAGCCAATTGAGAAAATACAGTGTATGAAGTAATGCATTTTCATTGAGGTAGTTAAAAGAAGGAAAGAGAGACTTGTGTGTGCTTTCCTGTATCTGGAGTCCAACATAGATATCCATATGCTCAGTCTAACAGGCAAGCCCATAATCAAGCTTTCTTTTCTGGCTAAATCAGTCTGTCCAGGTTCATCTGCTGCCTGGCTTTCTGAGACACGTGGGAAGGTTGCAGGCAGTCAGATTTACATCCTCACACTCTCAGGCCCGTTGTAACCCCTGCCTCTGTGCTCTCTCCCCAAGGATTTTGGAGCTGCAGCAGAACGGCGACATGGACATACTGAAGCATAAGTGGTGGCCGAAGAACGGTCAGTGTGATCTTTACTCATCTGTGGATACCAAACAGAAAGGAGGTGCCCTGGACATAAAAAGTTTTGCAGGTGTTTTCTGCATCCTCGCTGCAGGGATTGTCCTATCCTGTTTCATTGCAATGTTGGAAACGTGGTGGAATAAAAGGAAAGGCTCCCGGGTTCCATCAAAAGAGGTATTAGACCCTCCATTTCTCCTGGGGAATTTTCATGCACCCTAAAGATTGCTGCTTTGACTTTATAGCACTAGAGAGGGAAGGGAATCAAATTCAGAGATACTTCATTAGCTTCCTGATTTTTTAAGGTGAATGATGTTCCTCAAAAACTTTTTAGCTATTCTTTCTAGAAAAGCTTGAATGAAAATAAATGTATATTGATGATGTATAAATATGCAACTATTCTGAGTAAAACACAACTGTTACTTGTAGAATAGTACATTATTAATACATCAATATTTAGTTCATTGTTCCCTTTAGTGACAGCTAATTCTCACTAGGTGTCTTAGACTTCTTCTTGAAAAATACATCCCCTAAGCTCAGTAGCTGAACCTCTCAAAATGCATTTGCAAAATTTACCCCTTTAATCAGCAGTTAGCTTCTTGAATAAGCTTGTCCCCATTTTCAGAAACATTAAGCTCTTGAGACTTCCATGAACTTTGGTTCTTGTTACTTCATCTGAAGTCCAGGGAAGCAAGACTACATTAGATTTTTCAGGTTCAGGCCAGACTTGTTTCTGAAACCTGCTACAGGCTTGTTTCAGAAAATCTTGGACAGAGGCCACAGAGAAATATATTATTTTACACCTGAGACGAGTGTGGTTCTACACCTGCATGTGTAATGCTTTCCTTCCTGTGGTAATCTACCTGTCCCTCTACCAGCCATCTGAGCCTTATGCAACTTTGCACCAAATTCCTTATGTTCATAATTAAGTTTTTACGTCTGCAAAATGCTAAAACGAAATTAGGGACAAAATGATTTATTAAAATATTCTTGGAAGCAACACCCAAAGCTGAACCTAATATGAGCTTTAATGTAGCACTATCAAATATAGCTTTTCTGTCTGTGTAGCTTAGGCACATCTGTGTAGCTTGTGGGGTATTGCTGTTAATTTGTGTGCAGTGGTCTTGCCTTCTCTGCAGTTTCTCCATTGTGTTTATTCCTGCTAATCTAATGCTGTCTAATCAGGCAGGATTAATTACACCACCTAATTAGACAACATTGGCACTGATGTTAAAATACATTTAATCTTTTCTTGCCTGTTTTAATTCCCAAGCTTTTTTTTTTTTTTCTTTTTTTCTTTTTTGTTCAAGATCTGGACCGGACCATTATTAAAAGGAAAAAAAAAAAGGAATCTCTAGTCTTTAAATTGGGTTTCTCAGGAACGGAAACCATATAGTTTCACCTGGTAAATTATTTTAAAACCCTAAAATTTACTTGATTGTTGTTCACCCAAACTTTCAGAACTTCATACTTTATATTTATCTGGTGCAAAACATGAAAATCAATGACAAAGGAAAAGAAAAAAATGCCAACACAGATATTTTGCGCAAGTATAAAATTTTCTATTTCAATTTTCAAATGCTGAGAAATTCAAGTGTGTACTTTCCACAAATGGTATAATTTGGCCTCCTTGATCTTTATTATATGGTCATTAGCTTAGCATTTAAATGCTCATCTCAACGTTAAATTGAAAAGCTTGGCTCAAAACTGAGTTTAACGTGGACGTATGTGCTGAATGTCCCCATTATCCTGGATGTGGGGGTCATTCGGCAAAGAAATACATCTTAACTAACTTTCTTAAAATTCATTTTAGCTTCCATGAAATCCATTGGCTCTTCCAGGCCACTAGTCCAGAATCGGGGGTCAGATTGGGCCAGTTTGTGGTCAGCAAGCCAACCCTTTTTCCTGGTGGCTGCCATCTTGTGCTCCAGAATGCAAGCATTTATACTGAAACAAATTGTCTAATGGTTGCGAAGATAACATTTCGGTCGCGTGCCAGAAGTAACCCATTCACTGATGTCTGCCTGAGTCTGCAGACAGCCTTAAACAGTAGCTCTGAGAGAAGTATGAACCGCCCCAGTAATCTCAATGGGATGTTGACTCTGAAGCCTGATGATAATTTAAATGTGAAAACTGCTGAATATTTCACTACTGATCACACAAGAGAGAAGAGGAAAGATCATATTATGGAGATGTGCACAATCTTACTGTGAGTGGGTCTCATTTTGGTGTATCGATTGGGTGGAGATTGGGTTGTGGGCTAAGCATGGGAGATTATCACCGCTTATATATTTTCACTGGTCTGACCCTAGCCCCAAATGCATCTCTGTAAAAGAAAGAGGACTATTTTGAGTAACTCTTAGAGGCTCAGAAACTATGTAATTCCAATCTTTTCCCGACTGGCATTTTAAATTACAAAGTGTTTGTATGTTTGTTTTTTTCAACATTAAAAACAAACAAACAAAAACAAAACCAGGAAAAAAAAAACAAGAAAAAGGAAAAATATTTAGGACTGTCCCTCAGAGACATAGTCATGACTTGCACACACTAATGGAGCCTCTGTATATTTCTTTAGCTTCTGATGCGGCCCCAGTTCTCCTGCATCCATATGCAGCTCCAAATTTTTTAGGAGAGAGCGTTTGGTGAATGCGTTTGGATTTGATGTCACCTGTGTGGTTGTTATGTGCATCCATGTCTATGTCCACTTGTGAATAAATGATAGAGAGAAAGCTAAGTCCGAGAAATGAGCACTGCATTTTTTCCTTCCCATGATGAGCTCAAACCAAAGCCCTTGTGGTCAGTGATCATCCAGTCCCTGGGAGATCCCTGATGCCCTGTTCCCTTCCCCTTTTCCCCTGGTTTGCCTGCCTGTCCCTGCCCTCAGAGGGTGCAGTCCTGGAGGGGAGCTGACCTCTCAGTCTCCTTCCAGTCGGGCTCTGTGTTCGGCATGGTGCCAGCGCAAATGTTCAGTGATCCATTTTGCTAAGTAGGTGAACTCCTGCAGTTTGTTCTAGGTGTCGACTTTTTAGGAATGAGTGCTTGACTTCATTCCTAGAGAAAGGAGGGGTCTCAAGCCCATTTGGTATACTAGGAGTTTTGCCATTGATTCAGGGAGCTCTGGATCAAGCCAGTCAATGAATTTCAGTAATCAAGGCTGGAAGTCATCAGTGCACATCTATCGGCTGCCTAATTATCCTCTGTGAGGTCCTAGAGTGTGAGATATTTCTAGTGGCCTGGAAGAGCTAGTAAATTTCACAGAGATTAAGGTAAATTTTAAGGTTAGTTGAAATTGATTTTTGTTCTGAATGAGCTGCACTACTTAGACTGAGGGAATACCCCTGTACGTATGTACTTAATGCTGCTTTGAATTAAGCTTTGCAGTTCAGCAGAAATATGTATTTTCAACACAGGTGATTTATTGGGTCACCTAGGATTTCTCCTCTTTTTTAACTTCTGTGCATTTAAATTCTCAATTATAACAAACAAACCTGTTTAATTGAGTTCTCTGGGAAGAGAGATTTAAGAAGGAAAAGGGACAGAGGTAAGAGGAGCTATGCTATATTATAATAAATACATCAGGCTGCCTTCTCTTCTCACCCACAAAAGTATAATTCCATCAGAATAGATGGAATTGCTTCTTTGTAGGTAAGGAGATAATTAATCCCTCCGTCGGCATTGTAATTTAAAATTGCCTGGTGTACTCCTTTTTGTGTGATGTCAATGAGTCACCAGTGCTTGGGGTTTTTTCTCTGTATGTTCAGCTTTTCTATGCTACAATTTACATTATAAAGGCAAAAAGGAACCTGAGATGTTTCTAGCCCTTCCTTAAACCCTGAGAGGATGACAAAGATGGCAACCTGATCCCTCAGAGCCTCCCATGTTGACATCCAAATTTAGTTCTCTTTGCGGAGTTGAAGAACTGGCATCATTCCAGGCATTTGAGATCATGCAGTTTGCTTTTATTCAGCTGTTGCTAGTCTAACCCACCTAGCTCCAAGCTTGGCTTTTCCTGAAAATCTACCAGTGGCGCTTTGAGTTTTGTTGTTTGGATCCAGGGTTTGAAGGTAGCTGTGGTGTAAGGGTCTGCCTCGGTTTGGCTTCGCCCACCTGGCTTCAGGCGGTGGGGGAGTTCGCTGGTGACATTCAGGACACCATCAGCCAAGAGCCAGCTCTAGTTAACTGTGCCTTGTGCTCCCCGAGCAGTGCTGATCACCCTGTGAAACTTCAGCCCAGCACAAATGGCGATGGTGAGTGGTGCCTCTTGTTTTTCTCATTCCCCAGGATGACAAGGAGATCGACCTGGAGCACCTCCACAGGCGCGTGAACAGCCTCTGCACAGACGACGACAGTCCCCATAAACAGTTCTCCACCTCGTCGATTGACTTGACCCCACTGGACATTGACACTTTACCCACACGTCAGGCACTGGAGCAAATCAGTGACTTCAGGAACACTCACATCACCACAACCACCTTCATACCAGAGCAGATCCAGACTCTGAGCCGCACGCTGTCTGCTAAAGCCGCCTCGGGATTCTCCTTCGGCAGTGTGCCCGAGCACCGAACTGGCCCTTTCAGGCACAGGGCACCCAACGGGGGCTTTTTCAGAAGCCCCATCAAAACAATGTCATCCATCCCTTACCAACCAACTCCTACCCTGGGCCTGAATATCGGTAGTGATCCAGACCGAGGCACCTCCATCTGAGCATCAGAACAAGTTTCTTCACTGTTTCTTATTTAGGACTCCCTTTGCAAGGAGCAGCTGTAATATTGTGGGACTAACATGGATGTAACCTTTCTTCTTTTCCTTATTTTTTGGTTTTGAGGGTTGTGGTTTGGGTTTGGGGTTTTTTTTTTAATTTGTTTGGGGGTTATTTTCTGTTCAGGGGTTGTTTTTGGGGTTTTTTCTTTATTTTATTTAAGAATCAGAATTATTAGTAGCAACTCTTCCTCCTCCTCTTCTCTGCTTTCTCAGTCCAGTCTCTTCTGCCTCCCCTTATTCTCTGTACTACTTGAATCACTTATTCTTCAGTTTATCACCACGTTAGGTTTTGGTTACTTCAAGCTTTTCATATACTTTAAATATAGGAAACAAGCAGTGATTCATGCATAGGAAAACCCTGAGGATTACTTTACAGAAGGGCATTCGCTCCTCCTCCCCCACCGCCTTTTTTTACTATAATTGCAATAACTTAAGTATTTTTCATGTACTCTGCTGCATCCAGTCAGCGCTCCACTGCTGTGTGTCCTTTTAACTGTGGACCAAAGGCAAACCCTGCGGTTTAAGAAATGGAAAATTTAAAAAAAAAAAAAGGCAAAAAGACAAAAAACATTAAAAAAAAAAAAAAAGGAAAACAAATGAAGTTCAAAGATCATTCAGGCCCCATAATATAAGAATGCAATTTTGTAGGATTACAAAAAGCCATTACTATGCCAGTAAAGACTACAGTTAAATCTACTTTTGCACTGCAACAGTGCATATGACCTTTATGTGATTGTACAGTGTTAAAAGTTTTTCTTATGTACAGTAAACTGTATCATATGGCAGAAGCCTCTGTTGTGTTAAATAAATTAGTATCTCATATATATATATATACATATATACGCACAGGTATGTGTATATATATATACATGTATATATAGCTATAAAATGACAGCCGTTGCTATTGCAATTCATTTAATAAAGCTTTAGTAAAAATGTGTTGTATACAGGAGAGATGTACAGTGCAGGGTGTCTTTTCATTTAGAAAAGACAGGTTGCTTTAATGTTATTCTGACTTGCATCGTTTGCCAACAGAGCATATTTTATACTTTTCTATTAGAGCATCCAGGGCAATTTAACATTTGTACCTAGATGTAACTCCTTTGGTTAGGTTTTGCATTGGCTTTTGAGCATTCTATAAGGCTAATCTTGATAATTTTCCTTTTAATTAATTAGACAAATGGAACTGTCTCTTAGGTATACCATGTTCATGAACAACTAATATAGCTCTAGAGCAGTTAAACATGGATCAAAGGTCAATAAATCCTTTTCCAAGTCAGTACAGTTGATCAATAAAATAATGGCGTTAACAGAGAAAATTAAAAAGCCCTCAAGACACACAGATGTGGCCTTAATTATAATCACGTATTGGTCTAAGGGGAAAAAATATGAACAGGCACTCAGTTTAATCCTTTCTATGTTAAGTTAGATTTAGAGGAGCTATGTATTTTTTACATTAGTGCCAACTGTATAGAGCAAGATAAAGAACAGCAGTGAGAGCAAAACCAGTGCCCTCTTTGGCACCAGCTTTTTCAAGTAACACCGTTACCTGTTAGAAACATAGGAAGAGCTTTCAATTTGTAATCCTTAAACTAAAAATGCGGTTAAGTAGAAAGCAAGCAGTTTATCCTGTGAGTTTTTTGGTTTGGTTTTCTTTTTAATGCAGCCATACACTTACTTTAATCTAACTCATTCTTTGGCTAAGATTAATAGGAATCAGCGTATGTGATTTGCTTTAGGATAAAATAAAAGGTATATTCTTCAGATCTATTCTATTTTGATGCTAATTCTGTTCTGGGGGAGCATCTTGTACTGTCACTGTTTTTTGTACTAAATCTTCAAATATTGTCTACTGTGTAAGGCAGAACGAATTCTTATCGTGCAAAAGGCCATTTTGTTTCCAGGGTAGCAAGTGTCTAAAAGCATGCACAACTTGCTTCCCCCTTGTAACATTCATGAACTCATCCACACTTCTGAGTAAAAGAAAAAAAAAAAAAAAGAAAAAAAAGAAAAAAAAAAGAAAATTTCTTTCCAACAAGCTACATAGGGACATACCAGATGTTGCAGTGATTTTAGCTATTAAAAAAACCTGTTAACCATGTACGATATTTAAAATAGGCCTATTTTGATGTGTTGCCTATTATACA
Organism: Aphelocoma coerulescens; assembly: GCF_041296385.1. Taxonomy (NCBI): domain Eukaryota; kingdom Metazoa; phylum Chordata; class Aves; order Passeriformes; family Corvidae; genus Aphelocoma; species Aphelocoma coerulescens. The sequence continues at coordinate 23,365,923 of NC_091017.1, forward strand.
GATACACAAAACACTTTTTGGAGGCCTCAGTTACAAGTGGCAGAGCTTTCTGTGTATAATTTGTCTAAATAATTTGTCTAATAAAATTGTTTTCTAAACTTGTGTTTCCTCCTGTTCAATTGCTGAGTGCAGGGGGATTTTCAGCCTATGACAAGGTAATGTACTCATGGTTTTGCTGCACTACTACTGGAGGGTTTTAGCCCATGGAGATGGCATGAGCTCCTCAGGCTGCTCTGACTCAGCTCAGTGAACAGCATCTTAGGAAAACACCAGTGTTTACCATGTTTATCAATGTCAGGCTTAGATTTCAGAGAGCATTTACGAGCAGCATTTTGGAGGATGAGTTTAGAGTTCCTTAGTACTGACATGTGTGGGACATGATTTTTAGAAATACTGCATCCCATTTTCATCTGTTTTAATATAATGTAGGAATATTCTTGGAGTACGGCCTTTATTTTTATAGAATCACACTTTGCCATCTTTATTTGCACAGAGGTTAATTTTCCTTGATACCGGACATACACTGCCTAAAACAAAATTTTTAGTGTGAGAGGAGGTAGCCCATATTTCATACATGATGGCTTTCTCAATTTTTAAATTTCAATAACATTTTAAACTTAATAACCTTGTCATTAGCAAGCTGTGCAGAATGTACTGCAATAACATCAGCCATGACAATTTAACTTGCAGCAGCCAAAATTTGTCTGCTGGCTTTTTACATTCAGTGTATTTTATTCACTTAGTATTTCTGACCTCTTACAATTTTCTATTAAGCTTAGCAGGCATTCAGGGGATCATTCACCTAAACAGAGGCACTGTGTTCCTGTCCCACTCACAGACACGCCTCTCTAGAGCCAGGTAGTTTTGCAGGTATGACATATGTACTCTCTATAATGGGCTACATCATGGTGAACCCTATGTGACACTTCCCTTTCTTTACAACAAATTCCAGGGAAGTAATAGTGTTAAGGACTGTCAAGTGTTTCTGCTGCAGTAGCTCCACTGGAGATACAAGCCAGCTGTTTATAAAGATGAGTTGTTTACATGGTATCTGCAGTTATATGACCTCTTTGAGATACCAGCTACAAACAAAAAGGGAGCAGTGGAAGAAAACATGTTTATCTGATTTCAAAGAATCTTCTAGTAAGATGTTTCTATTGACCAACAGTGAAATACCTGGAGATAAATAGTTTTGCTGAGCCAACCAAGTGAATGATTGCAGCCCTGAGTGACACAGCTGCAGCACAACCAGTGCCAAAGTCTCTTTTGTTTCCCTCTTGTCTTCACCAAAAAAAAAGGGCTAGGATCATTTCCCTAAACAAATCAGATTTTTCAGAGTATCTTTTTCTTTCCTACTTACATAGGATGCTATGAAGTGATGAGAACATAAAGCTGCCTTTCTGCCAACACTCACTGGGTCAGTGCAGCTTGCTAGAGGCTAATGCCCCAAAAAGTTTAATTTCTCAACTCTGCACAAAGTGATGACACAAAAAGTAAATGAGCTTCCTTTGTGCATGCTCGTGGCTGTAGCTAATGAAAAAAGTCTCCAAAACAGAAAAGGCATCACACCAACACAGCCCTGCTTTAACCATTTTTCTCTCGGTACTAATTAATGCTTCCTCTTCACTCTGCAGAGCTGTTTTGAAATAAATGTCAAAACCAAGTATCTCCCCCTTTATCTGTCACAGACAAAATTTTTGATAAACACTGGGACATGAACATGTATCCACGTGTCACATCAACAGCAGTGGGCAACTGTGAAGACATCATCACAATCTTATCAGCTTGTCATGTCTCACCCAAGGCATTATTCATGAGGTCAGAAATAGAGGCCTCCAAAAGAAGGTCAGAGCAGAGGAAGTGATTCATAGCTCAGCAAAATCCTAAACATAAAAATTGTACCAATGCCCCAAAATTGCAGGAACCAAGGACATAATTTAGAAAGAAAATACTTTGCAGGAGGTGTAGTTATAAAAATAAATTTACTACCTGTCGAGACTTACAAAATCTGTGCTCCCCCCCAGTCCCATTCGTCACAGTGGTGCGATATTTTGTGTGTACTACAGAATCTATTTCTGCAAGATATGTTAGAAGAAAAAAAAAAATCATTACAGCTGGAAAACTGAACTGTCAAGTCATTGACTACTGTACTCCAGGTCACACAGGAAACTTGAGGCAGAAGGAAGAATTCAGCATCTCAGAACCAGTTCCCTGCTGTAAGGGGAAAAAACAAATCTTTCTGGGATCAGTAACTGCCATGCCAGTGGAAAAAGAAAGCCACCTGAAGCCCAGCAAGCACACAACACCCCTCCACCATGATATCACAGCTCAGTGCTTCTGTAGCTAATTATTCCTACCAGCACTAATAAGGCAAATATTTCTTTCAGTGCAAGATAATTTTTTCCCTTTCTTAAAAAAAAGTAAATGCTTGTGTCCCATTCTTTGTTCTAAGGGGGTGACGCACCAACACAAGATGGGATAAGGGACCACGTCACAGTCCCAAAACAAAAGCTAACAAGAACTTTATTTGCAAATCTAGCTATCATCAGTTATAAGACTGACCCTGCAAATGAAAATAAAGAATTAAAAGGCAAACCCATAATTAATAAAAGGTTTGGGGGGCACATGAGACAATCATCCAGCTCCTGAAGTAACAACCCAGCTGCAGGTGCTTTCCTAGGTTGCTCTCCTGGCCCCTGCAGCAGCTGATGTGGCAGTAAAGTAAATGAGAGCTGTTTGGGGTTTGTGTGGCCAGATTTTGGCAGTGGAGGGGCTACAAGGATGGCTTCTGTGAGAAGCTGCCAGAAGTTTCCTCCATGTCTGAGAGACCCCAGCCAGCTCCACAAGACAACTAGATGATGTTAGTGCCTCAGGGAAAACAGAATTAATAACGGGGAAATGTTACTGCCCAGGAGCAATTGCCACTGGGAGAGAGGGTGAGAGTACATGAGACAAACAGCCCTGCAGAGCCCCAGCCAGTGCAGAAGGAGGGGGAGGAGGTGCTCCAGGCACCAGAGTACAGATTCCCCTGCAGCCCATGGAGGTCCAAGGTGGAGCAGAGATGCACCTGCAGCCCGTGGAGGACAGCACAGCAGAGCAGGTGCATGTCCAAAGGAATGCTGTGGGAAGCACATGCTGGAGCAGACTCCTGGCAGGTTCTGCCAGGAGAGAGGAGCCATGGAGAGAAGAGCCCACGCTGGAGCAGGTTTGCTGGCGGGATTTGTGACACTGTGGGGCACGCACACAGGAGCAGTCTGTTCCTGGGGGACTGCACACCGTGGAAGGGACACATGCGGGAGCAGTTCATGAGGAACTGTCCCTTGTGGGAGGGACCCTACACTGAAGTATGGGAAGAGTGCGAGGAGCCCTCCACTGAGGAGGAAGGAGTAGCAGAAAAAATGTGTGATGAACTGCCCCCAGCCCCTACTCCTGGTCTCTCTGGGGTACTGAGGGGCAGGAAGGTAGAGAAAATCAGGAGTAAAGTTAAGCCCAGGAATAAAGGAGGGGAGGAGGGAAAGCATTTTAAGACCTGGGCTTATTTCTCATTACCCTAGTTTGATCTAATTGGTAATAAATCATATTTATCTTCCCCTGAGTCAAGTCTGTTTTGCCAACAATGGTAATGGGTGAGTGATTTTCCCTGTCCTTATCCCAACCCCTGAGCCTTTCATTATGTTTGCTCTCCCCTGTCCAGCTGAGGAAGCAGAGTGATGGAGCAGCTTTGGTGGGCACCTGGCACCCAGCCAGGGTCAGCCCACCACAGAGCTCAGGTACAGCCTCTGCCAAGGTGTAGCAGGCAGGTTTGCTTTCACAGATGTCCCACAGATGCCTCGTGTTACAGCCCCCCAGGTGAGTGCTCAGTGCTGGGCTCTCTGCCACTGCTCTCCCTGCTTCAGCTGTTCCTGTGCCACCTCCACATCTGTTGGGACCCCAGCACCAGGGCTCTGGTAGGCTATGGAGAATGGGAGGAGAAAGGAAACAGGGATTTATTTCATGGCAAAGATCTCACAAGACACACACACACACATAATTTGAGGGTTCACACCTGGTTGCCCAGAAGGTCAGCTGAGCTTTGCCTGACTTTTCCCTCCTTGTGGGGCTGCAGCAGCAGCTTTGCTACACAGGGTGCATTATCCCAGTTCCCCATAACTGGGATGGAAACATCATACCCTCTTTCTAAGTATAGGAAAATGCTCCACATGAATCTAATTTTTGTTGCCACGCGAAGAAAGACTCACAGGTGTCACTTACTCCCCTTGATTGCAGAGAGACCCTCTTTTCCCACTCAGCACAGTCAGAAGCAGCTAGAAGATCCTTGTGCAAGCATTTTTCCTGGGAGTGTGAAGGTGGTAAATATTACACAACTGCTAGAAATTGAAAAGCACAGTTGGAAAAATTAAGAAAAAAAAACACTTTTTTGTGGGTTGTTTGTGTTACATTTGCTGCACTCTGCCAGTCTAGATCGTGTCCCTGTCAAATGCCAGGAGAAAAAAGAAGGAGGAGCGGGCAGCTCTGTGAGTGTATTGTAGCCCTGCCACCGCTGGTAAGTTTGCCTTTCTCCCCCACTGGCCAGGGACATGCTTCTTCACACACACAGTGGGGAGGTCTTGTTTGGTTTTGAATATTCCCTGGATATGAATATTCACTGGGGACCACATTAAGAGTAATCACAGCTGACCCATGTTGTTACTAATTAATTCTTTTGCTTACACATGGGGGAACAGGAGAAAGAAAGCAAATACTGTGAACAAAGCTAATAATGTGGTTACTTGCTACTCCTTCTATCTGACACATTTTTAAGGAATAGTCTCTGCGGCATGACGGCTAACACAGCAAGAAATTGATGTAGTGTAACAGGAAAGTGTGTTACTCTATGAAATAGTGCTCAGGCAACCCTGGAATGGTTTGTCTTGCTCTAACTTTTACCCACCTTTCTGAATCGTATCTGCTCTTGCTTGGGTTGGTTTTATGTCTCCCGAGGTTTAGGAGACTGCAGATGAAGTTTTCTTACCTCCTCCCCACCAACAAAACAGAATTCTGTGAACCCCTTTATATGCTTCAGAAGTTATCCTGTCAGCCTATCTATACAATACAGAAAGTATAGCTGATATGGGACACAGGGAACTTTGTTTTCCTAACATCAAGATAAAAGATATGTAGAAGTAGAGGGGATACACCTGGAAAACTGACTTTTGAAAGACACATTTTTGTCTTCAGTAAATATCACTGTGGTCTTTACTTTTTAAGACTTTCTACATCGTCTGACATGTAGGTCTATCCATGTGTATATTAAGTCTGCTGTGTCTTATATGAGTTGTTTGAAAAGGGAAAACATACCCATAAATATTCCTCAACATTTATTCCATAAGTATTGACAGATAGAAGCAGCGTTTCTTTCCAAAACTTACACCCAGTGGATTAGCATCACAGACAGAAGGTTATTATCCACGGCACACAGTAATTTGCTGCAGTGCATAAATAGAAGTTAACTTGGAGCAGAGACATGAGTTTCTATTTCAAGGGGTGAAGCCATGTGAGAAACTGGCAGGGTGTGGTGCGTCTGCATGCAGATCTCCATCCATTGCCACAGGCTTCTTCCTGAGTTAATGGTGGGCACCTGCAAAAGAAAGGGAAAGGGAAAGGAAAGCTGGGGGGAGAAGAACACTGTTGTCCCGGGTTAGAAGAGCAGAAGGGCCGCGATGAAGGAGCGGCGGGCCCGGGCGGGTTTAGCGCCGGGCCCGGCCCGGCCCTGCCCGGCGCCGCCCGGGTGGTGGCGCTGCGGCACCGCCTCCGGCTCCCTCACGGCGGCGGCTCCCGGGCCGCGCTCCGCGCTGCCGGTGCCTCGACGGGGCGGGCGCCCGGGGGCGGCCAGAGGCGGGGGGCTCTTGTCCCCGAAAAGCCTTGCGGCTCCCCCCCCCCTTCCCCCCCGCCAAGCGCTCGCCATCCCCCCTCCGCCGGGGCCGCCGTTTCGGGGCAGCGGAGGGGGGAGCGCGGAGCCGTGCGCGGCCGCGGTGGTCACGCGGCGGCCGGGGGAGCGCCATTTCCCGGGAAACGGGGCGGGCCGCGCCGCTATGCCGCCGGGATAATGGCGGGGGCCAGCGCCGTGTCACCTCTTGTGTGCGCTTTCCAAAGAGGAGCCCGGGCGTGGCGAATGGGACACAGACCGCCATTGTGCCGGCGACACTTTAATCGCCCACACCTACAATATTCAACCTGCTGCCGGCAGCGGGGCAGCACCGGGGCGCACACCCCACCCGAGGGGACCGGGTGGTGGCCTCGCCGCCGTGTCACCAGGGCGAGGCTTCTGGGGGCACCTTCCGTGGCGTGGTGTGGGCTCGGCCAGCCCGGCTGGCTAGCGGTGCTCGCCGAACACCAGCAGAGCAGGAGCCCCGAGCTGGGGGGACCCGACTCGCTGGGAGAGGTAGGAGAGAAATGCCCTCGAGTCCATCCCAGGCGGCTGTGCAGGGCACTCAAGGACCCGCGGGGACACCAGGGTTTTGTTCAGCAAAGCAGCTTCGGCTGGGCATTGCTTGTGTGCTGCCTTCCCATGGACGTTACCTCGTGCTCTCACAGGGGTGTGAAGCCACAGAGGCCTATGGCAGAGAGAACTCCTCCTAGCGTGGATGCAACACCTGTGCTGAAGCAAGAGGTGGGGTTTTCTGCCGCATGAACCTGGCAGGGTGAGGTGCTGGTTCCTCCTGCCATAGCTCCCTCCAGAGCTGAGCCACTCGGGCTCTCACTGAGCTCATCTGTGGCCCCTGTCACATGAGGGCCACACACTCGGGCCTCTGCAGACTGTGGGTTCCTGATGAAAGCTCTCAAGCGCCTGGCCTCAGCAGGCCATCAGCTGTGTCTAGCCTAAACTTCTGCCTCAACAGAGCTTTTGCTCACTGCAGATGAACACTAGATTTCACCCTTCGGGATTTCTAGAACTTTCATGGAGGTCAAATCATCCTGCACGCCTGAAGAATAGAAATACTAACAAGTCTCTCTCCCTCTCCAGACCAATCAGCTCTGCAACTCAGGGGTGTGCCAGAGGTCTTGCTGCAGTCAGGGTTTTGCAAGCTTACTGCTACAGGAGAGCTTCTTCCCAAGAGCTACAGGACTGCAGCTGAGTATTGCTGCTTGAACAAAACCAATGAGGACACTGTCACAGGCACTGCAAACAACGCTCTGCTGAAGCTGTCTGATGTCTAATAGACTGGGAAGAGTTTTCTCATTTTCTTTGCACGCCTCAGAATTTTGAGGTGCCCCTAAAGCTTAATCCTCTTTAATACTTAATTTTTGTGTATTTCTTTCTCTCTTAACCCCATGAAGGGAATGAAGAAAAAAATGGTTCTACTTCTTTAACAAGTAGAAATTCTTAAGACATCCTAATTTACAAGGTAGTGGACCAGCTGAAGATGTCTTCAGAAAGGTTTCTTTTCACAGCCTTTCACAGGGGTAGCTCCTGAAAGCTCTGTTTGTGCTGTGTTGTGTTGGAAATGGATTGTTCCTAGAAGCCCTGTGCTCTTTGCTGTCAGGGATTAAATGAGAGGATTTCCAATGAATGGCAAGGTACTCCTTTTTCTTGGCTGGCAAGGGTTTCTTGGGGAAATACTCTGCTCTCGGGGATTGATGTGAGCTGCTGATCAGCACCAGACTGGGTCCATTCACTTGATTTTCTCCTCTTAGAGGAACCACTGTTCTCCATATTGTTTTGGCTTCTGTGACTGTATATATTTACTCTTTACATTTTAGAGACCTTCCCTCCTCAGGAGATCTGCAAAGGTTCAGGTTCCAGGCTGGCATTTCCACAGCTAAGAAACCTCCTTCGGGGACTGGGCTGCCTGATTGCCAAGAGCTTTGTGGGTGATGGATGTGAGAACAGCAGACTGAAGGCCCAGTACAACTGAAGCAGCCCCCTACACTCACAGGTTACTGCTCAAGTAATGCTGCTGTTGAGAGGCAAGGCAGATTGTTTCAAATGTTGATTTTTTTTTTCTTTTTTTCTCTTGCTTACATGTCAACTGTTATTTTTTCTCTCACTTGTTCACTTTTGTGTTACTACTGTGCCACAGAGAGCCTGCAAGCTAAATTTTTCATTTATACACCAAGCCTATGACTAGAATGTTTTCCCAGAGCAAACCTTTGTAACTGTACTTTGTGTAGTGGCTAAAGTGACAGTGAAAAAGGGAATGCTGAGGTGATCAGTTAAAAATAGTAAATCTAGTCCCAGCAAAGTTGGAGTACTTATACTTCCTGGGCTCTTGTGCAAGAGAACTTGAGAGCAAGAGGAGGTGACCAGATGTGATTTGAAGGAAATATATTGTTTCTGTGGATGGATTGATGTTAATTCTTTGATCTTAAACTAAATGAAGTATCAATCATGTGCTGTAAAACTGTTGATCACGGTGGTATTTTCTTGCTTAAGTGATTTATGTTAGTAAAACACATCAACTAGCAGCCTAATGAAAGCATGTTAGAAAACACTTGTTCACACAGCAGAGATGGTCATTAGTGTTCTCTTACTGCTCATTTCAGGAGTAATTAAAACGACGGACCTGTGGGTGGTGCCTGTGAGCATGCACAGGCCCTGCAGAATTGTTCGGGCTGCAAAGGATGAACAAGCTACACCTGGAATAACATCATTGTTCGAAGTGTCCCATAGCTGAGAAGTTCCTCAGTTGTCCAAGACTTTGGTGAGACTGAAGGCATTTAGCAATTTTAGTGCAACCTCCTTGCCAAGCTGAGTGTAAAACAAAAAAGTGTTTAAAACTAAATGACTAAGGGAAAATTATGATGAGTGATGTTTCCTTGAATATGAAGCTTTTTATTTTTAAAATATGAGCATGAATTAATGTCTCGGTAACAGCTGTAGCCGTTTAAATAAATGGGCAAAATGTATGTAGGTACAAATTCTATAGAAAAGATTTCCAACTATATCACCAAGCTGAATTCATTATGCCTTACAATGGCCCCAGGAGGTAGGCAAGTATTGTTATACCAATGCTTTGCATTTCTCTTGGAGGCAGTGGAGGTACTTGCACTGGAATTAACTGTATACAGCTGCAAGTGTCCACAGGGTTAGCGCCAGAGCAGATCTTTATGGAGGTAAATGTCACCAAGAAATGGGAATTAGTTTTACAAACCCTCCAAGAGCTGAAACAAATGACATTGGGTAAGTGTAAAAATCTGCCCAGGAAGATTGCTCTGCAGAAATGAGAGCACATCTGCTTTGGCAGCAGCATGGTCCTGATTGTCCTGAGAGGAAAGGGGCAGGTTTCAGAAATGTGATTTCCCACGTTTCCAAATGCAGGGCTTTTGCATTCCCTGCAGTCATCACTTCTAATGTGTATTTTAAACCCATTTGCACTGGTCATAGGAGGAGCCTAAGAAACATTTGCTGCTGGACCTTCTTCTGCTTTAAGCAATCTTGCTCTGAATAATGTAAGTATGAACACTTTATTTGGGTGAATAGTCTGATGATGCAGTCCATGAGACTGAAAATAATTCAGCTGTACATTGTCTTTTTGTGTGTGTTGTTGCTCACTGTACTAGCTTCTAGATGGGGTTTGCCATTCCAGGGTGCAGGTCAGCCACCAGGAGGGCAGAAATCCGCCTTCCCTCCTCTTGCAGGAGGCCTGGGCAGGTTGCAGTTGAGATTCACTGAGGATTACCTGATCTCAGTGAGCAAGACTCACACCTTGGTCTCTATCCACCTGTGGGTTTTACTGCCTGAAGACCAGGGGAGGTACAAAGAGGGCTATGTGTCCCCCCTATGCACTTTTGAAAAGGAAAGGAGGAAATGGGAGAACATGTGGGAAAAGTGGGGAAGGGGAAGAGAAGGAGTAAAATACTTTCTGACCAGTGGCAGAGAAGCCATCTCATCTTGAAATGGAATTGAATGCAGAGTTAGACTGTTGAGTACAGTTAAACTGAGGATTGACCCATGTGCTTTGTGTGCTTTCAAAATGTCTCTGGCTGTAATGATAGAGGAGGCTTTTTGCAAGTGTGCTCTCCCCCCTTTTATAGCACATTTTCTGTAACACTAATATGTGCTTGACCTCGAGTTGCTGCCTTGGCCCTTAACCAGGCTGAGGGGGGAGGAAAGGAGGATGGGGGAAAATATGCATAAAGATACGGGGGTAAGTTCAGTTTGTTTTCCTCTGAAAGCTTTGACACTTGCTTAGAGCAGATTCATTTTCAGGGCTTCCTACATTCCTGCTATTGTACAGTAAGTGTTTCAGACCGGTGTGCCTGTGTTTCCGACTCCTGTGAAGTCCCCTTTGCTGCAGGGCGTGCCTCGAACCGCTTCAAAAGAACCAACTTCTACAAAAGAAAAAAAGAAACTCAAGTAGGCTTGAACATACAAAGAGAGGGAGAAGGGAAAGTGAAAAGGGCTGGGCAGTGTTGAATACAAAATGAGTTCAGCCAGCCCCAGGAGTTCTTCATCACTTACATTTATCTTATTCTGGGAGAGCAGAGCTAAACCCAGTGCTGACATAAACCACCCTTTGCCTTTGACTTTGACTTTGACTCTGAGTGTGTGCACACACAGCAGCTACAGGCATACAGAGAGTACTGGATTTCAGTGAAACATTTTTCCTCCTCTGAGCAGTGGTGCTGGTGGGGAAAATGGCTTTTTGTGTGTGTCCTTTCAAAGGCAAACTGTGGAGTGAGTCTCAGATGCCTCCAGTTTCAAAGCATGCATGCGCTCACAAAACACGCGCTTGAAAAATAAGCAGCTGTTAGTGTTTCCCAGCCGGGAAGTTTTCCCGTCCAAGGAGCACGCTGAGGTGTTAGGCTGATCTCCCCAGTGCTCCATACAGTTACTGAGGTACTGCTAAGGGAAGTCCCCAGCACCAGACAGCAGCCCTCGGCTATCCAGAGGCCTGGGCATCAGCCACCTTGCATCCACATGTGAGGCTAATGGGATGCTGCTCCCCTCTGTGCCCAGAGTCCAGTGGGTGGTTTGTGGGACAGAGGATTGCACCTGCTGTCAAGGAGGCCCAACAGCCACACAGCCCACCAGCCTGGAGGGAGGTGTTTGAGACTTCAGCACTGCACCAGCCTGGCTCTCCCCATGCTGGGAGCTTGCTAAGCTTCTGGAAAAGCGTGTCAGTGGCTGCTGCTTAGCAAAGCTCATGCTCATTTCCAAGCTTTGGCCCGCGGTCCTCGCAAGGAACAGCTCACAGCTGTGGCACCCGGCGCCCAAACGGAGAACACGGAGGCTTAACCCTGGGGAGGAGAGCGCAGCAGGGCTGCTGGCAAAGCACACCTGTGCCACGGGGATCCATGGAGAGAGCACGTGGTGCCTGCAGACTGAAGAAGGCGGGGGCTGAGACTTTAGCCGGCAAACAGCACCATGCAGCCCAGTGCAGAGGACTTTTCCTCCTCTTAGTGATGGAAGCATTTATTGAAGCGGGGGGGGGGGGGGGGGGGGCGGTGTTAAACAATAGCAGGGTATAAAAGTTGTTACCAGATACAAATAGATGGTCTGGCAACTATACAGAAACAAGGTATTAACTTCTTCTCCTTGCCACCTTTCTTACCGAGTAAACACTTTCATTTTGGCCAGAAATTGACAACTTGTTTTGGGGGAATCCAGCAGCTTTTGCCTTTGGAGCATAATTGCCGGGGAAAAAAAGAACAGTGGAGGTTTCCCTCAGTTTGATTTTAAAGAAAGCAAACCATCAGCATCGTGTTTCCTCAATACCATCCAGTTGTTTGTGGAAGGTGAGCCCCAGGAGCCTGCCTTGCAACAAGCGTTCCCAGCCAGCTTCCTAAACTTGTGAGGCTGCTCATTCCATGTCACTGCCGCTCTGCTTTGAGCTGCTGGGCTCCCTCGCTCCCTCCTTGGCTTGCGAGTTATTCACTTTTGAAAAAACATATCTACCTCATACTGTGCCCATCACTTTGTTCTCCACACGCCTATTCACACGGGCAAACCTCCACTTCTCCTCTCCAGGCAGGCGGCGGTGGCGGGAGGGGAGGCAGCGCGGAAGGGAAGTTAAGATGCGTGCACGGAGCTATTTCCCTCTCCACCACCTTTGGCCAGCTATTGTTGGCCCAACAAAAGGACTCGCTCGCGGGGGATCGGGACCCTGCCGAAAACGTGGCAGCTCCGGGGGCAGTGTGCTGTCCCGGCTCAAACGCCACCGCTTCTCACCTACTCGGTCCTGCGTGGGCTTCCCGCGTGTCCCCGGCATTAATCGCTCTAAAACCGAGGGCATTCCCTCGGCGGCTCCGCAGCCGAACCCCCGCACAGCGGCGCCGCGCTCCCTGCACCGCCGCCCGCACGGGCTCGGGCGGGCAGCGCTCCGAACCGACAGCCCGGGCAGGGTCGCTGCGGCCGCAGTGAGAGCCGGACGCACCGACGGCTACTCGCGCCCGGCGCGGGGAGGCCACGGCGGGCAATTACCGGAGCCTCCGAGGTTTGGCCAGCGGCGGCTATATGGAAAAGCATGTTTCCCCAGGCGGGCGCGACGGAGCGTCCTCACAGAATGCGGCGGCGGGGACGGCGCGGTGCCACGGGGTGTCGGTTCCTTCTGTCGGCAGAGCCGCCCGCCGCTGCGCGGTGCGGGGCGCCGCGCCGTCGGGGCTCTTCCCGACACCCCGCGTTCGGCAGGCCCGCTGCCCGGTGCGGGGCTCTCCCCGGCCCCCCGTTCGGCAGGCCCGCTGCCCGGTGCGGGGCTCTCCCCGGCCCCCCGTTCGGCAGGCCCGCTGCTGCCCGGCGCGGGGCGGACGCGCCGTCGGGGCGCTCCCGGGCACCCCCACCCAGTTCCGCCCCGCCGCGCGCGGGGAGCCCGCCCGGCGCGCGCCTGCCCGGGGCGGGGCGGGGCGGGGCCGCGCGTGCCGCCGGCCCGGGCTCACCCCTCCCGCCCCCCCCCCCCCCCCCCCGCCCGCCGCCTCCGCTCCCCCCGCGCGCCATTGGCTCCCCGCACGCGCCGGCCCCGCGCTCGCGCGCGCCATTGGCCGCGCCGACACGCGACCGGCGCGAGTGGAGGGCGTGCGGCGGGAGGGGTGGGGCGCGAGGGAGGGGAGGGGGGGGAGGGGGCCGCGGGGGCGGGGGGGACCCCGGCGCGTGCCGCTCCTTAAAGGGGGGCGCGGGCCCGGCCGACACCGGAGCCGTCGGGGCGCCACGCGCGAGGCGGGGGCTGCGCGCGGCCCCATGGGCGCGCGGCGATAGAGCCATGAGCTTGCCGTGGGCAGAGCGCGCCCGGGAGCCGCCGGGGCCGCCCGAGCCGCCGCCGGGCCCGGAGCAGAGCGGGTGCGGCGGCTTCGCGCCGGGCTCGTGGCTCGGCGTGTGCTGCGCCGCCCGCCTGCCCGCCGCCGCCTCGCCGCGCTACCTGCTGCCCGGGGAGGACGAGGAGGCGGCGGCGGCGGCGGCGGAGGGCGGCGCGGCGCGGGGCGGCGGGAGCAGCCCCGGCGGGGCGCGGGGCGGCGGGCGGCCGCGGGGCGGCGGCGGCGGCGGCCCCGGGCTGCGGGCGCAGGTGAGCGGCGTGCAGAAGCAGCGGCGGCTGGCGGCCAACGCGCGGGAGCGGCGGCGGATGCACGGGCTGAACCACGCCTTCGACCAGCTGCGCAATGTCATCCCCTCCTTCAACAACGACAAGAAGCTCTCCAAGTACGAGACGCTGCAGATGGCTCAGATCTACATCAGCGCCCTGGCCGAGCTACTGCACGGCCCCGCCGCCCCTCCCGACGCCCCCGGCAAGGCCGAGCACCGCGGGGCCCCCTTCGAGCCGCCCTGCGCCGCCGCAGGGGCTGGAGCGCCGCCGGGGCCACCGGCGCCGCCGCCGGGGCCGCCCAGAGCGTCGCCCCCCGGGCACGGCAGGACTCGCTTCCCCCCTCCGCCGGCCGCGGGGGGCTATTCGGTGCAGCTCGACCCGCTGCACTTCTCCTTTGCGGAGGGCGCCCTGATGGGACAGAGAGCCCCTTCCCCCGCCCTCCTCATGCCGCAGCCCGGGCAGCCGCCGCAGGAGAGGAGCAAGACGTCACCCCGGTCCCACAGGAGCGACGGGGAGTTCTCGCCCCGCTCCCACTACAGCGATTCGGATGAGGCCAGCTAAGGCAGGGGTGTCGTCCCTGGCACCCCCCCAGGGCCGCCCCTCGAAGCACAGACTCCGCCGTGGGGTGAGCAGCCGAACGCGGTGCCGCCACGGACGGCATCGGCTCCCCTCGGTCGCTTTGAAATCCACCCCTTCGTCTCCCACCCCGGCAGCCCCTGGTTTGTCCAGGGGGGATGGCTGTTAGCGAGTGACTGTACCCGCCCTGTCTGTCAGGGTCGGTTGGTTTGTTTTCATTTTTAGTTAAACACTTCGAAAGTTTCTTTCGCCTAGAAGTCGTTGCCGTTCCCTCCTGCCAACACGCCACCTCGCAGCGCGGAGCCTGGCTCGCCCCGTCGGCGAGCAGGTGATGCGCAGGGAGAAAGCCTGGCCCCGCTGCCGGGGGTGCCGCGGTGCCGCCGGCGCCATCCCCACCCGGCCGTGAACCCGCCCTGACACCCCCGTCTTCCAGGACACCGATCCTGCCGTGGGTCGTATTGCTGTGGAAACACACACACACACACACAAAGTCAATAACGCACCGTCTTAACCGGTAAATAGCGGAGAAAATTTGGATGTTCCTTAGAGCACCATGTCGGCGTCTTTTGTGGGGGAAACTTGGCGCAAGCACTTTATCAGCGGCTGGAGATGCAGTTTCAAGAGGAAAGCTACTAACTGCCAATTGGAGACCAATATTTAATTAAGCCACTTAATCCTAACGCTCTCTTAAAAACGAAAACAGTTTTGTCGTGTCAAACTTTTATGTCCGTTTTATCTTCCTTTTGTGGTAATAGGAAACGTATTTATTATGCAGTGTTTGCAATTCTTTCTGCTTCTCTCTTTTTTTTAAGAAAAATTCTTTTCTACGACAAGAATCGTTTATTTTGATTTTAGCAAAGCCAGCTGCCATTGTTTTATGTATTTTAATTTTAAAAATTTTTTGAAATCAAATAAACGTGGGAAAAAAAAAAACCAAAAAAAAAAAAAAAAAAAAAAAAAAAAACAAAAACCAACCAAAACAAAATCAGCCTCAAAGCGTGGTCGGGTTCAACTTCTCCCCTCACTCTCCCCTCGCCGCGGTGGTGTGAAACTCCGCGGCGGTGGTGAGAGGTACAGAGGCGAGGGCGATACTCCGGGGAGCCGATGGGGCACCCAGGCTGCTCGCAGAGGGACGGGCGGACCCCGGGGCCGGGGCGGGCTCTGCCCCGCGTGGAGCAGCACTCCCTCCGCTCCCTGCACCGCCGGGACCGTGTCCCGTTTCCGTCCCGCAGTTCCCAGCGGAGCCGAGATAATTGCAACAAGTGCAGGGTAAGGAGCTTGTCGCTGCTCTGTAGCGCCTGTCCCCGCACAACCGCTCGAGTCACATCATTCCCTTCTTCCCACCTCCTCCTCTAGTCGGGGACGCGACCGGATCTCCCCACGGAGCCTCCTCTGTATCAGCCGAGCAAAAAGGGCCGGGAGCGGGCGGGGAAGCCGGCGGGGTTTTGGGGACACGCGAGCAGCGCCGCGGGTCGCCGGGGGATCAGGATGTGGCCCCTGGGCTCGAGCTAAACCCAGACGGGAATGGGGGATTGGCTGATGCTTAGCCCAGCCTGCGCGTGACACCAGACCCGGGGCTAAACCGGAGCCGTGTCGGTGCCGAGGTCCCGCTGGGTTCAGCAGGTGACACTGGGAGGGGGTGTCGGAGAGGTGATCAGTTAACCAGGCGCCGCCGGGGAGCGGCTCCCGCGGGATCGAAGCCCGTGAGGGTGTCGCTTTCCCCTGCAGAAACAGGGCACCTGCCCCCCCGGTAACCCCAGGCTGTCGCCCTGCCCTGCCCGCCGCCAGCACCCGCGGCCGCCGGCCGTACCTGCCGAAAGGGGGTACGGTCCCACAGGGTGGAAAGTTTATCGGGAGGGTCATTTCCCTTCCTATTAAAACGCCTGCTTTGTCGGGGTAGGTCAGCTTTGGTTACCGGCACTGATTTCTGGGCTGTGGAAGCCCGTCTCGCATCTTAGGGGGCACGCGAGGGATCCCATAACGGGAGTGATGCGGCGGAGCACAAAACCACCGACTCTGGGGATGTTGTTTTGTTTATTTGGTTTAGTTTGGGGATGTACTCGGCGCGAGTGAAGCGGCGGCCGCCGCCGTGACGGAGGGGCAGCACCCGCGGAGGGGTCCCGGCCGTGGGTTGAAGGGGTGCGTGCAGCCTCTCGCCGCCCCGCCGTCCCGGGCGCTGCCTCTGCGGCTGCGAACACGCGAGGTGGTGGAAAAGAGCGCACCAAAATCCTCCCCGCTCCCTCGGTCGGGTCCCTTCCCCCGACAGACGAGCGCAGCGCATGGCGCGGCTGGTGCTCGTAGCCGCAGCGCAGCGCTCGCCCTCTGAGGGGCTTTTTCTTCTTCCTTTTTTTTTTTTTTTCCTTTTTTTTCTTTTTTTTCTTTTTTTTAACTCTTCTTTGAAAGAGATACCCAGCCGCATTCCCATTTTAAGGTTCAGCTATAGAGTTTGCATAACAACCGCTTGGCAGCCCCCCTCTCTTGCACTCCGTTAACAAGCTGTAACGTATAGCTGCAGGTTGCTATAATCTCATTAATATTTTGGAAACTTGAACATTGAGTATTTCAGACCGCTCATTCCCCATATGCCAGGCCACTCCCGCTATGCTGGCTGGTTCCTTTCTCTCCATTATTAGCAATTAGCTCCTACCTTCCAAAGTCAGCTCCAAGTATCCAAGATACTAGCAAAGGAATCAACTATGTGTTGCAAGCTAAGCATGCTTAATATCTCCCAAACAAACAAAGAGACAACATTTCTTTAAGTAATGAAGATGGATAAATCGCTTTATTGAGCTTGCGACAGTGTTTGTTTTGTATAGACTACCGCAAAGTTTTTTAACAAGAGCGGGGACGTGCACCAGCCCCTGGAAGCAGTCTCGCCCGGTTTGCTTCGTGGGGTTTTATCATCCTAAACAGGCTTTTATTTGAAAAGGGCGAGTCAGAAGCGCACTATCCGAGCGTTAAATTTTGGCTGAGCGCTAACTGTCCTCCGGGGTGTGCGAAACGACCGCGGCGGCTCGGGGGGCTTGGGGAGGCGGTCGCCTTTGTGCGAGGCTCACGGCGGCTCCGTTGACTTTTGAGCCTGGGTCGCCCGATGAAGAACGGCCGCGGGCTCCGGTGCGGGGCTCTGCCCGGCCGTCCCGGCGGCGGGGGTTTCGGGGGGACGGAGCGGGACGAGGCGCGGTGGTGGCGGGGCCGGGGCGCATCTCTGCCGTGCAGCTCTCCGGCTGCTGTTTGCTCAACCTCTGGCCTCGGGGAGGGAGGAGGAAGGGAAGGGGGAGAAAGGGTTAAACCCAGCGAGGGGAGACCAGAAAAGCTCAGGAACCACGGGGGGGGTTAAGGGGAGAGCTGGCCGTGGGGCCAGTGTTTCTTAATTAGAGCGGGGCGGACAATGCTTTGGGGCGGACAATGAGGGGGGGGACGGGGGGGCTGGAGGGCGGAGGGGGGGTCTGGCCTCGCTCCCGGCCGCGGTGCGCCGTGTCTGGAGCGGAGCACGCGTTGTCAGCTGGTGAGCGCAGCGGCCTTTCAGGCGGCTCCCCAGGGAGCTGCGCGCCCGCGGTGAGCTCCATCGTCACCCCCTCCCCTCCATCATCATCATCATCGGCCTCCTCCTCCTCCTCGGCGGCCCCCCACCCCAGCCGAGCACAACAGCCAGCATTCAAGCCCCCTTCCCTCCCGCCCCTCGCACAACAGCAGCGCAGTGGCAGCCACGCCACCTCCCAGCAACCAGCAGCACGCGAGGGCACCGCCGGGGCACCTGAAAGAGTCAAAGCCAAAGAAAGGGAGACAAAGGAGGAGAAAAAGATACGCAGGAACGGCCCAGCGTGTCTGCTCCGACAGTGCGGAGAGGCAGGCGCCCACAGAGGGACGGGCAAGCCCACGCGGAGGCCGGCACGGCCCGGCGTGCACACTCGTGGCCGCCTGCACACACGTGCACTCGCTCACAGGGGTCCGAGCCGCTGCAGCAGCGATGGACACACGCAGAAATCCCCCGCTCCGTGCAGGAGCAGAGGGAAGCGCCCTGGAAACTTTCCGCCCCGCAGCCCCGTCCCCGCGTGGGGCACCTCCCGGCTTGCGATTCTCTGTGTGCCCCTGACTCCCGCGGCCCCACCTCTGACACTGCCACCCACGGGCACCGATGCCGGTACCCGGCAGGAGCCGACCTTGTGTCTGGTCACCGGTTGTCGCATGTGTCCGTGACGGGCTTATTCGGGAGAAAAAAATGCGGGGAAAGTGGCGAGGGATCCGCTTGTGCGTGGGTGAGGGGGACCCTGCCGGCCCCGCGTGGGAAGCATCCTCTCCGCGGGCAAGCCAGGCTGGAGCGAGGAGCTGCCGGCGCACCGTGAGGGACAAGGGGACAAAGTTTTCCGCCCCTGGCCAAGTGCTTGCAACGCGGAAGGGGCTTTGCTCGGGGCTGTGTGTCCGCCGGGGCTGGGGCGCACAACCGGCTGCGCTCCCGGAGCTGGGCTGGGGCCTCGGAAAATCACATGCTGCCCTGCCGCCACCCCCTGTTAATTTCAGGCGGACGCTCTCTAAGGACGTTTTCCAGAGCTGCTGCACCCCCGGCAGTGGATGGGAGCGCGGCTCCGCGGGCTGCGCTGCACCTGTGCGCTGGGTGCGCTGATCATGTGCGGTGTGTGCGCTGCCGCTGCCGCCGCTGGCCATTTCCAGGCTGCCCAGAGCGGAGCAGACAGAGAGGCCTCTTCTGTAGTGCTATCGAATGGCTCGGGATGCCTTCGGGAGCCCAGCCAAGGCGTGTCAAAGGCGGTTTGAGCGGTGAAGCATTTAAACGCTACAATGGGTGACTTTCTGGCGTGTGCTTTTCTCCCTCCCCGCTTAGGCCCGGGAGGAGGGAGCAGGCATTTTTACTGAGCTGCTCCGGGGGTGGATGCGACACCCGCAGCCCCCCAGCCCGGGGCCGCAGCCAGGCTCTTCCCCGCGGGGCGCCAGCGGCGGAGCTGCCGCCTCTGCCCCGTCAGGCAGCGGGGAGGGGGGATAGCTCGGGTCTCCTGCCGCTCCCCGCAGCTTTTCGGTCCCAGTTCGGTTTAACAGAGGCTGCTCGGGGTGGGGAGGTGCCGGCCCGTCGCACCCGCTGCAGCGCGGAGCGCAGCTGGAACTTGGGATGGGAGCTTGTGCAGCGCGGGGATGGGCTCTGGGTAGTGCTGACAGGGAAGGCGAGATTTGGGGATGAGAAAGCAAATCCCCTCAGTTTCTGAAGAGATTTCTTTTTGTATTTCACCCCGTTTTTTTTCCCCGTGTGTTTTGTTGTTTGTTTTTTGTTGGGTTGGTTTTCTTTTTCTTCCCCTTCTCCCCCTACTCTCCCCTCTCTGATGTCTTCTTATCTTTCTTTCCCGGTGTCTTGCAGCGGCCACCCCTTTTCCCTCGCTCAACTCCGAGGCGCGCTGCCGCCGCCGGGGTGCCCCGGAGAGAGGCGGGCGGCGGCGCGCACCCGCCGCGGGCGAGCGGGGCTGCAGCACTTTTGTGGGGCGGTTAATCAATGGCACATCAGCGAGACAGCGCATCAGCCCATCTGCTTGATATATATTCAGAAGGGCTCCAGCCCTTTTGAAGTCTAATTTCTTCCCCGGGAGAACGCGCCGGGTAATTTACCATCATTTCCCAGGCAGGGCGGCCAGCGGGTTAACCCTTTCCCCAAGTGCTGCCGCCGCGGGTTTTCCTCCCGAGCGAGCAGCTTTGAATGCCTCAGCGCCTCGCTGCAAACTTGTAAAAGTGCCTCTTTAATGGTACGTGACTCGCTGAAACAGGACACCCGGCCCACCGGCACGGTAAACCCCTCTCCGGCTTGTCAGATTGGTGTTTAAAAGACCTGCTCGGGACAAGCAAATCCCTCGACCCTACCGGGTCAGCTCGTATCATTTCAGCTCCAACCACCCACAGATATTTTTGTGTTTCAACATCTTCGGCCTTGGGGGTTTTTTTTGTTCCCATCCGATGCTCAGAAAAGCAGTTTTATCCAGAAGCAGGAGCAAGGATGGGAAGCGAGCAGCGCATCACGTACGGGCTGCGGTGTAACACTGCGCTGCGCTGCAAAATCCTCTGGCTCAGAGTGTGGCAGAGCCCGCAGGTGCGGGGGGACGGGACGGACAGCCCGTCGTCCCCCGGCCTGCGGGACCCCGGCACGCGTGGGAGATGCGCGGGCAGCGCGGGACCCGTCACCACTGCTGTGGCGGGACACGCCGGGAGGCGGCCCGTCCCTCTACCCCGTCCGGGGCCGATGAGCCGGGGGAGGATGCCGAGCCTGCACCCAGCACCCCGGCACCTCTGAGACGCGCCCCGCAACGAGCAAGCGGAGCTATGGGAATTGCGTCCCCGGACAGGGGAAAGCGTTTGACTCTGCAAGTTTCTGAGCTTTTATTTGTTTTCTGTGCTCCCTTCTTCCTCCAAGGGCTCTGCAAAGCCGGGAGATGCCCGGACCGCCGACGTGCGCTGACTGAACCCTGGTTCAGGGGACACGCTGAATAAGCTCGAGACCGTTGAGCGGCATCACCTGCTTCCCATAAACCCCAAAAGCAAACCCCGGGGACCGGCCGGAGCCGCCGCCGTGCCCTCAGTCCCCACCTGCACCTCGCTTATCTACAGTCAACATTTTTATCCTGCCCGAGAAAGGTTCCTGCTCGCTCCCGGCTCCGGGGCGGCATCCGCGACCAGCAGCTACATCCCGGTCCCCCTTCCCTGCCAGCTGGGGCCGCCCCCACTTCTCCTGGGAGCAGTGCGAGGAGATCGGCTTATTTATTTATTTATTTATTTATTTATTCATTTATTAAATCCACCGGCCCAGCTTCTGTAAGAGCCGTGCATGACAATATCTCCTGCAACATCTGTTCTCTGAAGTCTCCTTCAAAAAAGGAGGAGGGTGGTGCATTTATTTATTGGTGTTTTTTAACACAGAAAAGATAGTTCTTCTGCCTAAAGGTTTTGTGGCTGGAGAGGCTGGGAGAAGCCTTGCTGTTATTCCACTGGAGCGGGACTGGGCTGTCCACAGGGTCAGAGCAAAGAGGCAAGGCTGGGGAAGCAGAGATCCCTTTCAGAGCAGGGAGGGGGCTCTTTCATACTCCATTTTGGAAAGCAATGAAAAGGGGGATAAGTGCTTCCACACAGTTTCTCTGCTTTGGATTTCAGTTGCTGTGGGTGAAAGTAACTTTAGTATTTGCTTTGTACTAGCCACAGTTTACGTTATTTTATTTTTCTCATGCCAGTACTAATGCTGAACTAAAGGGCTGGTGTTACATGAAGGTCCCCCAAAATGCCGACTGTCAACAAGCTGTGATGATTTGTGGTAGGACTGCACAACCATCTTACAGACATGTCAAGCTGGGAGCTTGTCTAAGGCTCATTTAGGCACTGCTTACAGTTCTCAGTCCCTGATCTCCTCCTCTGGCCTGAGGAGGAATTATCCTGTCTGTGGAGAAGGACCTGAGGCCCCGCAATGTTAAGTGGCTTGCTGTGGACAACAGGAGCCCAGGGCCACCGGTGGGGCATGAGCCCAGGATGTGTGCCACCACTTTCTCACACAACACACTTTATTCCAGTTGCTTCAAAAGTATTTCCAGTTGCAAGACTTTGCTCAAAGCAAAGGACATTCAACCAGGGGCTGTCTTTACACTTCCAGAGATGTTTCACCAAGGTTTTTGGTAGTGTCATCCTTTCCAAAGCCCAAGGAAACAGCTTGTTTTGCCCCCAGCTGTAGCCTGTTATTTAGGGTGGGTCAAGAGGGAGGGAGAGGTGGAATTTTCTGATGCATGATAAAGCTGAGCAGCATTTTGGGAGGGATGGTGACTGGATGCAGGCTTCTGTAAGCAAAGGGATTCTCCTGATTCATAGCTTGTTCCCTCATTAAGTTTGAATCTGTTTAATTTGTTCCTGCTGGAGCTTCCCCATTGGCATGGGTGAGAACATGGCTACGAGGTGGTTTTCCAGGGTATGTGAGACTCTAAAGCACAGTCTGATGTGCAGAACTTGCACTACCTACCAGCCTCGGTCACCTCTCAGGTAGGAAGAATATATCTTATTTTTCTGAAGTTAGCAGTGCTGCAGTGTTTGTAGTGAAGATATGATAAATGCAGCCTGAATTACATTGTTATGTTTCATCACTTACCAGAATGTCTTGCAAAAACACTCTCACAGCAATTTTTTGTGTGGTTTGTCTTTGATTGTTGAAAGATTTCTGGATTAAATCAATTATGCTTCTATTACTCGGCTATCAAGGCATTCAATTAACTCTCTTTCCTGCCCTACAGTTTGGTGGCTTCCTCTTTGCATTGAAGAATATCCTCAAAAGCTTTTTCTTTAAACAACAAAAAGCTGTTTTTCCTTTCTTTCAAGGAAGGAAAGGCTCTGAATTGTGTAGGGTTCCCAGGGTTTTCATGTTGGGAAAGAGTGAAAGCTTGGAAGCATTGCTGGTTGTAACTTTGGGGTTAGGAAGTAATGGGGTTACACACACCAAGTGAGGTAGAGGATATTAATCTTTGCATATCCCAGGCTAAACAAGAGCTTAGAAAGTAGTTCATAGCTTTTCCCCTGGTATTCCCACCCCCTGAGCAAGTGACATCTGGAAAGGATATTTCTCTATTTGGTTTCCTTTTGTTTTTCTAAATAACTGAGAAGTGTAAATAGAAGAGCATCTTCTAACTGAAAACAATGGGTCTAAACTTACCTTAGAGCTGCTGTGGTCATAATTTCAAGCATTCTTAAACCGGGAAAAAGAAATTATCCAAAATAGAAATAAAAATTAAAGTGTTTTGGTCTTCCAAAGCCAGGCTTTTGGTCTTCAAAAGCTGCTGAGTGTTCAGCGGTTTCCAGCTGTTTCTGTGGCAGTTGGGTGCTCAGCAGGGAAGGAAAAGTTGGACTCTTATTGGAATACTGAAGGGATATCTGTGGGTGCATTTTGCAGTTGTACTTATTATCCTTGCACACCTTGACAGTATTTGTGGAGCTGCTGTAGGGAACTGACCTGGAGATTCCTGAAATAGATGGTAGTGCCGAATCAGGGTCTCCACAGAGGGTGAGCAGGCAAAAGCTGAATAAGGCTCTCCGAAGCCTGCAGGAAACATTGGGAACAAATAACTTGATGTCATCTTTTGTCAGACCTTTAATTTGTTTATTCAAATAAAAACCCACCAGACTATCAAAGATGAGAACTTTTTTTTTCCTTCTTGAATTGATCCATTTTGATGGATCTTCTTGATTTTCAATACTTCAAATCTGAGAAATGTAAAAACATAAGTTTCAAGATGTTTGCTCTACCTTTGGAGCTTTTTGAAAAATTATTGGAAGTGTCAGAAGTTCCATTTCAGCTTTTCTATTGCCTGAAAAAAATTAAGAATATATTCTAATTTATTTTTTCCCTCTCATTCCTATCAAACAAAATCAAACCACTCTTGCCAGCCTCTCCTGTTTGTCCTGATATGCAGTCTGTAGGTATTACACCTGCTGTGTTTACTGCTATCACATAAAATTCATACTCTGTGAATGGCTCTAGATCAGTGACTGCTCTGTGGTGGAGACCAGGGCATTTTCATTAGGAGACTCTGCAACTCTGGGAAAACTGAGCCATCAGCCTTTGGAAAGTATGGATTTCATAAGGAAGAAAGTTCCCTGCTGCGTTTTAATTTTTTTTTTCTCGTGCAAAGTTCATATTTTATAAGTATGCCTAGAGAAAAAAAGGAAGCCAGCAAAATTGGTGCATTCAGTTTCTGTGATTCTACTACAGTACCAACATCAATATATTTAATCAGCTAAAAAATCGATTAACATAATAGAAAATAGAGCATTAAAGATTTTCCTAAATTCTGCTATTTTCATCTAACTACTCCCTTTGACAATTCTTGCATTACACTGTTGATTTTCCCCTTCACGCATTTTGAGGTTTGAAAACAAATGGCCGAATTACTTTATGAGTTCTAATACCCTTACTGGAAGAGAATATCCTAAAGTTCTCATCAAATGCTACTGGAAATTACTTCAGGCCTCTGATTTCTCAAAGGGATATTTAATTTTTTTTTTTTTTTTATAAAATGGGTAAGGATTTTTGAGTGGCAGTCTAATATTAACCTTTTAGAACATACTACTGGATAGGAGAGCAGTGTGACGGTTTTCTGTCAGCATAAACCTCCTCTGTATTCAGGAAGGTCTCACCTCTTTGGAGAAAAGAATTGCCACCTTCAGTATTGCGGTATGAAGTGAAATGTGATCTAAGTTGGATGATGGAAACAGTTTAACTAAAAGAACAGACCCTAGGAAAGCTGACCAGAGGTTTCCCAAATGGAAAAGATGAGAGAAATAACAAAGCCAGGAGATAGTTAATTACCATATTGTGTAGTTATTTGGAGCTATATTCATGCACAGATCTGGACAGGTTGCTCGGGAGAAACAGCTCCTCTCTTTGTCTTTGGAAAGACCAGGAAATCTGATGAGACATCAAAAGAAATGTGAGAGCATTGCTTAAATCTGCCTGTGCTGGCCATTACACACACTTTGTGGTTTTGGAGTAGGGGATGAAGAGTAGATGTGCTAACAGCAAATGTCATGACCTGCTCTGCAGGGGCTGCCCCTCTGAATACGTACTGACCCTCTTGTGCAGGTGTTCTTCCTGTCTGATCTGGTAATAGCTGGCAAACCATGGAATCGCAGAATGGTTTGGGTGGGAAGGCACCTTAAAGATCATCTAGCTCCATCTCCCTTCCCACACGCAGGGACACCAGTGCTCATTTTTTGGGCTGATCCAAATGCTTGTTTTCACACTGTGCCTCTGTACTCAGCGCTGCTGAGGCTGCACCTCGAGTGCTGTGTCCAGTTCTGGGCCCCTCACTACAAGAAAGACATTGAGATGCTGGAGCGTGTCCAGAGAAGGGCAGTGGAGCTGGTGAAGGGTCTGGAGCACAACGCTGTGGTTATTGCCAGGAGATGCTGTTCTAACTTGCATAATATTATTTCAGGGGTTTTGAGACTGAGAACACACCTCTTGTGGGATACTTTTGTGATGCCACAGATTTTAGTGGTAAACACTGTCTTTTAATAGATGTGTAATGGAGTTCCGTCAACTTTTGCTTATGCAGACAAATATTTGTGCCTGTGAAAATAAGCAAATAATTATTAAAAAGTTGTATACAAAGCTGAAATTTACCTTCCTCACCCCCTATTTTCATTACTTTAGGTAGATGTTCAGCAGCTGCGACCATGAATAGTTTTTTGGTTATTACCCCAGAAGCAGTGGCACATCTCTGTCACCACGGCCCAATACATATTTTTGTACAACCATACCACCACACATCATTTTGCCTTAAGAAACAGTGACCCTCGAATAACATGTTACGTTCCAGAGCATGGACACACTTTTTCAAAGAGCACAGCTATTTTGAAACCCTCTCAGTACTCGGCCAGCCCTGAGCACAGCTTGGAGGACCACAAAATTGTGAGTGTAGATATTCAATATTCAATTCAATACTGTCAACCAGATCACCAGCCTAATTTGGAAGACTTTTTAAAATCTTTCTACAGAAAGCTCAGTGTTTCCATAAAACTCTTATTTAGCCGCGATATAATATTCAATCAGTTGTATTCTGAAGGAGTTTCATAAGCATTACAAACTCCACGCTATACTGAAGAAAGGGAGTACCGTTACCAAAATACCGACAGCATTAAAAATGTATTCTTGATATTCAAACACCAGCAGGTGAATTCATGTCATTAATTATGGGGATTCTCAGGAAATATCAAAAAGGCTATTGAAATTCTATCAATAATCAATATAAGCATGATAATACCTCATTATCCAGCTAAATACATTCAGAATTTTTCATTCTCTATGAAGGATGTAAATAGTGTCATGAAATAATATCCTCAGCAATGCACTTGGTTTTAAGGACATTACTAAGCACAGGTTTATGACAACTGAGTATAACGTTTTTCTTTTGAAATGAATTCCGGTTTTTTTTTATTGAAGTCTGACTTTTAAATCAAATTAGGGAATTGGGATATTTTCTATTAGCTCTCTAAACATTTTTTCTAAGTTTCTTTTCTCCTCTCCAACACTTAACCCTATGCTTACATGGAGTTGCATCCCTTTCTCCCTGTATGTACTGCAGTGTGTCCAAATTCAGGTTTCCCTTTAGCATCACATTATCTAGGTAAAATAGGTGTTACTGATAACCATCCTTCAGGAGTAGTGGGCTACAGAATCCATAATACGGAATTCCTGTGATGAATATGCTGTATAGTCAAAAGAAAAATCCGTCAGGGTTCATATTTCCCCTTCTGCAGGAAGAACAGTTTGTTCAAAACAAAACCTTTTTAACCACAAAGCTTTTGTGTTGTACATAGTAGGACACTGTTATGTTTTAAAAAAATAGCCTTTGAAGTTGCCTATGAGCTGCTGTCTTGATTAATTTAAAATTTTCGGCTTACGTACCCTGCAATAAACCCTTTTATTAACTTTTTATTGCAACTGAACTTCACGGCTTTGCGCTCGGAGGCAGGTGTTCCGAAGGATGCCCTGAATCAACACAGGGAAGCCCAACCTAAGCCAGACACCGCCATAAAACCGCGTGAGGCGGAGCCCATAAACCCGTGTCCGAGCCGCTCCCGGCTCTGGGGGCCTGGCTGGAGCTCCTGCACGGAGGATATTGCCCGGTGGGGGCTCTTCTTCCCTGGGCCGGCTCTTCCCTGGGCCGGCATCTCCGCGCCGCGCTGGGAGCGCCGCGGCGGCTGCTCCGCTGCGGGCGGGGCCGAGCGGGCGGCGGGCTCTGTCCATGGTAGCTGCGTGCGGCCTCCCGGGCGGCTCCTGTGATCGCTTTTTTCCCTTTTTTTTTTTTTTTTTTTTTTTTCAGTTTTCTCTCTTTTAAATTTTTTTTTTCAGTTTTTTTTTTCGTATTTCTTTCCCTTTTCTCCTCGCGTCCTCTTCCCCCTCCTTAGTTTAGTCCCTTCCTGCTAATGCTGACTCTACAAAAAAACTGAAACCAAACAGCCCCACCAAACATCTCAGTGCAAACCTCTCCACCCCGCCCCGTTCAATGCCGCGTGTGTTTTTAATCTATATATCACCCCTAGCTAAAACTCTTCAGTGATATATTAAGCATAGAAGCTTGGCTTGTGACACAGTGGCAATTTCTTATGGGGTCTACGGATTTTTGTTATGACATAACAGAAAACAGACAATATCGTTCCAGTTTTTGTTTCAATTTATGAGGTTTAATAGGAAACTAAATATTGGAAAAATGCTCAGAATGAAATATAAGGAGTTCTTGCAAAAGCTGTGCTAAGAATCAGTCTAAAATCATGCAGCCATAGAATCATCAAGGTTGGAAAAGACCTCTAAGGCCACCAAGTCCAGCTGTCAACCCAGCACCACAACCATATTCACCACTAAACCATGTCCTCAAGTGTTATATCCACACATTTTTTTTTTAACATTTCCAGGGACAGTTACTCCACCACTTCCCTGCATATTCTATACTTGATAGATCTTTCTGTAATTTTTGGTTTTTTCTCAATATCTAATCTAAACCTCCACTGGTGTAATTTGAGGTCATCTCCCATTGTCACTTGTTACTGATGTCCAGTTCTGCTGCAACCTCCTTTTTATAGAGAGCAATAAGATCTCCCCTCAGTCTTCTTATCTCTAGGCTAAACACCCCCAGCTCCCACATACAACTGAACTCAGGCCCTTCCCCAGCTCTGTTGCCCTTCTCTGGACACTCTCCAGCACCTCAATGTCTGTCTTGTGGTGATGGGCCCAGAGCTGTCTGACATGTCTAACATGAGATCTCTGCTGTTAGCTCACATCTGTTAGGGGATATTAGCAGGTGACACATAATGAGGGACAGACATTTCCAGGGTCTCCCTCTCTGGCTCTGGCATGCCAGTGTAGCCTGTTGCACTGGTAGGGGTAAGCTGTGGTGTTATAGGCAAGGCCTTTACTCCCTTCTTTCTTTAAAAGGATTTTATTCCTATCAGTATAAATAAAGGATGCATTCGGCCAGTGAAAGTAACCTTTTTTTTTTCCAAAACATCAGCCATAAGTTTTGCATAAGCTGATTCTTCTTTAAAGCTCTCCACATTTGAGATATTGGTCTTTTCAAAACTTATTTATTAGCTTAGTTTATCACAAGGAAGCAATCTCCCTCCGGTGCTCATAGTCTGTGGTCCTTCTCTCTATTTACAGAGCCCAGTTGGATTAATATTGGCAGGAACCTCTCCCTGAATTGCCCGTGTGTAGGGAGAATCCCAGTAGGATGTGACTGGCAGGGAAAGATCTGTTTCCGTCTGAGCTGGGTCTACCCCAGGATGTTAATCTGTCCTCTGCTGCAGCAGGGCCTTTATCCCAGAGAGATATGAAGCAAACAGGATGAAAATCTGCACAGGCCTGGTGTACCTTCTGTAGGGAAAAAAAAAAAAAAGTGAAACAGAAACATGGAGGCTTATCACTGGTGGAAATAAAACCACTGACAAAATATAACAGAAACAAGAATTAAAAATCCCAAATTCCTGCATCCCTATAATCCATTTGAATTTGCAATTATATTGCACAGCAGCATGTTGATAAAGTTAGGTCATCTTGCATAAGAGTTTAGTTTTGATATAATGACAGAAAGAAATACTCAAAGTATGAAAAAGATCCCAACCAACAACAACAAAAACAAACAAACAAAAAATCCCAAAACAAAACCCAGAAGTATGGCATTTGAAAGCAGGT
Source organism: Aphelocoma coerulescens (assembly GCF_041296385.1). Classification (NCBI taxonomy): domain Eukaryota; kingdom Metazoa; phylum Chordata; class Aves; order Passeriformes; family Corvidae; genus Aphelocoma; species Aphelocoma coerulescens. Next base: position 23,394,699 of record NC_091017.1, read on the forward strand.
GTTTCATTTCTATGAAAGAAAAAAATGGCAGAAGTGTGAGTCTTGAATCCACAGTGAAACGAGAACTTTTCATCTTTCTAAGAACCGTAGTTCAGATTTTCTTCTCTCGCCTCAAACCACTACAGGAATTGGAAGCTGTGGGAGGATCCTTGTTTATCCTTCTCTGCTTTGCTCAGGCATGGCTCAAAATGGAATCTCAGTATATATTTTTTTTTATTGTTTGTACTATGATAAGATTCTCAGTGAGCAGGTGAGTGCTGGAACGACAAGGGTGTAGCTCTTTATTACTGTAAGTCATCTTTATGCTCATAAATAAGCCTTTGGAATTGAATGGGATTGCTCAACTGTGCAAGAGTGCACAGGATGTGCCCATAAACCAAACTAAAACAGGTTATCCAACATAATTTAAACAAGGATCCCATGCCTGAAGCGAAAGCCCTCAGTGTTGATGTTATAAAACATTATCAAAACATTCTTAGCATGTTCCATGTGGGTGCTCAATGTTTTGCTGTATAATTCTAGCTTTGCTGGTTTCACATGGGCATCTTTAGCACCTGGAAAGCCCTTCTGACACAAACATAGCTGGAGTCCTATGGGTGTCTCATTTAGGACTCTGTGATCACTCGAATAAGGGTGGTAAGCCCTGGCTTTGAATGTCTGGCAATCATTTGTACACTCCATGTATTAATGTATCCAAAGGCAGTTAGAGCAGGTGAACCGCTGGGATCAGGGCCTTGAGGGTCTGTTTCACACTGCACAAAAGCCAACTCGTGGTGTGTTTTGAGGGAACCTTGTAAAAGTTAATCTTTGCCATTTAGGTTTTGAAAACCGGGTGATCTTCTAAGTCATAAAACACATGAAGAAATCAATCCCTTGCCAGACGCTTACTGAAGCACTGGAGTACTTTTTGCCAGGAGCATTTCTGTTGTTTGGGTCATGTGGAAGAGATCCCTGCTTAAAAAAAAAAGAACCAAATAGGAAAATTCACCTCCTTCCCTTAGAAATGAATTTCATTCCCATTTCTGTAGCAGACCCAACTGCTAAATGGCCAGCACAGCCATTTCTGTCACGGGAACTGCCCACGGAGAGGGCTGCTACTCCAGCTCTGTGTGAAACTCCTACCGGAGAGCCCCAAAACAATGGTGTTTGCAGTGGGTGTCTGCCCTCTCCTACACAGCCATAAGGGCTGTTTCAAAAGCCTCCTACACAAATGAGTACCTATTCACTTGGCAGATGGGGATGCAGGAGGGCAGGACGAGCCTGGCACGCGGTACTGAGCCCAGCCCATTCCTGGGCCTGCTTTGAAAATTCAGGTAGCTGCACATATGTATGCTGTTATCCAGTCTGAAAAGGGGCAGTAAGTAGTTCCTAAGAAAAGGCTTTAAATTAGATAACTGGACAGCAGCTTCATGTGGTACCAATAGGTCTGAAAAGTTTAGTCCTGCTTGTAACAGGGGGATACAATGTGGCAATGCAAACGTCAGTGAAACAGCTAAATATTTTTCCAGCATGGTAGGCTGGCATTCAGATTCCTTTTGGCTCTGATTTTATCCAAGCTGGGCTTTTCTTGGAGCGAATTCTGTTCCCTTTCAAAATGATGAAAACGAGGCTTTCTGAGTGGGCAATAAAAGCTGAGTATGCACGACAGGGTGTGTACTCCACTGCCTTACCAATGTCTCTTGGCCAGGTGGCATAAAGCCATGTGAGCACAGCATAAATGTGTCTTGTTGCATTTCAGTGCTACTGTAAAGTGCATTTTATGGCTGGAATAAAAAACACAGAAAGAATTTCCTTTTGACCCCTTGTGTAAAATTTTTGTAGCAGAAAGAAAAGATAAAAATTATTTCTTAATAATTTTCATTTCTTAGCTGCTTTGGCAATAGTGTGACTACAAAAAAAAAAAAAAAAGAAAGCCCCAAACCCTGCATGTAACACATAGGTGGATATAATTTTTCAAAATGTCTTTGTATGTTTCTTGTCTTGTTAGTAGAAATTGTTTAACTGCTGAGTGTAAGCATCCTTTTATAAAAGTGTCTCTTGAGGATTAGAGTATTGAATTTCTTAAAAGGTTCTTTGTCCCTATTTAATTTTTTAATGCAAAGAATATAAATGTTTAGCTCTTGAATTTAATTGGATTTAATTGGAAATTAGGCAGCCGTGCATTTTCTTAGTACGAGATTTTCTTACAGAAATACTTTGATTCTCTGATAAGTTTAGAAATATATTATTCTCTGATTTATGATAGAGCCGTGATGATACCATTACTCCTTTCTTTACCCCCAGTGCTTATATCTCTCCACTTCTCCAAATTTTTCTTTAGCATCTGGACTAGACAGATGAGTAGTGCTTGGACTAGGCTGGAATAGGGTTGCTTATTCTGAAATCCTTCTACAAGTTTCCTTCCTTGTCCTTCATTTCATGTAGCAGTTTCATAGTTGCCTCATTCCAACATTCTCTTATGTCCTCACATCTCATCCTGAGTTTCCATGTGTTTCTTGATACCTTCCATACAAAAATGTTCAGACTCTCTTCACCTGCTCTATGCCTATGCCAACTTTTATTGACCCCTTTCCTTCACCTGTGACTGCAGGAAGCTTTCTACCATGTTCCTGTTCTTTTCCTTTCAACAGTCCCACCAAATTGCTTTAAACTTCCCTTGTATTTCATAACACTTGTCATCCTAAAACTACAAGTCCTACTATGTGCTTGGATGGAGCATGCCTAAGTATCCTGATGAGCTACATTTGGGATTAACATCCCCACTTAAATTGTGGAAGATCTGATTCAGAGCTGCTTTTCTAACCTCTGTGATACAGTCAGGAATAAGCCTGGCTCGTATCTGAACATCCTACCACTACATGCTGGTTTCTGAAAGCAGAAATGATCAGAAGTTGCTATTCCCTCCTAGTGAGACACCAGCAATGGTATTTTGGCTGGTGATACCCTGAACATAGTGCCAATTGTTCATGTCCCACTGACTACTCTCATATCTTCTACCATCTTGCCCTGGTAACCTCTTCAAGTGCCCGTCTGTCTAATGTCTAATTTTAAACAAGTGAACTTTTCAGGATTTTCTAATTAAATAACCTGGTGGGGGAAAAAATTGCTTTGTAGTGTGTTTTGCAAACTGTTCTGCAGAAAACCTCCCAGGTTCAAGTAACATTTGTTGAGATGTAGGTAGGTTGTCAAAGGTACTGAGGCTTGGAGGTCTTCTGCCCTTCAGAATTCATCTCTGACAAATAGAGACTTGCACCTTCCAGTGTGAATGGCTCTGGGGGATGCCACCAATGCCAGGATCATGGCAGTGAAAGTTCATTAAATCCCCTAGGGGATGGTTTGGGGTTCTTGGGAGCCTGAAAAAACAGTGGTTTGAAGCAGTGGCAGTGTCTGGACCCAGCATGATGTGCTCAGAGCCTGGGATCTTGCAGGCAGCTGCTGACAGAAACTCATTTCTCTTTTTACACATCTGCAAAACAGATTTCATTTCAGAAATCTGGAGGTGGCATGTGCAAAAGCGCATCCATCTCTGAATTTCTAGTGAATGGATGCTGGAACAAAATCAAGTCTCAAAGCAATGATCTTCCAGCCAGCTTGACTAATTTCCTTCTCTCAAAAGGCAGAGGATTTACCACCAACTCATTGTGTTGGTAAAAGTGCTGCTAATGCCCAGAAATCTGATTCTGCCCTCTGCCAAGTCCATCAGAGATGAACAGGCCCCAAATTAAATGGAATTGAGACAGTTGTCCTTTTTTATTTGTTAGCAGGCATGGATTTAGCTTTTCCATGAAAAACTGTAAACTCTATCAGTTTTTACAATTCATGGGCATTTTCATAATTCTTAGCTTTGCTTTTTGCATTTCACTAATTTATTTCATTGTAATGTTCTTTTTGTTCTATAAGTTTACAGAATGTGATGCATTTTATTATATACTTGGTAGCAATTTTAACAGGTTTTGTAGTTGTTTGCAGGAAATGTATCATTGGGAGAACAGTAAAGGTGTGTTATCTTAACTTTTTGACCCATCAACAAAACCAGTGACATTTGCTTTTCTCTTCTGGTTCATAAACTCCCACCTGAATGGGTGTTGTGTGTGAGAAATAAGAAGCTCATCGGCACTGCTCTGTAGCCCCCTTCAGCAGGTTTAAACTAGACTGGTGTGCACTCATGTTAACACAGGTATCTGAGTGCTCCTGGTTACAAAATTTGGCTGCCTCTGATGGCAAAGAAATATACGCAGCTTCAGCTTGAAAAGGAAAAACAGATGCCAAATATTTGAGTTTCATGGCATGCCTAGTCCAGATCATGTGAACTTCATTTTTTATTATTATTTAGTTTAGTTTATTGTTCACCTGCAGTTTGAGCAGCTTCAGCTTCCTTGTGCAGGTGTTGAGGGACACATCTGGGCCAGCTGAGCACCTGCACCATGATGCCCACATGTGACTCTAGCAAAATGCTGCTAGAGCAAAGCAATGGAAGCAAGAAGACAGTCAGGTCTCACTTTAGATGCTGATCTGGAAAATCAAATTAAAAATGAGTCTTCAGAAGTCAGGGCAATCACAGGGAAGTCAAATGGAGCATCCCCTGACCCAGCTTTTGTCGCTGTGCAGGGAAGCGGAAGCTCATCCCTGCATGGAGGGCTGTGAGTGCCCAAGAGATGGCTCTGCTTCATAGACTTTGTGAGCTGCCACTTGCTGCTTGGGGCAAAGATCACGTTTTGACATTTGTGCACTGACTGACAAAATATGATAAAACGAGTGATAGGTGGATGTGAGGGTTTTGCTGAGCCACGAGGGCTGAAAAATTCAAGTGCCGTTTGTGGGTACGGGGAAGATGCCCTGAGGGACAGGGGTGTGATGTAGGCTGGTGCTGGGAAATGGGAGAAGTGCTTCAGAAAGTGGACAAGGCATTTGCAGTGATTTTCTTGCTGCTCTAGAAGGGCTGTGCTTTTTTTATTTACTTCACAAAGTAAGTCTAGATATATTTCATTTTGCTGTATCACAAGTGCCACGAAAATGACCTACAAGTAGGTGAGTATTGCAGCTCAGGTTAACCTGAACTTTCACCTTGTTACACTTTTATTTGCTCCCGTTTCTCTTCTTCAAACATGTAAGTGATATCAAGTTCTGTAAACCAAGCTGCTGGAATAAACTAGAAAATGGCATAGACCAGGCAGGAGAAATAGGGTGGGAGGGATTTGGCTGCAGGTTATCAATCATTAATTATTCATTTTGTAAACAATGAGGGAGTGTAAAAGCAGCCAGGACAAGTAGGTAGAGGATTATGTTGTAAGACAACAGAGATAGGGGAAAATAAGGAAAAAATCCTGAACAAACAAAGCTGAATGTTATTCATAACTGTCAAAAACCTTCCTATACCATAAAAGAAAACATCAGTGAATTATTAATCACTTCCATTAACGTAATTGTGCCAGTGTTTGACGGCAGAGTAGGATATGATGGATATGACTTCAGAAGACAGAGTTCTACAAAACATCAGTAGAAAAGATGTAACTTAGGGAAATAGTTTAAAGCATTTTTTCAACCTCAAGTTTGAGTAAAAACATGTCACAAATCTCAGAGGAGGTTAAGATAAAAAATGATTGGGATTTTTCTTTTTTTTTTTTATTTAATGTCTGAGTTTGGCAAAAGGAGGAAGTAGTGAGTTGAAAGACAGATGTGGTCATATGAGTTTCTATTCCTTGTGTTTTCCCTCCAGTGTGTCTGAGACTACTTACATGTTGTCAGTAGCCTGTGTACACAGCAGTCTTTTGTGGCATCCCTTCAGTGGGTACTCATGCAGAAATTATGATGTTGGAGTTTTCTTGGAAAAAAGAAATTGGAAAAGCAAGAAACACGTGTAGAAATAACATCATGTCTGCACAATCTATTCTTTTAGCCTAAAACCTCTTATCTAAACTCTTGAAGCAAGCATGTAATTATACCTTAATCCAAGTGCTCTTTAATAAAAGCAAAGATCTGTTTTTGTAATTGCTATAAATGCCGTGAAGCAACACTTGTTGCCTGTATGCACTACAAGTGAGGTGCTTTCCAGGAATCCGCTTTCTCGTGCACAATTTAACCATTAGGGAGATCACATCTGGGGTGCCTATTAGGGCTGCTGTAGTATGTGGTGTCCAGGCTTGGCTGAGGCAGTCCCAAGGGCTGTCCATCCTGGCAGTGCTGCTGCCTGCCTGGAAGGCATGGGAGCTCTCTGGCTCCAACCCTGGCTGGGCACCCACATTTGCTTCCCAGGAAAAAGGTTAAGGGCAAGGGAGGCAATACTGCTTCTCCTGCTGTGAAGTTGGGGCGTGCTGCATGCAGCATGCTCAGGTCCTGTGTTTTATATAGTTACTGAAATCCACAGATTGCTGTGTGCCCAGCCCTCTTCCCTCTGAATTCTGCTTCTCCAGGTATCATGCAGCTGCAAAGTCTTTTTCCTGGGTCCCTCCTGTCTGCTACGTCAGCCTCTGCAAGGAATTAGCGTGGAAGGAATGGTGGAAGTGTCCCCTCCACCCTGGCTCCCACCATCCCACAGAGAAGCATCTGCTCAGCATCTGTAGATGGCAAGTGTGAGGTTTTGCCACAGTAGGAGCCAGCACATAAAATACCTTGAAGACTTCCCTTGTTCTCCTAGGAGGGCTTGGCTCTCTGGGCTGCAAGCACACACTGCTGGCTCACGTCCAGCCTCTCATCCAGCAGCACCCCCAAGTCCTTCTGGGCAGAGCTGCTCTCGAGCTGTTCATCCCTCAGCCTGTGCTGATATTGGGGGTTGGCCTGACCCACGTGCAGCACCTTGCACTTGGTTTTGTTTAACCTCATGGTATTCCCAGGGACCCACTTCCTGAGCTAGACCAAGTCCCTCTGGCTGGTAGCCCATCCTTCAGGTGTGTCAGCGGCACCACTCAGCTTGGGTTCATCTCGGAATCAGCTGAGGGTGCGCTGGATCCCTCCATCTACATCATTAATGAAGATATTAAATAACACTGGTCCCAGTACAGACCCCTGAGGGACACCACTTGTCCCTGATGTCTGTTGGGACCCTGAGACATTGACCAAAACCCTCTGGATGTGACTGTCCAACCAATTTCTTATCCATCTAACAATCCACTCATTAACCCCATCACTCTCCAGTTTGGAGAAGGATGTTGTGGGGGACCCTGTTAAAGGCTTCACAGAAGTCCAGGTAAATGATATCTGTAGCCCTTCCCTTGTCCACTGATGCAGTCACTCCATTGTAGAAGGCCATTGGGTTGATCAGGCAGGACTTGCCCTTGGTGAAGTGGTGCTGGCTGTCCCAAATTACGTCCCTGTTCTCCATGTGGCTTGGCATACTTCTAGGAGGATATCCTCCATCATATCCAGGCACAGAGGTGAGGCTGACAGGGTGGTAGTTCCCAGGCTCCATCTTTCTATCTTGTTTTAACATGGGTACAGTGTTTCCCTTCTTCCAGCTGCCTGTGACTTCACCTGACTGCCGTGACTTTTCATATGTCATGGAGAGTGGCTTAGCAAGTACATCAGCCAAATCCCTCAGGGCTCTGGGATGTATCTCATCGAGACCCACAGGCATTCAGGTTCCTCAGGAGGTCATGAACCTGGTCTTTACATACACTGGGAGAGACTTTGCTCCCCACATCCCCATCCTGCTGCCCATCCACTCGAGAGGTGTGGGGCAAGAAGTTGTCATTGAAGACAACTTCCTTTTCTGGTTAAATCTGGTTATATCCCTATACAGCCTCTCTCTGATTGATCCACCCCTCTTATTTATGCCTTGCCATACAAATCCTCAAGTACAGAGCATGGAGGCAAGAGGCAAAGGTCTTGGGGATGACATGGCAGGCAGTTGGCTGAAAGGGGAAGGCTGCTCCCCACCTCCCTGAGCCCATGGTCTCTTACTGAACTGAGCCATGTGCTGTGTTTTTGTTGCTTCCCTGGCCCATCTCTAGGGTTTTGGGTGTTGGAAAGTAGGGCCAAGCTTGCACCATGATCCTCAGTAACTGCTGGGAGTGTGTGTCCCCTCACACCTGCGGCGCAAAAGCACACAGAGGAAGGTTAGGCCAAATTACACAGCTGATTTCTGCTCAGGCCATTCTTCTTTCCACTGTTTTGCTTGATCTCTTAAAGCAAATAACACCTTTAATAGGCACCACATTTACCTCTGAAATAGTTTTACAAATTAACTGTTATTCCACCACTCATAAATGGCATCTAATGTGAGACAACAGGGATTTAACTACTCAGAAAGGCACAAACTACTTCCACATCCCAATCTTTTTAGCAGCTTAGCAGTTTTCAGTGTCCACTTGTCCTATGTGTCTATAAATCAATTTCCAGTGTTTTTTTATTGCTGCCTCATTTTCACACCATATTGATTTTATTAAAATAAAAGGCAGAAAGAGGACAGAGTTTAATGTTTATTTTTGCATCTGAATCCCTGTACAAGTTTGTTACAGGCATGTTTTCTACCTCTCAGCGGTGGTAGTTCAGTGCTAGCAAAAAGGGAGGGTGGATAATGTGACATGCATTTTACTTTCAGCAAGCTTGTTATACCAGCTCTGAATTTTTCATGAAGGCTTCAGTAACCTGTAGCCGAAGCTCAGGGGGTTTCCACCACAAAGAGGTGGATCGGCTTAGCTCTCACTTCCCATCTGGCACAGGGTGACAGGGACAGTCGGGGGCTGAAGGAAACCTGAAGAAGAAAAAAGTTCATGTGGGACATCCATTGTGATGCATGAAAAGCTAAACATGTGCCTCTTGTAGGGACGCAGCTTTGAAACACTTACTTATCTCTGGCTTCAGATTATATTTAGTCAGGGTGTTTTACTTCAGTCACCAGCACAGCTGTCCAGTCTGTAAATAATACTACAGATAGCTTCCCTCAAACCTTTATTTTGCCAAGGCTACACTTTCAGCATCTCTTGTCAGCTTGTGCCACAAATACTGTGCTTGCTGCCTAGCTAAAGTGAGGTTTAAATTAGTGTCACAAAAGAATTTTGTCCATTTATTGGCTTGGGGTTTTTTTTAAATAATAAGAAGTAAAACCTATCCCAATGCAAGTGATTTTTTTTTTTAAATTTGTCTCTTTAGATATAAACTGTTGTCTATAAACACTCAGGAAAAACCCCTGCAGTTCTGCAGTCTACTAGCAGTTAGTTCCCAGAAGCAATATCACCCCCATGTGTATGGGAGCTGAGCTGGTGCACCCCTCTGAAGGGCATTCTGCACTCAGTTATGTACAAAAAGCTAACCATCTGTGAAGTATTTTATAAACAATGTAAAAGGTGAAAATACAAAGGTTTCAGAAGCTTCAGGGTGTCAGATTAACTTTTGTTGTGAAAACCCACTTCCTAAGATTTTATTATTTTTAAATGCTTGAGGTTGTTTTGGTTTTTTTAATTACATGATCCTAGAGTACGATTCTTCTGCTCAAGATGCTGTTACTGGTTAATTAGTTCAATTTCTGGGCAACTGCTGTTCTACTGACCTACTGAATGCATGGTTCAGTTGGCCCCTTTTAACGTATGCAGTTTATGTTTTACTATGTACACAAAGCAATTATTTCAGTAGTGATTTTTTTTTTCTATAAGGCTTTTTTCCCCACCCCCTTACCCCCCCTCTCCCCCCAATTTCTTGAGTGCTTCACAGAGAGCAGTTTGGCTCCAAGACCACTCTTTGGGATTACGGCAGTGGGGTGTGTGTGGAGCTGGGTTTTTTTGAGAGGTGGAGGCAGGAAGAGTAATAATGAGGTATTCTGGACCAGTTTGGGGTGTTCAGTCCAAGATGCTTATGGTCCTGTAGCAGGCATATGCAGGCATCTACCACTGCTTCAGCTCCAGCTGTTGCCACTGAGCTTTTCAGAAAGCAGGGTTTTCCAGGAGGGAGAGAAATGGCATCCCACCTTGTGAAGGATTTGGCTATGTTCCTTGCCCGTTACCATCTGGCCCTGTTTTAACATGGTTTACAGCCTAGGAATACAATTGTGTGGTGCATAATACTAAAACAGACCCTAGGTAAAATCCTTGTAACTTTTTCATTTATAGAACAGGAAAAAAGATCTCCTCAAAGACATTAAATATTTTGGGTTTTATTAGCTTCAGACATGGAAGTTATTTAACAGTTACCTGGAACTTGCCTGTGTCATTGCAGTTGCTTTGCTTTCTTAGTGAAATTAGTTTGCTTAACGTTGGGTTTAATTTCTGTTTGTGTTTTTGAGAGAAGAATAGCAAGTGCATTGACGAGCCCCTCTGGCCGTCAGGTTCATCTGGGGATGTACAGAAGCCCCTGGCAGAAATGTGGGTCAGACCTTCCTTGGTATGACATGGAACAGCCTCAACCGTGGGAGGTGGTGGCCAGCCAGGCCACTCCGAGGAAGCTTCCATCCTCCCCTTCCAGTGTTTGGGCTTGGTTAAACAGAGAGCTGCTCTCCTGCAGTTCTGTTTCTCACTCCATGGTGGGAGAGGATCTTCCTGGGGAGCCTCTCTGAGCTGGGAGAGCAGGGGCTGTTCCAGGCACACTGAGGAGCCGATGGCATGGCAGGAGTGTGAGCACAGGGCTGATATTCCTTCAGGGGGAAGGCTCCTGGTGCCAGAAGACAGCCGTGCTTTTGACACGCTTATGGTGTGTGTGCATGTGTGGGTGTTACAGAATATCAGGGGTAAACCACCCCCTGCCAGATAACAGCCTTTATTAAAATTAGCAGTCAATCTGGAGATGCCAAGGCACAGCCTTACCTGACAGATAAACGTGTTTGTGCTCGGTTTGCAAGCTGCTTGTTGCTGTTTAGGATAGGTGCTTAACATGGAAACCCAAAGCTGCTAGAGATGAAGGGCCTTTTACCCCCAAATAGATTTTCTACCTGCCTCGCACTGTGTCCTCTTTCTTTTCTACTTGCCAAACTGTACTGTCAACTCCACCACAAGCAGTTACAGTCCTTTCATGGATGGTTTTTTGAACCATCTTACATTTGTGATAAGGAAAAGGCTTTTTTTTTTTTCTCTTCTACTAAGATGCTTCTGTCTGTATTTGGGAAATAACACAGCAAGCACCACAAAAAAACCTCAAAACAACCACAGTTTTAATGTCCAACCCAAACCTGAAAGCTCAGACTTCCAAATGCCCAGTTAAATAATTTTTTCTGTTTTTTTTTTTTTGTTCTGAGCTGCATTTGTCAGTAAGATATTAAATAATCAGTGTCAGGTTCAGCTTTTGTCTCCAGGGGTCAGTGGATGTAACCTGCTCCCCGTAAATTCACAGTTTATGAGGCAGCGGCGATCCCTGCACAAGTGGGAGATGACTTTTGAACTCACGCAGCCTCAGACAGGAGGAACATTGCACTTTATGAGCATGTTTAGGGGCTGTTAAGGCTGTTTAGAGGCTGAAAAGTCTTCCTTCATAAATAATGGAGCTGGCTTAAGGGAGATGACTCTGTTTATCTTTAGACAAACAAACCCGCCTCGCAAACACACCCCTGCATCTATTCCTTCTGGAGAAAAAGAACAAGTGCCATCATAAATGTTGTATCTTTGCCCTTTTCTGTAGGGAATTCATGCAGCACTGGTGAGGAAGACAATAGCAATCTATACTGTTTTTCTTTTCCATGTTGCTGCCCTAAATGAGAAATAACCCACGAAGAGGAAAGAAAATGCAAAGTATTTGAGATCATAGAGTTTGCAGGTCACCAATGCTGACTGTGTTTCTGCATTTCCTCCTGTAAGACTTGGGAGATTTCCTTTCCCCAAGGGCTGAGGAGTTAGTATGCACAGAGGATGCCCTGTGCCAAACTGCTTCTCCTGACCCTTTTCCAGTCCTGCACAGGCCCAGGCAGCCCAAGACATCTCTTGCAACAAAGCAAAGGATGGGGTTCTTGTTGTCTGGAGGAGAAGGAGGCTTGGGGCAGTAAAATCAGTGTTGCTTTTTCCCTGCCATGCTACAGAAGCAGCTCAGCTGTCTTGTCTGCTCTGGATTTTGTCTGTATTTTATCTTTGGTTCAAGACTCTTGAAGCATGGGGAAGGTCATGTAAGGTTAGAGGAAAGCAGGAAAAGCAGACTCAGCTTCTTAGTGTCCTTCCAAATGCAGATGGGAGCAGAAGAGTGAAGATTCTGCATGTATTTTGCATTATTTGAGGGGGGTGGGTTGCAATGTCTATTGGCATTTTCTACGTAAGGGTGACTGCTGCAGGAAAAGAGAATCGAAAACGTGAGTCCAATTCTGACACTGACTGCAGCATCCTCCTTTCCCAAATTCTTCAGTCTCTGACTGAGCCTGGCTGTCAGGAGTGGGCTCTGAGCAAGCAAGTACAACATCATTTAAACCCACACATGTGCTATGTGTTAGCTCTCTGAACAGCTGTTATTTTCCTTTTGAACTTTCTTCCCTACTTATTTACAGAGAGTCATGTTCATACTTAGGGGTTTTCTGGACTCTTTCTGTTAAAGCAAGCCAAGCTTTGAATCCTATTGCTTGCATTTGATAATTAGAAAGTGAAATGACACAAAAATTAGGAATAGTCCCCTCAACTCAAAACCAACAGTTAAGTACAGGGCAAAGGAATTAAAACGGGATTATTACAACTACCACCACCACCAAAGCCAGCTGAACAGGCAGCCTTACATAACCATAGTTAAGTTATTCTTTCTCTACACTGTTGTTAGCAGTCAGATACATATTTAATGGGTTTTCTTTATATCCTATAAATGCTGGCACTAGAATACTTTCCCCAGGGCATTCTCTGAATAAAAGAAAGGAGAAAATGATGAATGCATTTAGCACATGCACCCGCAACTTCATGATAAAAGCCAGCATTTCCCCATACAACACCTGTTGTTGTAGCTGGGTTAATTACTTTTCATTGAAATCAACTGCCTGAAATATTTATCACAGTGCCTGTAATTTCCCAAATCTGAAAGCAACATCCAGAAAAACAACACAACTATAATATTTCAGGTATGACATTCAGCGGGTTCAAGTTGTTTTTTTTCTTTGGATTCCTTGTAGGGTATAGTTCTTAATTCTCATCTTCCATTAATTCAAGACTTTTTGTTTAGTAAAAGTGAATCTTCTCTGATGTTACATCAAAACACTGCTCCTTACAATAGTGCATCTACACCAATATGGTTACTGAATGTAGAACAAAATAATGTTTCCTTTTTACTTGATTCCATTTTCAATCCCCTCCTTGTTCACTGCCTTCTCCTAAATTACAGGATCCGTAAATCATACAGACCTGTGGTGTGGCCATGATAAATAATGTAGACCCTATTTTGTTTGAGATATGAGACTTCTTTATTTTTTGAGAAGAGGCTTGCAGAAAGGGAAGAGGTGTGACTGGAGGAGCCCTGTGGCTAAGCTCTTGGGGGAGGTATGTGACAACCTGTCTTGCAAACCACCTGGCTGTATTTGATTCTGCTCCTGTTGTAGGTGATGGAACATGGTTTTTGTTGCCTTGCACAAAAGCAGGGGTGGATCTGGTAATGTCAAAGAGCAGCCAGTACTTTTCAACTTTTAGTACTTTATACAGCAACAGCTAAACTAATATAACAATTACTGTCCCCAAATTCAGTTTCTTAGCAGTTTCAAAAAGTTATCACAAAGTGTGTACTGAGTCAAAACTTGAGAGAATATCCAGTCATTGTACTCCAGATTTTGACCAAGGGCAGTGATGTCCTCGTATGCAGCAAATTCTGCAGTGCAGGGAGAGGGATGCTTGAACTTCAGCCTATCCCTAAACCCAAATCCTTTATTCTTTGGAGAGCCTAAGGACATTCATTCTTTTTATATAAAGCTGAGGAGCATTGTCTTTGCCCTATACCTAGAGAAGTCACATTAACACAGAAATAATCAGTTACCTTTACAAAGCTGGCAGAAGTGGGAGGAAAGCAAATCAGCAAGCTATGTTCTGCTGTCCAAAGCTTTCCCTTTCTGTGGCTTTGAAGCATGGGCTGCAGTTAGAGCTAAGGGAGTATGTGTGAGAGAGACAAAGCAAGAACAGAAGGGAAAGCTACACTGCAGCCTCTTGGGAGATAATCCACTTCCTGATCCCAGTGCACCTGAAGGAAATCCTCAGCACTTCAAAGGAAGCTGTGAGGTTAAATGGTCTTGGCACACATAAATGATATTGATGTGAGTGTCTGACAGGGTGCTTTAATAAGTGCTACTGCATCATTCAGCATCTGACACATTGGGTCTTTTCCACCACAGTGTGTCTTTTCGGCATTATTCTCCTTGGAGTCCTGTTGGTCAGGGCTTGACTTCAACTGAGTGGTGCAGAAAACCTCCTGTAGATGCCAGCAGCAAGGCGTTCTGCTCACCTCTTATGCTCAGTGCTCTTCTCCAAAGCCCTTTCAGTGCTCTAAATGGCAGCAGTACCATTCTTTCCTCTGCTGCATTTGCCTGTGTCTGGTGCATGGGAGAGGGCACGGGCAGGAGCAGCCAGGAGGTGGGTGAGTTTTGGATGCCAAGGAGCTGTGGTGTGGATGGGTTCTGCTGCACAGACCCCCATCGTTCTGCACTTCTACAAGGCTTTGCTTTTCTGGAGCTTCTAAAGGAAGATGCCAAGTCTGAATGATTGCTGGCTAGTTATCTCAAGCCTTTCTAGTTAGAATGAGCAAATGAATGGTATAGCAGGAAACAGATAAGCTTTTTTTGATGCTCTTCTGGCAGCAGAATGAACAAAATGGTACAAAATGTATGCTATTTGGAAGCTGTAATGATTGGCTCAAGCATATCCTCTCTAATTTATCCTGATGAATGAATGATTCTGCCGCCCCCCCCATCTATCACTGCAATTTTTGCTTCCTTATTTGATAAAAGGTAGGAGTGGCAGAGTTCTTTGGAGGTCATACTCCACAGAAGTACTCTAGTAATGAGATAATTTTCAATCAAAATGAATAGGTTTTCAATACCTGATTGGATAAATTACCTGGTCTGATCTCCTAGCTGACCCTGATCTGAGTAGGAGGTTGCATTAGACAGCTTTTGCTCTCCTTTTCAACCCAAATTGCCCTGTGACCTGAAGTCAAGGAGTTTGTCTGTGACCACACACTAAGCTGTTGGGTGGTAAAAATGCAATGTGAAACAATGGTGTTAGCCCCTTACTACTATTTTTGTGATAAAGAAGGTGTGAGGTCTCCTACAGAGTCACTGCATCAAGCTGGTGGGAGTTGCAGTAGCTCTCAGATGACTCTGATTTTTGTCACTGATGCTCTTGGTTTAGAAATCAGCTATTCTTTAATCTATGTTTTATTGTTTGCTTCACTTTGCCCCCCTCTCCCGCCCCCCCCCAAACTGGTAGCTGCTTAAAGTCACGTGCTGAAAATGTCCCCATTTAAATATCAGCCCCCTTGTGGGTGGGAAAAAAAAGCCCTACAAAATCATCTGCTGCTTTCTTGCACGTTTTCCTCTGTTTCCCCTACTTTTCAGGTGTAGCCTCAGATACTTACAGCTCTTCAACTTGCTTGTTTGCTTCGGGGGAATTAGAGTCTGTGTGGCTGTTAATTGCATTTTTTCAAGCATAGCTCTCAGGTTAGAGGGGAGTGTGGTTGGTTGGCTGTTCAAGGCTTTAAAGTCTGGGCAATTTAAAGAAAGAGTCATGGCAGATGCGCTGTCCATCAATGAGATTGTTATTCACAGGTCTAATGTCATATCCATGTGTAACAAGATAGTGATTGACAGGAAAGTTTGTTTTGGAAGGAGCAAAGGTCAAGGTTTTGCTGACAGCTTAACAATGGAAATATTGCATCATCAGGATATTTTATGGAGTGATACATACATCTACATAAATGTAACATATGATGGTGGAACAAGGGTGCAAGATGAAGCTCTGAACTAGGATGAAGTTTTAGAATATTTATAAAAATAAGTTACCTGTGCTTCATCCATATTTTTGAGGAATAAACTCAAACTATCTGTGGGTATGGCTCATGCAATGAGTTTGACCCATATCACATGGAAGAGACTTCACTGAAGAGCACTGTGGTTGAGTGGACAAGATGTTAATTGACTTTGTCAGTGACTTCCTTGGGGGACCTTGAACAAATGATTGCACCTGTGCATCACTTTCCCGTCCATTTAAAACGGAGAAAACATTTTGTCTGTCTTGGGTTTGAGGTATGAAAACTCCCTAAGCCCTCTTGGCTATAAAAGAATTAGTTTAAAAAACCTGAAAGATACATAAAAGATAACAACTGAAAAGACAGATGTTCCGAATATTGGTCCTTCTGGAAGAAGGAATATTCCAATTCCTCTCCTAGTTTGTTTTTTTTCCCCCCTCCTGTTTCATTTCTTTTTTTTTTTTTTTTAATTTTGTACTTCGTTGGGTGAGCTCACTTCCTCTTGTCCCAGCCTAATTTTCAAATAATCATAATTTCTTGACCTTTCCTATGAAAATTATTTTTGCATTTAATGTACATTAAACTATAGCAGAGACTAAGAGGGTTATTTACTGCTATCATGTTGAGATTTGAGCTATTTTTTCCTCTGTTTTCTCCTGTTCCATAGTATCCAAGACTCCCTTTCCCCAGTCTCTGCCCCAAAATAGTTATTTATGTTTTGGTTTCTCTTTCTGCAGTGCAACCTGCCAGTAGGGATCTTCACTAGTGCCCGTGCTATAAACCCAAAGAGGCCAAACCGAATAAACCAGCAAAATGAAAATTCAAAGCAGCTCCCCAAACACCTTCCTCACACACAGCCTAAGTGTTTAGTCAACATTCGAGTTAGGTACTGAAGGTCAACAAATTCAGGCCCTGCTGGAACACGTGGGTCACTGGGAGCTGTGGCTGAGAGCTCTCCCTGCTGCCCTGTCCCTTTGTTCGCACACGAGGGTCTCACCAAAGGCATGATCTCCTCCACGTCAGGCTTCTTTTCCCTGCTTCTCCACCATGGTTAACCATGCTCTTCAACCACCCATATGAGTACTCTTTCCCAGTGTTCAGGGTCCTTTTCCATGCTGCATGATAATCCTTGTGTTCTCCCATATCTGGAAAACGCCAGACCCTGGGCTATCCGAAGGTGCCTCATTTTTTCATGCCGTGAAACAGCAGGAGAAAGCATGATTATGAAAGACAAACAATGATAATACAGTGAAGTAGCTTCCAGGCAGTATTACTCATCAAAATAATTAATTACTTGAATAATGGATAAATTTTAATTTTTAAAACCTTAAACTCAGTACCAGCATTTTTTTAACCTAAAAAAACATAATCATCTAATCTAGTTGAAATTAAAAAATTACTACATTGGTAGCAGGAATAGCAATTTTTGCACTGAGTAATTCAGCATTGTAAGATATTAATCTTTTACTAGCAGCTCTTTATTTCTCACTGTACTTGCAAGTACTAACACTTCTGTATAAGCAGAAAAAGACTGAAGAAAAAAGCAGGCAATTCATGCCTGGTGGTGATGCAGGCAAAGCAGGGCACAAGCTGTTATTCCCCTCCTCTTGGCAAGAAATGCTAATGATTTAAATTTTTTAAGGTCTCATATCTTCATTAATATTTCCCATAGTATTTTTTATGGCATTCTCTTAACTTAAAATCCAAGCCCACAATGTCTGCCTCCAAACCAGAATATCCTGCTCCACCATACTGGCTGGGGTTCTTCAGTCTGGGTTCCTGTTGGAAATTTCCCTCATGGTGGAGCTGCCCCATCCCAAGCGTGCTGACCTGCAAATGCTGCTCTGGGCTTCTGTGAGTGCAATTCTCTCTCTGCAGAAATGCACTTGAGGAAGGAGAAGCAACACAAAAGCTGCCTCCAGATCAAGAATGAAGGTTCACATGGTAAAGGTTAGCAAGTGCACCTGCCAGGAGGCTCTAGTTTACTCAGTAAGGCTTCCTTTAGCACCTTGAGTCACCTACAGCATCTGCCACGTACAATTCTTCCATCTCCAAATAACAATGTATTTACTTTGGATTTTGTAAACCATACAGATAAATAGTGGTTGGAATCTTATCTAGTTAAAGCTTTTTTATGGGTGAACAAGGGGCAAACAATGCCAGTAATGTTCCTTGCCACCTGATTCACCCAAACTGACCTTTGAGATGACTGCATTTATCCCCTGAAATTTGATGTTCTCATCTGCCTGGCTTAGTAGAGCACCAGCGCTACCTGAGGGGGAGTATGGTCTTTGTATGCTGCTGTTCAGGGCACACTTGAGGACACAGAGGGATTCTAGTGACCAGCTGGTTCCCAAATCCCCTTTGGTGCAGAGCTGTCATAGGTGCAGTGTGTGCCCATAGAGGTACTGGGCAGTGCTGTCACACTGAGTGTTCCAGCCTCCTGCACAGCCCTCAGCATGGCCCACAGGGTTTGCCTGTTGGGATAGCAGGCCAGCAACAGGTTGCCTTTCCAGCGGTAGCCTACATTTTAGGCAGTGCTGGCTGATTAATGTGTCTGGTTCTGGCCCTTAATACAAGAGGGTACATGCTGGGGGAGTCTATTTTGAAAGCAGAGATCCAGCAGCTCTCAGGTGTGACAGTGATCAGCAGAGACATTGTCTTGCAGCTTTATTCAGGTGTCTGAGAACATGCTGGAGCAAAATGTTTCCCTTTACTTGCTTTTTCCAAGTCCTGGCTCTCTGTTTTTATGACCAGTATTCAGCTGAAGCCCGAGTTGCCAAGGTGGGCTGGGGAGCAGGCAGATGTGTGATGCTGGGTGCAGGCAGTGTTAACCAGGTTTTGAGCTACATAACTCTGTTGCTTTTAAAGATGATTTTTCTTAAACCCTGTATAATTTGGTTTGTTTTGTTCTGTTGTTTGGGTTTTTTTATTATTTTACAATATTCTATTCCAGTGAGGTTTCGCTGTACAGCCCTTCGTATAGGTGCTGATACATCCCTATAAATAGGCCATATTTCCCTTCCAGTGTAAGAGCAGAAGAAACTGGGCAAGCACAGGCCCAGTGCCGTTGTTAGGCTGCCAGCTGCACCGGGGTGAGGGCAGCCCCACATCTGTCGTGTGCCAGGGGGATGCGCTGCCAGAAACCAGAGCTCAGTCCTCTGCCAGGAGGAGCAGGGCCAGCGCGCCGTGAGCCCGGGCTATTCTGTGAGCTCACACAGGCAGAGAAAGCTGACAGGCAGTTCTAATCCACTCTGCTGGTACCCGTAGATGACAGAGCATCAGTGCAGGAAGGAAAAAAACCCTGATGATTGAAGTCACACACCATGCTGCAGGGTTGGTTCCTGAGAAAACGACAAGGAAGGGCTCACTCAGGACCACCTGAGCATGTGCCTGTCAGCTCAGTGGTAGCTAATGTTGCCTGTATTTATATTTATGTTATTTCCCCTCTGCAGAGGGAGGTGATGTGCCCTGAAATGGTGTATGTTACAGATACAATGTAGGAAGACACAGAATCCACACCAGGGGTGTAACATAGACATGTTTGTTGTGGATTTTCTTTAATTTTATTGTATAGGAGTAGGCATGAGCCTCACATCTACGCTTCTGAAGTGTTTATATGGGATTCACTTTCAGGAGCTGTCTTAGATTAAATTTATGAGGCAATACTACATTGGCACTACACTGGTGTCACTGCAGACGTTTTTTGGTGACAAGTGAGGGGACAGAGTGGAAGGAATATAAAGGTCAAATGGAAGTGCTCTGGCTAAGTGACTGCCACTTACTATGTGTCTGCATTATCCCAGGCACTATGGGCCCTGACCCAGCTGGCTTCAGCTGTTAAACCATAATATTTAATAAAAATCATTGTGATCTGAGGTTTGCTGTTGCAGTGCCCACTGTCTGCTGGCACAAGCTTTGAAGGAGCACAAGGGAAGGCTTTCTATCAAACGCACTCGCGCCCAAGTTCAAATTTACCATTTTTATCTTCAAAGCTCAACCCAAAGTAGGAAAGGGACTGCCTCACGCCTGGGAGATCATGACCTCCATGACAGCTACATGCTTCCAAAACAATAGACCTGTCAGCCACAACAGAGAGACTTGGAAGTGTGGGAGACAAAGATCTCTAGGCAACTTGGCCCACGATTATGGAATGCCTGGAGGAGATCAAAACCACCACAAAACTTGCCACCTTCAAATCAAGTTTAAAGACCATGGCTTTTTATTTGTGCTTCCCCCCAGTACACCAGCCCCTCAGAGAAAAGAAGAAAGTCGGTGTAAAAACACGTGCTTGTAGGGGTGTGGAGGCAGGAGGTAAGATGGAAATGTGGATCTCTAGCTGTGTACTTGCACAGGAGGTGCTTGGGGTCAGTGAGGAAGAACCTGGTATAAGTGTTCTGACACCTGAGCATAGCTGGAAATATTGTTGGAACTTATTACAGTGATACTTACAGAGATGTCTGCTTTACAACGTTCTCTGCAGAGCCCTGTATCCAGATTCTTATGGAACTACCTTAGGGGACAGATACTAAGTGTAAGTTGAGACTGAAAATGGAGCCAGTTTTGAAATACATGCCTGGAAAAAGCTGACAACCAAGAGAATACCCCTACTCAGTTTCAAGTCTCTGCTTCTAAGGGTGTATGTGGTTAAATAGGAGCAGGCATGGGTCTTAGATCTACATTTCTGAGTGCTTCCCAGGAGGTCCACTCTCATGGACACTTGACATTTCTCTTACATAAATTAAATTGAAGTGATGTCTATGAAATTTAGGATTAGAGGCACCTCCCAGTGTCTCTCAATAAAAGTCCTGGCATTTTGTTGATATTAGTAAGTATTTCTAATATGAAATAGTGGGAAGAGAATTGTTGTGCATATAAGAAATAACGTTATATGTAGAGATGTTCCAGGAAATGAACTGATTTTTTTTCTTTGTAGTAGAAGAATAAGTAGAGAACTGTGATATACCTCAGCAAGTGAATATCTTACTGGTCCAACCAGTCCTCAACTTCCTATACAATCTTCTCATATTTAAAATGTGTATCCTTCTTCAACGTGTCTTGAGTGACTTATCTATGTTTCATAAGTTTTATTTATTTGTTTTTCTTTAACATTACCCAGAAACTTAATTTTGCTTGTACATTTAATGTATTCTGAAAATAGGTCCTGAGAGCCATCAGAATTATTTCACCTTATTCTTTTTGTTTGCACTTTTTGATTTAACATTCACAGAACCATAGAAAGGAATTGTAGGGTCATTTAGTCTGGAAAGACCCTTGAGATTATGGAGTCCAAACATAAACTCATCAAACAAGCATTCAGAGACAGCTTGTTGTTTCATTATGAACTAGAATTAGTCATATATATAACATCTAACAGCAATACCAGAAGTTCACCTTTGATCCTGAACATCAACAGCTACCATGTACATTTTCCTATGGCTGCAGCGGTAGAAAGTCCTTTGGTCCCAATCCTTTGCTTAACAATGTATTTGTTACTTTCCTCTGAGCCCCAAACCCTTTAGTAACCCTTTTTGGAAAAACTTGGCAGATGCCTGAAAGTGACTGGGAGATGCACTGAAGCCTGAGAATGAAGAGAGCATTTTGTAAGGGTGTAAATGCAAATGCAGG